>NC_139627.1:41089639-41219639 GCF_964638095.1 Poromitra crassiceps | reverse complement strand
TAACCTCTGATGTAGGGATTTCACAGATCTTTAGAGGCCACATCACCCGATGGTATAGCGTGTGTTGGTAGCACCACACCTTGTGTTTCCCAGGCAGTTGGCTTTGCTCGATCCTCGCTAGACCCTCTGCGAGTTGTTGTTTTGCAAGCTTTCCCATTTGCCTATCAGACAGTTCGGCGGTGTACTGCCTCCCCAAGCTTCTCAGTGGTTTTTCAGCCAACAGTGGAATGGGCTCCCCTCCCGCAACGAAGACAGTCCTGACTTGTGGCACACCTTTTCTTATCGAGAGACTTCTTGATTTTGCGGCATTGATCTTCATTCTTGCCCAAGTAAGCAGCTCATCAAAGCGCTTGAGGAGCCTGGTCGTACACGGGGCCGTCCGAAGGATGCTTGTTACGTCATCCATGTAGCTCCTCAGTGGAGGAAGCCTCTCGCCTGATGGTAACTTGATACCTCCAACTACCTGCCTGGCCCCTCTGAGGATTATCTCGAAGGCTATCACGAATAGGATGGGGGAGATGGCGCATCCCATGGCGATTCCACATTCCAGCTGTTGCCATCCTGTCGTGTAGCCTTCCAGAGCAAAGCACATGTGCAGGTTGCTGAAGTATCTGGCGATGATGTTCTGCATACAGTCCGGGACATGAAAGAATTCCAAGGCGAAGTCTACCAACTTGTGCGGCACTGAGCCGTATGCGTTGGCTAGATCTAACCACACCACATGCAGGTCACTCTTCTCCCTCTTTGCGCGCTGGATTTGGTCCCAAATCATAGAGGAGTGCTCAATGCATCCGGGAAAGCCTGGGATTCCAGCCTTCTGGCAGCTTGTATCGATGTATCCATTCGCCATGAGGAAGTTGGTCATTCTCCTTGCCAAGATAGAGAAGAAAATCTTTCCCTCCACATTCAGCAAGGCGATGCTTCTGAACTGGCTGATGGTATGGGAGTTCTGCTCTTTGGGAATGAACACACCAATGGCTTGCTGCCATTCTGCCGGAACTTGCTGCTTCTTCCAAGTTGTTTTCATGAGCTTCCACAGTACCTTCACCACCCGGGGGCAGTTCTTGTAGAGTTTATATGGAAGCCCGTTTGGCCCAGGGGCTGACGCTGATCTTGCCTTCTTGATGACCTCCTCCACTTCTCGCAGCTTAGGTGGGGAGGTATCAAACGGCAAGGTCGGTGGGGCTGGGCGTGGTACGTGGCCAGGGGAGCCGAGTGGTGCAGTTCGTCTGTTATCGCTGTACTGACTCTTGATGTGTTGTTCCAGCTCTTCCTTTGTAATGTCCAACTTTCCGCTCCTCTTCTCATCCAGTAGCTGTCGGGCGTGCTTGAAGGGATCTTTAAAGAAGCTGGTTCTCTCCTTCTCTCTTTTCTTCCTCCTCCTTCTGATTCTCTCCACTCTCCGCAGCTTGGCAAGGCTTTGTTTGATCTCATCCCACAGTTCCTTCAAGCCGACTTTCTCATAAGGTGTAGCTTTCCTCCAGTTTCGGCGGAGCTGGCGCCTGGCTCTGACCAGCTGCTCTATCTCTTTCTCTCTCCTTCCTTTCCTTGGGGCTGTGGGCTCGTTCCTCCTGACCTCGCCAAACTTCTCCCTGCACTCCTCAAAGATGATGGTCCCAAAGATGTTGAGCTTGTTTTCAACACTTCCTCGCAATGCCAGCTCCAATAGTTGGCTCAAGTCGGAGTCAAGCTTCTGCCACGCTACTCGGTCACTTGCTTTAGGCCACTTGATCTTGTTGGGCCTTCCTGGCTGCTTTGTCATTGGCTTTTGGGGGTGTACCTCTGGCGGGGTTGTGTCCTCGTTTCTGCTGGGTGTTCTTTCCATCGCAGGGTTTCCTTCTACTGCATCAGACGTCTCAGCAACATTGGGTCCTGCTGCACTGTGGTTGCAATCCCGGCTTTGGGTCCCTATCGTCTGACCTGCTTGCGCAGAGCGAGGTCGCTGATCTGTCTGCCTTCTGCACTTCATCTTCCCCTGATGGATGTGTAGCCCCCTGCGTGACGTAACCTTCTCCCATCCGCAAGTACACTTTCGGAGGATTTTCTCGTTGTCGTTATTCGTTCCAGTCGTTTCCGTTTGTTCTGTCCTGGTGGGCCCATCTTCCATCCCGCCTCTCGGAGGGCCCTCGGGTTGTTTTCTCTTATATTTCTTCGTAGTCGAGGTGGATGCTTCCTGGGGCTTCCAGGTCGCTAGTGGGTAGGGTGACTAGCCGCCCACTCCTTTTGCAGTCTTTCCCGCTGTCAACTGGTCTTTCCCAGCTGTCTGCCAGTCTTTCCTGGTTGTCACCTGCTCTTTCGCAGGGGTCACTGGTTACCCAGTCTGATCAGATTGTTGTACAGGTGAGGTGTTGTTTCCTGCTTCGGCATTTCTGCCTGTCGCACCTCCGCCGGTGCCATTAGGACAGCTGCAGGGTCGTCAGCTGGAGGCCGCCGTTCACTGATGTTTCGCCCCCTATGCCAGTACATCTCCCGGCGGGGGGGCAGTGGCATGTATAGGGGACGTCTCCCCGCCACCCCCTGCAGCTGCCTTTACTGGGGTGTTAGCCCCCAACCGTTATCCTTCCTCCGGAGCCATAGCCAGTAGCTCGCCTTCTCTGCCTCCTCTCCTAGCTCCTTCACAGCTTTCCTCAGTTTTGCCCCCGTCATTCCGGCACCATGGAGCAGCTTGACTGTTGTTTTGCTGACGAAACCTCGGCACCCTACCTCCACAGGGAAAACCCTGGCTTTCCAGCCAGCCTCTAGGCACTCCGCTGCCAGCTCGGTGTACTTGAGACGTTTCCTTTCGTGGGCTGCAGTCATGCCCTCCTCCCAGGGGATGGTAAGCTCAATTAAGAGGACCCTTTTCTCAGCTGTCGACCACATGACGATGTCTGGCCGGAGAGTCGTTGTTATGATCTCTCTTGGGAAGACAAGCTGTTTTTTGAGGTCTGCCACCATCTGCCACTCTTTGTCGGGCGTGAGCAAGGTGTTCCTCTTCTGAGCAGGAGGTTGGAGGGCGCTGCCAGAAGAGGAACACACAGACATACATACTGTACATGTATGTATGTCTGTGTGTATGTATGTACTGTATGTATATATGTATGTATGTGTACATGAGAGGCTATGTATATGATGAAATTAACATATGAAAATGTTCTAGATAGATAGATAGATAGATAGATAGATAGATAGATGAACAACACAAAAGCAAACCTAGTCAGTATCAGAAGATCTAGTGTAAAAGCAACCTGAACCATTCATATGAATGAGTATCACGGCTTTGAAAGGTTGCTGAGAAAAAAAAGTCCACAGTTTAGGATGTGTGATGAGTGTGATGTGTCAGAGGTGACAGTCATCTGACAGCTGACAGACAGACGCCTCCGGCTGGGCTGGGCAGCACCGTCCAGGGCGGGGGGAGGGGCATCAGCACTGATATGGGTCAGAACCGGAACAAAAGTGACTGACTCAGCTTGCTTGTGAAGATGTCACTGCCAAAAGTATTGCCAAGTCCTAAAATGACCACCTGAAGCAAACAAGCGTTTTTGCTTCCAGCCTCATTAAAGTGATGCTGAATCTAGAAAGAGACATAAGAGACGTCTTCTGCTCATCCTTTCAGTAACCTGCATCTTCATGGGAATAGTTGGAGTCTCAACTAATAGTGAGCAACATCACGTCCTCCCACCTTCTCTGACAACACCATAGTTCTTCATAATTAGTTTTCACATAAACTACACATAAGAAATGCTCTTACAAACTGATTTTGATGCTTTGACTCATCGTACAACCTTTGCACACAAAATAGCTCTGTTTTTGAGAATAGAATCTGTTTGAAATAATAATGATATTAATAATGACGCCAGATGAATGTATGGCTAACCCTAATGATTAAATTACAAAGGCACAGCATGACAGTATAGACTTTCTATGGCAGCAAGCTACCTGAGAGAACTACAAAGCTGCATGGGCCGAGGAGAGTTTCTGCTCATTACCAATGAATTTACATCCCAGAATAATATCACTGCATTTGATATTTTATTTTCATTTCTATTTCTTTCGTCATTTTTGAGGATTATTTTTATTTCAGCCCTGTCAGTGAAACAAGTTGATCTATAAGTAAAACAGCACAGTACAACAACAACAACAACAACATTGTTTTAATCATTGGAATTAGTATAGGGCACACACACATACATACATACACCCATGCCTAATAATTCGATTGATCAAATAGTTCTATGAAATGGTAACTTTCAATGTTTGGTCTGTAAACATTTGTTACTTTTGAATCTATTCCAATGTGCTATTCCCAATGGCAATTCTGTCCAATTGAATAGTGGCATCATTCAAGTCTTAATATTAAAGTAATGCATCATAGCATCAATTTGCAGGGTGATTATTCTCTGCCGGCCCTCAACATAATTTCCCAGCAGTGTTGGCAATCTTTCCCAAACACAATGTCAATACTAATTAGAGATAAATGCTTTCCTCTCATATTTTATTCATTTGCAGGTTTGTTGAACACTCCTCCAAATGGTGTGTTCTCCTGCATTGTGGCTGTCTGATGTGTGCTTATACGTCTTCACATCACAACACAACAAACAGGACACGATTGAGAGAAAGCATTAGTAAGTCACAAATCATTTCACCGCCGTTTGCGGGCTCCTGACATTGTGTCAAGTGATTACTTCTCTGTCAAATGGATTATCCATGTAGTCTCTCTGGCTCCATTAAAGTGCTCGTTCTTGGCTAGGAAAGAGAACTTTAGGCGGGGAGGGGCTGGTTGCATCTGCTGGGGTTTTTGCCACAGTTAAATGTCAGTATGATGTACAAGAACTATTGGAAAGCACTTCCATTCTTGTTTATGGTCACATCAAATCTATTTGCCAAAGCATGTCTTTAGAAAATGGCCTGCATACTCTGCAATTTGGCCTCAATATCTTCATGTTGATTATGCTGTCTGTGTGCATCTTTTCCGGTAGCCACATTGTATCGAGGGGTAAATGAGGCTTTTTATATTGTGCGCGTAATGATAGTTAGTGGACCTGGCTAAAGCAGTTTGTGCGTAATGATAGTTAGTGGACCTGGCTAAAGCAGTTTGTCCGTTGCCATTTTCAATTATCTTGCAAATGACTGACTGAAGCTGTTAAATACCGCAGTGATTTCAATCTGTGGGACACACTGTATAGGACCATTCTGACCCAGATTCTCCTCACTTTTTGATATGGAAATCGGTTCGATTTCCAGAGAGAACTTTATCTCGAGTGTATTTTTTTCGCTTCACATCCTCTCGGCACCGTCTCTTTTGCTGTAGAAAATGTCCTTTTCAGGATAGTAATACCTGTGCAGCATTGAATAAAGATAGTGGTGTAATTCTCCCAGCACTTACAGTACAAAGGGAGATTCACAGGCTGAACAGTGGGGCTGGGGTGTGTGTGTGTGTGTGGGTGTGTGTGTGTGTGTGTGTGTGTGTGGGGGGGTGTATTTGGTGACAGGGGCCTCTATAGTGTGTCATCATTTTCTCTGGGGGCCTGGCTTCATTAGACAGAACGATCAGCCTGCCTGTGGGGAGTGAGTTCATCACTGAGCCTCAACAACACTGATTCACTCACAACAGCAAGTGGATGAGAAATGTACACTTCCATGCGTTGTTTGTAGTGTGTGTGTGTGTGTGTGTGTGTGTGAGCATGTCGCATGCAAACTGAGGTGACATACCTCACCTGTGCACGTGGCATTATTTTGCTTGGCTTCTCTACCTTAAGTTAGGTTGGCCCATGTGTTGTGTTGGCGTGCTATTTCACCATCTGGTTCACCGGCACTCCTTACATTCCACAGATGAACACTGTTGATAAAGTGATACTGTGTGTTCTCAGTAGGGGTGGGAATCACCAGATGCCCACGATACTTGAGTCACGATACGATAGTATTGCGATATTGCAATATCGCCGATATTGTGATATATTGAATATTGCGATATTTTGATATTGTCTAACTCCTTTTCCTACCTTTTCCTTGACCTCACCGGAAGTAAAACATGCAGTGTTTTTTTGTTTTGTTTTGTTTTTGCCCCACATGTAGGTCAAGTTATTCTCCTCTAAACTGTTGCGTCTCAAACCCATAACCCTCGAAGACACAGTCTAAGTCTAATGAATCTACTGTTGTGTTTCACTTTTCACAGTTTGCAACATTAACGGAGGGCGGGTGTTTCAGATCACTTACACTTGCCAGGAGGACACTGAGTGAAATCTCGCATACACTCAATGACTGTAGGCCTACACTACGTTGTCTTGTTTTATATCAGATTATTGTTAAACAAGGTGGACGTAGAAGACAGTGAGCTTGTATTTATAAGGATGTATCTGGATGGGGTGCAAAGGATTTTTTTTATATAAAGAAACAAACAAACAAAAAACACCACACAAATATAAAGTAACATTCCAAGATCATGAATATGTGGACAACTCAATTTTGATTAAAAAAAAGAGTTCAGAACCTTATAATTCCAAGCTCACAACTACAAAATAATTTCGCTCATTTACATTACCTGTAAATAAAATGGTTTCACAGACATGCAAGCCATACAGTATGCCACTAATATGATTTTTCCACAGCAGGCTAAATGTTTTATTTAATATGCTCTACAGTGGACATTTCTGAAAAATGTAAGAACGCTATAGTAGCATATTAGTTATGTTGTTGTCGTCATCGTCGTCATTGCTGTCATTGATATTGATGTTGTAACGCCAGAATTTCCCCTTGGGGATAAATAAAGTACTCTATCTATCTATCTATCTATCTATCTATCTATCTATCTATCTATCTATCTATCTATCTATCTATCTATCTATCTATCTATCTATCTATCTATCTATCTATCTACCTATCTATCTATCTATCTATCTATCCTTCTATCATCTATCTATCTATCTATCTATCTATCTATCTATATATCTATCTATCTATCTATCTATCTATCTATCTATCTATCATCTATCTATCTATCTATCTATCTATCGATCTATCTATCATCTATCTATCTATCTATCTATCTACGTATCTATCTATGATAGATAGATAAATGATAGATATATTATATCTATCTATCATCTATCTATATTTCTATCTATCTAATCTATCTATCTATCTAAGATAGTAGCCTATATGAGCTTTGCAAATGTGTTCTCATCTGCTTAAGTCTATTGACTGATGCCAAATTAAGCTGTGCCTGATTGTTTCTCTGCAGCCTGATGAGAACAGCTGCACCAAATCAATATATCCATTTGTAAAGTAAAATCTAATTGGAATGTGGTGCCCATTTGTGGCTGCTCTCAGACACCGCGGCAGGCCCACTGGCTGGCAGGCAGGAAGGCAGCAGAGTCGGAGGGGGGCTTTGGCAAAGCCAGATAAGAGCTGTTTGTTATCTGCCTGCCTCATAATGAAAAATCAAACAGATTCCTCTACTTGTGTGGATCCCTCTTCTGGAATATATTGGCAGTGGCTAATTGTGTTCACCAGCTGAAACGCTCTCAGCTTTTGAGGTTTCATTCGTCATCGGAGAAATGCAGCTGCACCAATCCGCTTATCAGTGTGTGTCTCAGTCATGTTTCCATGGAAACTGTGTTTACTGCCCCACAGTGTTCTAAAAATGGTTCCAATGTGATCACCGTGGTGGCAGACTGGTAAGTGTGGTGCAATGGCGGGACATTGTAACAGGTGGAATCCAAAGGAATACCCAAAACACTGTCATTTCCCCCTAAAAATGTTTTTAAAGTAAATGCAGTGTCGCCGAATTTATTAGGTACCTCCATAAAATTACGAGATACCAAATTGTTTTGCTCTACCCCTTTTAATTCTATCACCCGTTTCAGACATTGAAAATGTGGTGTATTACGAAAGAGGATCTCTCTCTCTCCCCATCCACTGTCCATGATTCTGGCCGGCAGCTGTGGAGAGGTGCTGTGTGAGCTGATGAGTGCAATTTAGATAGACGCAAATTAGAAATTAAAGCTGACCTTGTGGCAATCCGTTTTCAGTGTGAAGTCCAAATGGTGGGGATTAGAAAGGCTAACTAATGTCATTATTTCTCTTTCTTCTCTAATAATGTGGATTTCACTGGCACATTACCGAAACCTGGATACCTGCAGATAGTTTCCCTTTGTCCGTTATTCGACCAGAAGGTCTATTGTCATTATAATTGTGTGATTATGTTTCCACAGCTGTGCCGATGTCGTCCACATTGAGGTTTGGTTCTGATGAATATCCATCAGCTCTTGCAGTTCATGGTCTGGAGGATAGGATTGAAATTTCCAACCAAAAGATTCCATCTTACGGAAAAGATGAAAGGATATGCGTTTTCTTTTGAATTCGATTTCTTTCGATTTCTGGAATATATTCCCATCCCCTTTTATTTAGCCATTATTCATGTGATCTAATGATCAATACTATCTTATCACAATATGTTTGATCACACTGCTGTGTGCTATAAAATGACTTGTGAAAGAGACAATAATACATGGAAGAGGCAGTCAGCACTGTTCCCATGGCAATCTGCCTGGAGAAAATAACCCTGCATTCATGGCAAGTTGGAAAGAGGATTTCTTTTGATCAGTGGGGAAAGTTTTTCTGTGTGTAAGTTAATCTTCCTTCATCATTTGAATGGTTATGGGGCACATCTACTCTTCTATAGGTGTTGCATGTTCCGTCTTAGACACATGTGATCCTGATGACAGACATGTCTTTTTTCCCCTCATTGTGTCAAATAAAATAAAATAGCTTGTCTAGGAAATTGGCATACACTGCAACACGGCTGCTGAAGGAAGCTGCGATCAGATCTCCCTCTGCCTCTTCATGAACAAAGTGGGGGGGAATATGTGTATGTGTGTTGTATATATATATCTATATACCCATCAATAATGAAAGAGCTAGTTATTTCCTATGAAACACAACTGCGAGTAAATGTCAGAATGTGGTGTCCTAACGTAGAAATAGATAGATAGATAGGATAGAAAATGTGATGGTTACTGAAAGACTGTGATGTATGTTCTTCAGGACCGGTCACAAGGAGTGAACCCAGGCAAACTCTCACTTAATAAGAGCGGAGCTGCTCCATAGACAGATACAAGGCCAGTGAGCTGCCTGTCAGATAGCCCTATATAACCAGCTCACATCACTGAGTGTTCTGACAGATCCACATCGTATCCAGCACCCATCTAGAACTGAACACTTTCATCCCAGAATGAGATTCCCACCGCTTATATCGGTGGTCCTCAAAGTGGGGTCCTTGAAGGGGTTCCCGGGGGTCCGCAACAAAAGGGGTAATCATTTATTTTTACTAGAATTCCAACTATAAGTAACAGAATGTATGACTATTTTGCTAATGGGTTTCATACGTCAATGTCAATCCCGCCCAGTCACATAGTAACTACAGGGGCGCGGGATGTATTCTAGAGCAGTGTTAATTCCCTCGTCGTTACATAGTAACTACAGTGTAACTACAGCGGCCCCTTATTCCATAAATTCACATCTTGTACCCTGTACTTAGCCTGTAAGTATATATTTTGTTACCCTGTACTTACCCTGTAAGTACCCTGTACATACAGATTCTGAACCCTGTACTTTCCCTGTAACTACAGATTTTGTGATTTTGTTACTCTGTACTTATCCTGTACTTACCTGTGAGTACCCTGTACTTACCTTGTAAGTACATATTTTGTTACCCTGTACTTATCCTGTATGTACCCTAAGTACAGATTTTGTACTCTGTACTTTCCCTGTAAGTACCCTTTACTTACCCTGTAACTACAGATTTTGTACCCTGTAGGCCTACTTACCCTGTAAGTACAGATTTTGTTACCCTGTACTTACCCTGTAAGTTGCGGGCTGTATTCTAAAGCGTTCCCGGGGGGGCCGCCTGGCTATGCTATTCACATGATAGCAAACAGTGCATATAGTATAGCAAAAGGATCAATGAAAGTGACTGAAACCTGAAACACACAATATTTGGCTCTGCTCTAGATGCACATTTCACAGGATTGTGAACACAATTCTTTCTGACACAGCGGTGTAAACCTGCAAACGCCTTACATGCCTTCATGCCTGACAGTATAGACAAATGTGATGAGTAGGAGGAAAGACGTGACATGTGCCGAGCCAAGCAGACACGGATCCTTGATCACGGAGAGCAGTGCTGCTGTAGCCCACTTCAGGGTAAAGACACAGCAGCTCAGCTTACTGGCTAAAAATGTAACGTGAAGGAAAATAGATTTACTTGTAGGCGGTATTTAAGTTTAAAACGAGGCACCGGCACAGGAAACAACATAGACGATCGTAGTAGTACGCTGCTCACCTCTATAGACCTGAATTTACGTCGGACTCTCTGGTTGCAGATATATTTAGAGTGTGACAGTCAGTCATCTTTAATAATATGTTCCTCCATTTGACAGGGTGCATGCTAATCACTTTTATGAAACCATGTTTGTGCAAAAGCACGTCATGTTCTGTATTGTCTATTTACAGGGAGCCTTCGTATAGCTGGCGCATACTTGTTTCTTTCTTTGTGTGTGTCACCCTGGCTCCACTATGAATGATTTGACAGCAAAGTGTATCTATTTCCTCTGACAGACCTGGTCAGACGTAACAATCAGTTGCATCAGACAGCATTCCCATTTCCCGCCCACGCAGGGAGTTTCCAACCACCGTGGGGAAATTGTGGCATTAGGTTGGAATATCAACACGCATTAATATTCAACGCAAGACGCTGCATACAAGAGATTAGTTTCCCCATAAATATCTAAAAAGGCAGGGGGATAAGCGGCGCTGCCTGCCTCTCTGCCTGTGTCCTCGTGGGTAATTGGTCCTATAACATACTTCTAAGGTCCACTGAGAGGAAAACTGATGTAAACAAGTTAAGCAATTGAAATTGTGTCCAATCTTGAGTCACTTCTTTCATCATTGTGACAGCTGCACAGCTCCAGTGACATTGCTCAGTGAGACAAGCCTGCCAGCCAGAAATAGATCAATTGTGTGAGTGAGTGTCAACATCGAGCAGACACTGGCCAGGGAGAAGAAGTATGTCTGTCGCTGAGGTTTGGGTGATGCACCGAAGCTGGAACCCCAGAGAAGATGTAGATACTATCAGTGACGGATTCATCGTCACATCGCAGCAATTAGGCCTACTGTATTTCCCAAACGAATGTGACACAGTCGTTTTGTGTTGGATTTGTAGATCCATCGAACTGGCCTGTAAAAGCAACATGGCGCCATAGACAGCCATTTGAATGTGCTCTGCGGAGCGTGGATGAGGGTCTAGACTGGGGATCAGTGTGTTTTCAGTGCTCAGTGATGGAGAAAGCCTCTGTGACTGTCAGCTTGCTCCTGCTGATGAAGGAGAGCTGTGATTGGCAGATGAGTTTGGGTCATGGATCACCACTCTTCCCTTCACCGGGCCGGCGGGACCACATGACCTATGGAGCAGCCCCCTCCTGGGCTTTGAGGCTGCTCATTTACCCATGGTCCACAAGACCCTCTCCTCCTCCTCCTTCAAACATATGATATGGCCATGTGTCAATACTGTAGCCTATTGTTGTTTATCATTCTCTCATGCGCTTCGCAGCATGCTCAAAATAGCTTCGTCTTGTTATGACAGAGAGATTACGATAATTGCGTGGGATGTTGTGTCTTTGTAGGATTCACAAATCCTTCCCTCTCTTCAAGAATCCACTGATTAAATCCTTCGCATTCTTCCGTCCCAGTGGGGTTACAACAACTCATCTAAATAGCTCACCACAAGTCACTTAGTCTCATACTGGCACAGGATCACATCCATGAGGTGAATTATACCGTGGAAAAGTCATTAAGTGGGATAAAGATACAAGGAATCGATGGAGCAACGGATACTCGGCACATCTCGATTGTCTCCAGTCCAGTGCACATGAGCATCAGAGTGGCTCAAGCCTTGCTTGTTGTTTCCAGGTGAGCTCTCCAGCTAGTCCGCGACTCCTGGGTTACTGAAGGGGATCAATGAGGACAGCCGAGCCACATATGGAGACTGAATAGGAGATCTCTGCTGGACACCGCTTCAGCCAAAATCACCTGGGCATGCCTGCTGTGGCAGCCTGTCCCAATTTATATGAACCACATCATCTCAAATATAAATTCTTATAATGATATTATAATATAGGAATATATTATGTGTGTTTGTGTATTGTTGGCTTTCCCTATGTAGCTGCAGTAGCCTATTGTGGACTAAACTAACTAACTAACTAACAAACGAATGAACTAACTAACTAATAAACTAACCAACCCACTAACTAACTAACCAACCTACTAACTAACTAACTAACCAACCAACCAACCTATTGACTAACTAACTAACTAACCAAACCCAACCACTTTTTTGTCAATATTCTATCAAAATTCTGTTTCAACTGCTGCTACAAATGGTCACGTGCTGTTTCCACCCGGTTTAATGGCTGAAAACACAAGTCAAACTTCTTATCTTTCTGGAGACATCTTGTTTTAATCATTCACTATAGCCGTTTCCTTACCAGAGTCTGGGAAATGACCTTATTGCTAGTGAAAAAGCTGCGAGCTGTCCTCTCTGAACGTCTATGCTGCTAGTGGAGTTTTGCAGTAGCCTGGGCTAGTTTTACAGGGCCTTTCTTCTTCATGGTATATTCTTCTTCTGTGGTACCGTCGCCCAAGCGGCTCACTGCTACTTTCTCTTATCAAAGGCACTTTCATAAGGTATTTGGACCTTTTACCATGCACATTTTAATATGAAACTTTACACATAGACTGTCAGATATCTGCAAATAAAAGCGACTTGCGACAGCTGACAATTAACCTCTTGAATAGCCCGCAAAGAAGGAGGAAGTATGTCACTCGGTCCCCAAACTAACGCTGGTCGGGTTTGGGTATAAGTGGTCGTGTAAGACGTCAGTTCCGTTAACTAACCAACCAACCTACTAACTAACTCACTCACTCACTCACTCACTCACTAACTAACTAACTAACCAACCTAGTAACTAACGAACCAACCTACTAACTAACTATCTAACTAACCAACCTACTAACTAACTAACCAACCAACCTACTAACTAACTAACTAAACAACCTACTGACTAACTAACTAACTAACAGAGTAAGCAAATTACGGTAAGCAGCTGCTTAGGGCCCTGCAGCCACCAGGGAGCCCCCCTGTGCGAAGAAGTTGGCAGGGTGCAGAGCATGTTTGACGAGCTCTTGCGTGCTCAATTATTTTGCTAGAGCAGAGCTTCTGGTATTAGAGGAAACTAGACATCCAGACAAATATGTCGGGATCCAACCATGCTATGCTAGCTCACTGGGAAGCAGGCATAAAATAGCTCCAAATTTGACAATCGGTCCCTTGACCTACTATCAAGCTGCAACTTAAATACAACAACCCTTCCTTACAGATGAATCCTTTCTCTCTTATCTGAGTAAGTTCATTTTCGTACATCCAAAACAACAACAACACCGGACGAAAAAGGTAGAAAACAAGACGTTTCGGTGTTCATCCAAACACCATCATCAGTTGTAATGAATGCAGCAAGAAGTACTGTAAAACTCTGGCAAATAAATCTACACACACAAACAAAATATTTTTAAAACTTTCCCCTATGAATGCCAACCATTTTGTTCCTGTTGCCTCCATTTAGCTTACCCAAAGAGCAATTGAGGATGGCCCGGCTGTAATCAAATAGAGTGTCTGTTAATGGAAACCCCTATTGTGTGCTCAGTGCTCCACATGGCGTAACTTCTGTATGAATGCCATGTCACAGCAGGCATGCACTTACTGGAGCCGGACCATTCAAAGTACTTTACAGAGTAATAATGATACAGTAAAGGTAAAAAGATTTTCATTAGAAGCGCAGGAGTCCAGCATTCCAGCAATTTCCGACACGTCAGCTAAGAGCTCCAGTGAAAATGTTATTCTCACCATTTTTCTTGCCCTATATTTCTGCACACTGTGGTGTAGAAATTTACATTAAGTTACACTTAGCATTAATTTCTTCTTAACATAGGCTAATTGTAAAACTCAGGAAGAGCAATACTGAAGTGTGGTTTGGAGTCGCCTAGTGGACAAACACAGTTAATGTCACTTAAAAGAAAATCCAACACTAAGCATTCAGACAAGAACAAAGTAAAGTCAAAATTGCAAGTGCAGTCATCTTTACTTTGAGTGTTTCCATGAGTGTATTTAATTAGCATTAAAAGAACTGCTGCGGCCCATCATGTTGATATATAGCTCTATGGTACAAATAAAATGCATACAGGTTATAATTACATACGGTAGCTGGTTCGTAGAAATTAACCTTGCGAGAGAGCCTGCTACCCATACAGGGAATGATCATCCGCCCTAAGACCCGCCCCTCAGTTGTGTCTTTGCCCCCATAGAAGGAGGGTTTTATGGTAGTCCATTTTATTTTTGTAGCTACATACAGTAGCTAGATAACGCGCATCACATTTTATTTATGCTATATGACGCCCTGTTTTCAGAGCAGAATTGGTCGTTTTTTTTGCCGTTCCTGGCGTCATCCGCCGGATGACGTGGTGTGTTTCCGCTGGAAGACACGGAACGAGGGTTTTGGCTCCAGACTAGTAGAAATACGTCACGGTCTATCCACTGCCAGGCAGGGCCCCCAAACCTGTCCTGCTTAGGGCCCCAGTATAGGGCTGGCCCTGCTAACTAACTAACTAACTACTGTACTACAAAAGCCTAAAACTATTTATTTTTCTCTTGAAAAGGTGGCGCAAATCCTTTTAGACAACAGAGTCTCGCAGCAGCTGCACTATACAACAATAGCACTATAAACCAGATGATGTAAAATTGTGAATTCCCCACAGAATAACAGGCAGTAGCGCCAATATGTTAGTTGTGTGTGGGCAGCTTTAAAATAGCGCCTTCGCCTGTCTTGAGCCTTTCATTGTAAGGGCTGTGGAAACCGCTGGATGAATGAAACAGACAGCTCTTGTCAAAGGGATTATTCTGTTTTATTCTTTCCTTTCACAGAGGGGGATAAACTACATCTCTCTCTCCCCTTAGTGACACATGGATTTGACTTTCTCTCCCTTAATTATGACCCACCTGCCCCAAAGTCTTTCCTTATGGAATCTAATGGCCAATTGAAGCCCTCGTTGGTTGTCATAACACAGGCAAGCCAACTGCAGCTGTCTCTGAGATGGAAAATAAATGACTTGGGTGTCAAGTGAATTTTAGCCATAGCAAAGGCTTTCATTAAAGTGTATCCACAGAATATCCAGATGTATAGATGTTGTTTTTTATTTGATTTATTTTGCCTTGGATCAGACACATTGACATGGGAACCACACATAGTTCAGATTCATATTGAATATGTACTGCTCATCAAACTGGCATGCTGCTCATCATGTATCCCACAGTTAATTGCAAAAATGTGGACTTATTAGCAATTCGCATAGGGAGTAGTAAAACATGCTGTAGACTAGAGCAATTGCCATGCACAAGACCTCTGATGACAGACGAATGTTAAATCCCCAAACCATGTCATACATTCCCAACCATGAGATACAATGTGACACATGTAATTTGGACCATAGCATTGAATGGGGGGAGGGGGAGTACTTGATTATTTCCTCCAGAGGCTGAGACAGACGTCTCTTATAGCAGAGGATCTGGAAAGGAAACCGGCCAGTAACCAAGTGGCAGACTGAAGTGTGATATGGCCCCAAGCATGTCACAGCATTGAGGCATGTGTGAGGCATGTGTGAGGCATGTGTGGGGCATGTGTGAGGCATGTGTGGGGCATGTGTGGGGCATGTGTGGGGCATGTGTGAGGCATGTGTGAGGCATGTGTGAGGCATGTGTGGGGCATGTGTGAGGCATGTGTGGGGCATGTGTGAGGCATGTGTGAGGCATGTGTGGGGCATGTGTGAGGCATGTGTGAGGCATGTGTGGGGCATGTGAGGCATGTGTGAGGCATGTGTGGGGCATGTGTGAGGCATGTGTGAGGCATGTGTGGGGCATGTGTGGGGCATGTGTGAGGCATATGTGAGGCATGTGGCATGTGTGAGGCATGTGTGGGGCATGTGTGAGGCATGTGTGAGGCATGTGTGGGGCATGTGTGGGGCATGTGTGAGGCATGTGTGAGGCATGTGTGGGACATGTGTGAGGCATGTGTGAGGCATGTGTGGGGCATGTGTGGGGCATGTGTGAGGCATGTGTGAGGCATGTGGCATGTGTGAGGCATGTGTGAGGCATGTGTGAGGCATGTGTGGGGCATGTGTGGGGCATGTGTGAGGCATGTGTGGGGCATGTGTGAGGCATGTGTGGGGCATGTGTGAGGCATGTGTGAGGCATGTGTGAGGCATGTGTGGGGCATGTGTGAGGCATGTGTGAGGCATGTGTGAGGCATGTGTGGGGCATGTGTGAGGCATGTGTGGGGCATGTGTGGGGCATGTGTGAGGCATGTGTGAGGCATGTGTGAGGCATGTGTGAGGCATGTGTGAGGCATGTGTGAGGCATGTGTGAGGCATGTGTGGGGCATGTGTGAGGCATGTGTGAGGCATGTGTGAGGCATGTGTGGGGCATGTGTGAGGCATGTGTGGGGCATGTGTGGGGCATGTGTGAGGCATGTGTGGGGCATGTGTGAGGCATGTGTGAGGCATGTGTGAGGCATGTGTGGGGCATGTGTGAGGCATGTGTGAGGCATGTGTGAGGCATGTGTGGGGCATGTGTGAGGCATGTGTGGGGCATGTGTGGGGCATGTGTGAGGCATGTGTGGGGCATGTGTGAGGCATGTGTGGGGCATGTGTGAGGCATGTGTGAGGCATGTGTGAGGCATGTGTGAGGCATGTGCTGCACTGAGAGTCATCTCATGACATAATGTGTGACGGCTGCCCTGATGTGAATGAAAGACTTTGATCTCACTGTCGCTCTTTCTTGCCTGGCTGTGTGTTCATCTGAAATGAGTCATTCATGCCTATGGTCCATGGAGCACTTGCAGCCTCCTCACAGGCGTGCGCTGCCAGGTCCCCCCACCCCAGTATCAATACAAACATCACAATCTAAACAAACCAAGAGCTGTTTTGTAGATGATGCTCGCCGGTGACTGCTGATCTAGTGGACTTGTTTTAGGTTCTTGTCCCCCTTTCGTACAGCCACCCCTGTATTCCTCTCTGCCATCTCTGTCTGTGTTTCTGTCTGTCAGTCAGCTCTCCTCTCCTCTCCGTCTCGCTCTGGGAGGCCAACCTTTCAGCATTTCCAATGATGTGCCTAGGAAATCTGTTTCCAGGGCAACCAGGGTACCAAATACATTCCCAGCAGCTTCTTGCTGGTGTGTCCCTTGTTTACACTTTTCATATCTCTGGGAGGATTTGGTTTGTTCTCAACAGACAGGCCGTGACCAAAAACAACACTGTAAAGTACAGACAAGAAGTGACCCAGTGAATCTCATCTATATATATTTTAATATAAAAAGGGCAAGTGGGCAATCTCTGTCTGTTCTCTGTGTGTTGTATGTTTCAATGTTTGTCCCACTGATGTTGTCATAGTGATGTCATAAGAGCAAAATCATCTTATGACATCACTGATGATGTCATAGGTACTGATGATGTCATATTGATGTCATAAGAGCAAAATCATCTTATGACATCACTGATGATGTCATAAGCACTGCATATGCGAGCTGCAGGGCGGGCGAGCCCGCACAGCCGGCGAGCCTAGGAATCAGCCCCGCGAGATGCCTAAAAGGGGAAAGTGGGCAATCTGTCTGTTCTCTGTGTTCTTTGTTTCAATTTTTGTCCCACTGATGAGTGATGATGTCATAGGTGATGTCATAAGAGCAGGAACATCTTATGACATCACTGATGATGTCATAGACACTGATGATGTCACAAAGCCTATGACATCCACGCAGCAGCGAGGCCACGCAGCAGCGCAGCTGCACGCAGATGCCTAGTGATAAACATTCACAGACACAGTGACAATCTGTCTTTTTGCTTCCAGCTGAATTGCACCCTTGAATAAACGTCATGATTGCACATTATTAGGAATGCAGTACCAACTCATTTTATTTTCACTGGAGCATACAGGTAGATGATTAGATGCTCATTACCCTTGCCATGGGAACATGCATGTTTAAACCCCTGGACAACCCAACAGCCAAAGCCCGCTCGATCCATGATGGGCACCTGCGCGCAATGGGAGTTTCCGAATCAAGCCGATCTTGTGAGAGTAAAGCTCTAGTATTTAAAATGTATACATATTCTCATGTAACAGATATTGTTAAAAAAAAGTTTTAATTGGTTTGAATAGATTGCCTTATATTCTCGTTTATTTGACATATTGAAAATCGACTCACGTCCTCCACTTTTAAACCGCGCTTGCGCGTAAAAGAACCCGGAGCTGTCCAAGTGCTGAAATGAAAAAAAGGCGTTCCACTCCCATTCCTCAACAGAGGATGGTCCTCTACCTGCGAAATATGTCACTTCACAACTGATCACACAGGAACGGGCATTTCGATTTGAGCAGACGCCAAAGCAGAAAGCGCGAGTCGATCGGTTTTGGAGATTCACCCTCTCGTCGTCTCACCACAAGCCTGATGCTTCTTCACACCTTCCTCCCAAGACGTCTGCTTCTGGGAATCAGAGTTTTGGGAAACTAAACTATGATCTGTGGCGACATACTGGAATGTCTCCTGCGTTTTTATATGACACAAGAACACGCAAACGCCCACGATTTGGGAAGAAAGCGGTACCCCTGTTTGGATTATGTGTTTGACCAATGTAATATGGAACAAATAAAAAAGTGAGCCTATGATAAAACCAAGAGGAATGAATCGCTCCTTTATACAAATCTTGACAGCTTTATTTGCGTGTTTCATGGAGACCAGCAACTTCAGGTAGGCGGATTTATTTGCCAAATCTATCTTCATTTAAATTGGTTATATCTGATTCCACGCAGATTATTTTCCTACCCTCTTAGATTATTCATTCAACACGTGAAGGGAAATGAAATTAGAGCCTATGTGAAATGACAATGACTTTTTCTGCACAGCCTAAGTTATTTCTTTCGCTTTAATTTAGGCTCAATTTGACCAATCGACTCAAGTAAAAAAAAAAAAAAAAAGAAAAGTAGGCTATAGCATACGTATTTTCACCTAGGCTATATTTTTGATAGTGAGTGTTTTGGTGAGTTCCATAAAGTCCACAACGATAATTGATCATAAAATCCCTAAAACAATCATCCCTGGAGGGACTTGAAGTGTTTGAATCTCTATAAGTCTATAATGGTCCCATGCATGTGGTGGAATTACAGTTTTAATTTGATTTTTGTATAGCATCCTTGTAAAATGTATACTAGCCTCTAACATTATTATTATTATTTTTTATTATAAAGGAGATGCACACATTGTGGCAGGGTTCATCCATCTATGAATGTACGCTTTAACGCATAATCTAGTTTTCCAAAGCATGCCCATTACTCTGAGCTATGGGCATATTTCATTGCTACTCACAGCATAGTATCACACTCACCATGACAAGGTTTTACTCCTCTATTTTAACTGGGGGAATTGACAGATGACGACTTATCAAGTGATCTCCTCACCGTGTATGTCTTCTAGGGTTGTGGATGCCAAGGAGCACGAATCCAGATCATCCTCTAACCTGTCTCCATCAGACTTTCTGGACTCACTCATGGGTCGAACGTCTGGTTATGATGCACGGATAAGACCAAGTTTTAAAGGTTTGTTTTTCATGATCTTTATCTTTTCCTATCTTTCATGTTTAGACACTTCTTTAACGCCCCCACACTCTCAACCACCACCACTACCACCCTGCTTCTTTTATCATCATCTGTGCACCTGAAGTAGGCTAGCCTTTTGTTGGTATAGTGATAGGCTAACTGTCCACATAGAGTATATGCTGTCCATCCATCCTACACACTATCATGGCAGCTGTCAATACACCAGACTATGAAATGAATTGTCTATTACCAAAATATTGCCCAGAGTAGCTGCCAGGCATTTACTGTAATAGGAGTAGTCAATCAATGCTGTTGACAGTAACATGATCATTTATAGGACCATTGAATTAACCTTTTGAAAAGTCTAGATTCCTCAACATAACATGCAATGTTTTTTTTTCTATCTCAGTTGGTAGGCCCTATAGAATCCATAGGCCCATTAAATATGAATTTTGAAACAGCAAAGAAAAAGGGCTTAGACATGATCACAATCAACACAGTGAAAGGTTGCAGATTAGCACCTGCAGCAGACAGGGATGCCACCATGACAGGCCAAATGATGGATGGTGCCCCCCTGGCTAGGCTGCAGGCAACTGACTTCCTCTGTTGTTGTGTTGTGATGCTGGGGAGAGACAGCATCTGTCACTAGAATGCAGCTGAGTGAGGAGGGGGAGCCCCACTGGTGGCCCGAAACGGGCGGGCCCCGACTGGGTCAGGTGGGCTGGGATTCTGCTGGAGATGTGCTTGGGCTGGGTGAAGAAGCATTATATAGCCTACGATAGCATAGGGATTGATCAGCAGGATTCCAGCCACAACCTAGAAAACACATAGCCCAGATCTATCCATCCCATCTGGGGAGAATGTTGACAAGATTGCCGAAATGGACTTAAGATGAGAGGACAGTCTGTTTAACACTGGCTGGCATTTTCAGAGGAGAGATGAAACGGCAACAACTGTTTCTAGCCATCAAGGAGGATTATAAAAAAGTCTGACACAAAACACGATTTGAGCGTTGCCGGTTTGATTTGTATTCTCCTCCTCTCTGGAACGCGCACACTAACACACAGCCTCACACCTTATTGCCACGTGGAAAGCACATATCTGCATGCCACCACAATGTAAACAGTTGATCCTGGTTGAGAACCCGATAGTCGTATTTTGAAGAGTGTGTGAACTGTACTGAAGGCTGACCTAGATTTGCTTGCTGAGTTTGTGAGGAGAAACTGCTTTATTTTTTCTGCTACCACTGTTAAATGCAGCTGCCTGACACAACAAACGGAGGCAAATATTAATACCAAGTTCCATGCAATATTGATGGGGAAAGCACAGGGGAAGGTCACTGCGCTTACAACTTCACTTAACAGATAGAGAAAAAGATTTTCTGTGACTTTAAATGGTATACTGCTAAGCCTCGCAAAGAGATTCCAGTTCAGAGGAGTCAGTGGAGTAAAAATGACACTACTCACTACACAGTATGCACAACAGTTCTTACTCAAGGCAGTCTTGGATTGGAAGGATTCTGATTTGATATTGGTACATATACTTAATGTACCATCATTGTGTATGTGTGTGTGTGTGTGTGCAAGCACATGCGAGTGCGTGCGTGCATTTGTAAGTTTGCGTCTAGGCTACGTCGTTATGAAAATGTGTGTTCATTTGACTTAGGAAGATGAGAGGAGAGGATGGAGGAAAACATGTGTGTTGAAGTTTTGAAATGACAAAGATTTTTCTTTTTACCATTACCACAGTTGAAGCGCTCATTATAACATCAAGCTAATGCAGTATGATATAATTACCCTTTATTATATGGTTGGGTTTAATTGTATTCTAACAACATCCTGCAAAAATGAGGAATACCAGGTTCAATCTCAAAAGCCAAAGTCGACGGTCCAAAGCCAAGTCTTCCTGTCTTCCCAGTCTTCCTGATATGGATTAAGGCGTTTCTCCTTTCATGTCATTCTCATTCCATTTCACAGGTCCCCCTGTAAACGTTACATGCAATATCTTTATCAACAGTTTCGGCTCTGTCACAGAGACAACTATGGTGAGTGCTTTGGCATTTTGATGATTTCTACCCTGTACAATGTGTCAATGTGTTATCTATCCCTCAACCTGCAGGTCCACCAGTTAATGTTACCTGCAACATATTTATCAACAGCTTTGGTTCAATAGCAGAAACTACAATGGTGAGTTGAGCGTTGCGCTTGGCCATGTCTGACAGCCTTGATCTCTGCCCTGGAGTTAAGACTGAATCATCCAGTTTATTTATCCAACATAATCATTTTTAGTTTGATTACCGTTTACCATAAAGAATTGTTTTTATCTAGTCTATTGGCGGGTCCATGAGGTACCCAACAGACATAGCATTATCAATGAGAAAGATGTTTGAGATTTCTGATTGGATGATTGGATTTCTGCCCCCCATGATACCCCCTTGTACGTGTTTAAATTAGCTCAGGTTTAATAATTCACACAACGAATGGCAATTAATAATTCACTTAAACTGCAGCCGATATTTGTGGGGTGGTTGAGATTCAAACATGATATCTGAAGACAACCCAACTGCCCAAGGGGTAAACAACATGAAAGCCTGGACACTTCACTGCAGCTCATTGGCAATCTGTGATCAAATAATTCATAACGAGTGGGCGAAAACACTTGTATGATTATAGGAGGATGTGAATTTTGCACAGGGATGGATTTCATAAGATTGCAGGGAAACTACAAATCTTTTAGATGAACACGCATGTAAACATTTGGAACCGCCAATATACTGATCATCATGAAATGTCAATTACTCTGAGCAATTGATCTTTGTGAACCAGCATTGCCCGAATCCAATGGATTATCTTGTCCAAGCATTGCTTACTATAAACATCATCTAGCTATTGGCACTTATAGAGAGGCAAAGTGACCACCTACTTCCTGCTTCAGCACTGTACCAGAGATTTTCATCCGCCATTTATTTTCCCATGGACATTTCGTAAAATGCGTATATATATTTTTTTACTTCGTCAAACCAAACGGTTCAGCTATATTTAGAATCGGGAGAGACCATACAACATTTCACGTAAAAAAACAACACAGAAAAAATATTTTTCTTTAAAAAAAAAATATATATATATGTTTTGGTCTGAGTGAAATGTTAAGTGGTCTCTCCTGTTTCTATCTGTACCGTTTGATTTGAACAAGTACATTTATTTTTATAAGCATTTTACGAAATGTCTATGGGAAAATAAATGGCGGATGAAAATATCTGGTACAGTGTTGAAGCAGGAAGTGACGTTCCACTTTGCCTCTCTATACATCATGAATAATGAGGAAAGTTGTAAGAAGTTCAGCATATCCCAAAAGCAAACTGCTTCTGTCCACGAATGTAATTAATGTATGCTTTTATGGGAATTTAGATGATGGTATTGCTGGTTAATATAGAAATGTCCAGATGTGCATTGGAATTCATATACCGCTCATCATTCATGTTATTTGTCACGGTATTATTTATCTGTCAGAACTGTCTCTGAAAAAGTAGCCTTCTATGTTTTGCCACAGTAGTTGTAGAAGTAACTGTGTGAATGTGGCGATATACGTATAAAGTTATACAGTAATAGGCTACCGGTAGAACAGGAAAAGCAACATGTGAACAATAAATCTGTGACATTGTAGACATTTTCATGTTAAATGCAGTATTAGAATAATAATGCACAAGGTAGGTTTACCAATGCAAATCTCTGTGGCATTTCAAAGAGAGGATATGATAGTAAGAATAACACCAATGGTTAATATTGGGTCTATATAGCCTGTTTTCTCATATACCTAAAGCACCACAACGTATGTCAAGCTGCTTGTCATCTCTGCAGGATTACAGAGTGAACATCTTCCTGCGGCAGAAGTGGAAAGACGCCCGGCTGGCGTACAGCAAATACTCAGAAGCCTCCATTGACTTGGACCCGTCCATGTTGGACTCCATCTGGAAGCCTGACCTCTTCTTTGCCAATGAAAAGGGTGCCAATTTCCATGATGTCACCACAGACAACAAGCTCCTGAGGATCTTCAAGGATGGGACTGTCCTCTACAGTATCAGGTGAGGCGCTGGACTGTCCTCTCTACAGTATCAGGTGAGGTGCCGGACTGTCCTCTACACGCAGTGGTTCTCAAATGGGGGTCCGTGGCACTTTGCAAAGGGGGTCCGCGAAAAGTTTTCAGGAAAATAAAAATAAAACCTTTTTGTGTGTGCAAAAGCTTCATAGTATGCTATGCTTCAAATCTAAAATGGTTCATGGATTACATTCTAATCTAACAAACCTATCAATTTAAATGTCAAAGCACGTTACCGTGGAAACAATTAAGCTTAGCCCAAAATCACAAATCAGAATGAGGGGGTCCCCGGTATATTTTCTATCTTGTAAGGGGTCCTTGGCTGAAAAACATTTGAGAACCTCTCCTCTACAGTATCAGGTGAGGCGCCGGACATGGTCAATTGTAAACCACAGAATAAAAGATTCAGCAGAATTCAACATAAAGGTGTATATCTATGTTTATCCTTTGAAGTGGTTTTAGTTAACCCCAGAGATCTCATTCATCGCTCACTGTAGTGTTACCCCAGGACATTCACTTCACTTTTGCCTTTTCATTTCTTCTCAAAGATCAAAGACTGTCTATCTGTGGATTTATCTCAATATGATATCCTCATTCAATATAACTGAAGTACAGTTCCATGTGTACAATAGAGATTTAATAAAAGACCACTGACCGCAAGAGAGCAAACGATACTCAAGGGTATTACTATTATAGATAGAGAATCCACATTTGAACAAAAGGTAAGATGAAAACATGAGTCCATTTTCCTGGTGGTCTCTGTGTAGTCGGTAGGCCTATATGTTTTGCTACAGACTTGCGCACATGCAGCCCCATTCATGGTGAATGACAACTTAGGTCCCTCTGGCAAAACCAGCCCAACGTTTGAGCAAAAACCTGTACAACAAGATATGAAAATATATTTCATTTAATTTCAATATAACTTCAGTCACATGTGACATGACATTCAATTGCACCCGGCCCCCTCCCCCTCCGTGATGATGCGATATAAATCAGATCAATTTGGAGTCCATTTGGAGAGCAGTTGGGGGCTGAACGGTGCCCAGGTGTGGAGGTTAGCCAGCTCTCTCCATTCATGAGAGAAAGGACAGAGGGAGCAGACCGCCGACCACAATGCATCTCAGAGACAATACGTTGCAGTAATGAAAGGTGTGATAGGAACCTGCTGAAGGGAAACCTATATGCTGTGTCAGAGGAGGCAGAGACAGACAGAGCGCTCAGTCAGGGAGAGGAGAATACACCACACGAAAATGACTGAAAATGAACCATTCGATCCGTTTAATTTGTCGTTAGCTTCATTTTTCAAGCTAATTATTTTAAGTTGATGCGTTGGTTGAATCCAACATTTCGAGAATGATTTTGTGACTGCAGTCTGTTCACCATATCCAGTTTTGGGGAAACTACTTTAAAACTGTAGTTTACCAAACTACTAGCGACATCACAATGAGAAGTATAGGCTAGTTAAACTACATCTGAACTATACTCTGAAAAGATTTAGCTTGTCAATCTAAAACCACTTTCAAAAAGTAGTTCAACTACATCCAAACTACATCACGAGAAATTATCACAATCGTTTTTGTGATAAATTGTTTTTATTTTTATATATAATAAAACAAGGATTGTCAGACCACTCATCTATCTTATATATACAGTATAAAATTGAGTATGTGGGCTCCGTTTGTTTTTTTGTTTGAAGTTCTGTGTTCGGCCACAGCTATGCCATTTTACGTGCGATCAGGCTGAAACCTTCAGGGTGTGTAAAGAACCGTGCGGGTGACCTGACAGAGCCGGATTTTTTAATTAGGCTAATTAGCTAATGATGTGATGTCATCAGTGATGATGTCATCAGTGATGATGTCAAAAATGATGTCATAAGGGTGCGCACACACTGATGATGTCATCAGTGATATCATAATGGGGCACACACACACACAAGGAGGCATTGTGACATCACTGATGCAATGAGCAACACACACACGCGCGCCAATAGGGCAGGCGAGGACAAGCTACAGGCTCGACCACTGCGCGGCCGAGCCTAGGCATAGAGCATGCGTAGCATATTACACCTTCCATAAAATACACCATACTTGCCTTAAGTGTTAATCTAGGTGATGGTATGCAATATTCAAGATATACATACATTAAATAGCAACAACAAAACAAAAATATTGGTGAGGCAAGACTAAACAAAAAGAATGCATGAAAACAGCCCATGTTAAACATGAGTTAATGTTTCTGTTTTGACTGACCCCCCCCAACCTCAGAAGGACCCCATGTCAGCGACTAAACATACGATCTGATCTTTGTCAATGCAGCATCCCAGAAATCTATGTTTGTAATTTTAACATCTTTGTCATCTTTGTTCATTTTGTAAGGACAAAATGAACAATTGGGAGACTGAAGTGTTTTAATTTGGAAGAGTTTCCTCTGAGGATAATTGAATCTATGTATAAGCTTATAATGAATGAATTGGTGATCGAGATTCCTTGAGAAATGATCACAATCTGAGTTTGGAATCTCATATTGTTTCACGCAGGTACAACTGAACTGACACTGAGGTAGGTGTGTTCTATTTCGGGACTAGGGCAGGCCAATCCTTACTTAGGCACCCTGAGGATGTGTTTTAAGGAGAGGATAGGGAGCAATTGTTGAGGTGGAATCAGGAAAATGCTAAATTTCTAGGGAAATTCACATTATTCGATCAGACATCTTGGTCACAAACCACAGGTGATTTGAACGAAATACAGTGCAATTCGCTTATAGTGATCAACTGCTTATATTGATAAAAAATCCTGGTCCCGAATCATTCCTATACACATGCTCTTTAAATAATTTGCTTACAGTGATCAATACTCCGCTTACAGTGATCATTTTGGGCCTTGTCACACCTGAGAACAATGGAAAAAATGTTTACAACTACAATCATTTTATTTTTTTTACTTACAAACTGCCAGAAATGAAGCAACGAGATACAGCAGCGATACCTGGTGCATGTCTATATGGAGAAATCACAGCATCTTTGTCTGTCTGTCTGTGTTTGAAACAGCTGGAGGCCTAACTTAGATTTTTTAAATCAATCAGTTGGCTAAATAGCGAAGCTGTCCGTTTCATTACTTTATATGTACTGTATTCATGTAATAAATATACAAATGTCAATTAGATCATAATCTGCATGAGAAAAAAAAAGAAAAGAAAAAACATCGGTTATAAAGACCATCCGCTTATAGTGATCAATCAATTTGACCCGTCCCAAGGTGATCACTGTAAGAGGCGTGAACTGTAGCAGGTGATTCTCATTCAATGACAACCGTGGCCACTGAGCTGTGGCACTGTGCCATAATGTATGGCGAAAAACATGAGAATGTAATTTGTAATTAACTACCTAAACTACTGAAAAAGCTACTGAGATTTCAATGTAGTTAAACTACCACACAACTACTGCAAAGTGTAGTTAAAGTAATTGAACTACATGTAGCCTAGTTAACTACTCCCCAACACCCAACACTGACCATCTTATGTATTTGCCTCATGCCACAGGTTGACTCTCATTCTGTCCTGTCCAATGGATCTAAAGAACTTTCCGATGGATGTCCAAACTTGCACCATGCAGCTGGAAAGTTGTGAGCGATAACTTTGTCACACACACACACACACACACACACACACACACACACACACACACACACACACACACACACACACACACACACACACACACACACAACTGCTTTTCTTGCCACACACTCTCCAGTTAGTATCTAGTGTATGTATAATGTTGGGGTCATTTCTGCGTTGCTGTCTTCAGTTGGCTACACCATGAACGACTTGATCTTTATGTGGCTGGACAACGGTGCTGTGCAGGTGTCGGACGGTCTCACACTGCCTCAGTTCATTATGAGGGATGAGAAGGAGCTGGGCGACTGTACCAAGCACTACAACACTGGTCAGAGAACACACACATCTCTCTGCATGTTTACGACTGTACCAAGCACTACAACACTGGTCAGAGAACACACACATCTCTCTGCATGTTTACGACTGTACCAAGCACTACAACACTGGTCAGAGAACACACACATCTGTCTGCATGTTTACAACTGTACCAAGCACTACAACACTGGTCAGAGAACACACACATCTGTCTGCATGTTTACAACTGTACCAGGCACTACAGCACTGGTCAGAGAACACACACATCTGTCTGCATGTTTACAACTGTACCAAGCACTACAACACTGGTCAGAGAACACACACATCTGTCTGCATGTTTACGACTGTACCAAGCACTACAACACTGGTCAGAGAACACACACATCTGTCTGCATGTTTACGACTGTACCAAGCACTACAACACTGGTCAGAGAACACACACATCTGTCTGCATGTTTACGACTGTACCAAGCACTACAACACTGGTCAGAGAACACACACATCTGTCTGCATGTTTACGACTGTACCAAGCACTACAACACTGGTCAGAGAACACACACATCTGTCTGCATGTTTACGACTGTACCAAGCACTACAACACTGGTCAGAGAACACACACATCTGTCTGCACACACACATCTCTCTGCATGTTTACAACTGTACCAAGCACTACAACACTGGTCAGAGAACACACACATCTGTCTGCATGCTTAACTGAACATTTCCCGGTAGCTAAATTGCAATTTGTGTTTGTTGTTGTTGAACAGGTAAATTCACTTGCATTGAGGTGAAATTCCATCTGGAGCGGCAGATGGGATACTACCTGATCCAGATGTACATCCCTTCCCTCCTGATTGTCATCCTCTCGTGGGTGTCTTTCTGGATCAATATGGATGCTGCGCCTGCCAGAGTGGCACTGGGCATCACCACTGTTCTTACCATGACAACACAGAGCTCTGGCTCCAGAGCTTCTCTTCCAAAGGTAATCCTCATGTCTTTATCTCAACGGCATGATTTCCTTAATTAGATAGTGGGGCTAGTAGTAGGGGTGGGGGAGGGGGGAGGTGGGTGGGGTTCGGGGGAATTGATACAGCAAAGTATCGCGATAATTTCTTGTGGCAATATATCGTATCGCACAAATGCCAAGTATCGCAATATTTTATTATAAATGATAAGAACATTTATGACAGGTTTTTATGATAGTGTTGGTCAGTCTGTCTGCTTGACAATCCCATTTTGCTGCAATAAAATTGATTGAAGTGAGATGATCAGACTGGAAACTTACCCCATTAGATAAAACAGATGTTGGGAAAAAAAATCCTTTGGGGACATCATTTGCAGTTGGATATATCACTCACAATATTTATTTTTTAATCGCAATAATATTGTATCGTGACTTAAGTGGCTCTGGTCATTTCCACCCCTAGCTAATAGGCTGTGCTCACATCAGCAGTCCTCTATCTCCCACTCAAAAGTCAAAAGGTATGCATTATAGCGTCTATCATACTGATGGAGGGGAACACAACACATTGTAAATAGGCCTTTATAAAGGCATTCTCCAATGACTGTGTACCTGTAAGGAATCAGTTGTCAAGCAGCCATATATTTGAGGGTTTAATAATGATCATCATGAGAAGAGGAAAAAGAGTTAATGGTCAAAGCCAAAAACAGGAGGATAATGTTAAAGCTAAGGGCTAAGTCGATAAAACACGTTTGAAATGTAGCTATGGGCAAAAGTACAAGAAGAAAATAAATATTAAGATTCTACTAATAATTATATAGTAGGTAGCCAGTGCCGTGCATGAAAGCTACTGTAAAGCTGGGGTGATGTGGCCCTCTCAAATTGTTTGGTTAAAACTGGGGCAGCGGAAGACAGATTTATGACCCAGGCAAATACAAAAGGTAGAGAAGCAATCTAAAGAGCAGGAAATGCAAACATGGTTTGAGTCCGGTCCCGGGCCTTCCCCTCCCTCCCTATCTTACCTGTCTCTCTTCACAGTGAAATATAAATAAAGCATGGAAGAAAAACAGTTTAAAAAGTGCGGTATAAAATCCACACTGCATAACGCTATGAACTGTTTGGACTATCTAATAATGGAAAACCGTCTTGCTCTTATGTGAAAGCCACTGATATCAACAATGGATACAAACACGTTATTTTGGAGATATTTCTCTGTGGATAAAAGCATAACTGGACAGCCCTTCAGCAAGATGTTTACCTTACTTGTGCAAATCACAACAGTTAATATTTTTGTTACCATTGAGATGCCACTAATGCCAAAGTATTTATCACCAGCATCAGCTGGTACACTTATAGCTTATTGTGAATCAGGCTAAAATTGACATGCACATTTGTGAGGGGTACTACAGGCAACTGTGAGTCAGCTCTTGAAGTTCAATCACTCTCCCACACATCGGTCTGCACATGACCGCAGAAGGCCGGGGCCACGTCAAGTCCCACATGAAAAGACACACGTATACTGATAAATATTTAAAGGGGCCTCTGAGAGCCTCTGGTCATGAAAACAAAAGCCTAATACGCCTTAAGTGCCCTCAAAACGCGGAGTTGTTTTCTCTCCATGCAAATCAGCTGTCTAGAACGTTGGAGATGAGGTCACTCTATGATGAGATAGGAACGGATCTTCAATTTCCTTTCAACTTCGTCTTCACTTGGAGACAGATGAAAAGCAATGCTAAAGGTGCAAATTGAAAGCTACACTTCTCTTTCTATCAGCTTAGTAATTAAGGCAGCAATTATTTCCCACTGTGCTTTATAGCCATGCGATCACTGACATTACTGGCAGCTGTGATACACTTGTTAGCAAACATCACCGCTAATTATAGTCATTTAGAATTGCGAAGTTCCAGCAAGCTGACTTACATGAGAAAACACACTACAGGGACTTAAAAAAAATGCAACTGACAATTTATTTGCTTTTTCAACGGATATTTTCTGCTTGTATTCTCAGCTATGTTGGTTTAACAATTCCATTCTAATGAGCTTTTCCCACTGTTAGTAAACTCAGTGTTATAGCCCCTAAACAGATTACTAGAAATGCAAGCTATTATAAGATTAAAATAATCACAACAATATTTCAGTGAGTCAAAGCATAAAATCCACACTGAACATTTGGGAGTATCTAACAAAGGAAATGTGTTTTGTCTTGTTTTCAGGTCTCTTATGTGAAAGCCATTGATATCTGGATGGCTGTATGCCTGCTATTTGTATTTGCTGCGTTGCTAGAATATGCGGGGGTTAATTTTGTCTCCAGGCAACAGAAGGAGTTCCTTCGCTTAAGGCGAAGACAGAGGAGGAATCATAAGGTAAGCCTTCCAAGTCTTGGCAAGATGGCTGCTTAGTTACCAAACTTCTTTTTTTGGTGCGATTTGTTTTTTAGCTGAATTAAGATTTAGCCCCTAAAATAGTCCTTCTGAGTAGTTTATCATTTTAGTGGGAGATGTGTCGGGTCATCTTGGGGCCATATTAATGACAGAGTGGTTATAATAACTGGATGGGAAGAAGAGGACTGAGTAAGGATTTGAATGATTCTGCTTCTTAATGATTCTCAATTCCGATTCTTTGAGGGGCGGGGTCAAAAGAGGTCACATGCTTATTTCACGGGGGGTGTAAACCATTATTACACAAGTCATATTCATATCATAACATTGCTTGTTGTTTATGATTAACTTTAGTAAACATCAAGATACACACGCGGGTGTGTGTGTGTGTGTGTGTGTGTGTGCGGGTGTAGGTCTATTACACTTTATGTGGCGGCCCATGTCCATCCACCACTAAATGTTCCGGTGGGAACTCAGATTTCCTATTTTTATTTCTGCACACAAAGTTAGTTTAGGAATCAATAAGCAGAATGAAATTGGGTTCCTCTAGAGTTCCTCCAAGATTCCTTTGTAATCAGAATTGTGGAACCGGTTCAATGCCCAACCCTAACTATATGTGCACATGTGCGTGTGGTGTGTGTGCATGTATGTGTGTGTGTGCGCGCGCATGTGTTTTCTGTTCAGGACGAAGACATGCGGGAAGGCCGTTTGAATCTCTCTGGCTACAACATGAGCCAGTGTCTGCCGATGAAGGATGGCTCGGCTGTGAAGAACGCCACCCCGGCTTCCAACCCTCCACCTCCCACCCCAAAAGACATAGACATCATGAGGAAGAAGTTTGTGGACAGAGCCAAGAGGATAGACACAATCTCCAGGGCAGCCTTTCCTCTGGCCTTCCTCATCTTCAACATCTTCTACTGGATTACCTACAAGATCATCAGGCACGAGGGCATCCGCAAAGAGTAACAGCCCCCATAGGTTTCACCACGAATAACATCCTCTATCTTTCTCATTTCTCAGATTGAGAAGTGATTGGAAAGCACAGTGAGATGATGCTGACAGACTGTGCATTGAGAGGCACCGTGGTGACGATGGAGGTGCTCTTTCAGGGATAATGTTGTAATGCTTGTTCTGATTATCAATGAACACCTTGTGAGAGACAGATGCTTTGTTGTTGTATACTGCTGCATACTATTTCCTGGTGATTCTGGAAAAGGGTTTTAACTCAAGGCACAGTCAAATGCTGGAGAAGACGGACCAAATTTTCTGAAACATCACTGCCTTGGCGTCTGTACAACCAAGGAATAGAAACACATTCCATGGATTTGTAAATGTATGGTGTAGTCAGACCCTTACTTACAGACTTTCTGTGGTTGCCAGAAAAGGGTATTTCATATCAAGGATGTTTAGAACCGTTTTATATTGTACTACTGTCATGCACTTCCTCACTGTTTATACAAAATGAAGCAGCAAGATTCGACAATGTAAAGGCAGCAAGCACATACAGTATATCCTCCATACAAAAGGTGACAGCACATATACATATATCCTCCATACAAAAGGCAGCAGCACATATATCCTCCATACAAAAGGTGACAGCACATATACATATATCCTCCATACAAAAGGTGACAGCACATATACATATATCCTCCATACAAAAGGTGACAGCACATATACATATATCCTCCATACAAAAGGCAGCAGCACATATACCGTACATATATCCTCCATACAAAAGGCAGCAGCACATATACATATATCCTCCATACAAAAGGTGACAGCACATATACATATATCCTCCATACAAAAGGTAGCAGCACATACATATATCCTCCATACAAAAGGTGACAGCACATACCGTATACATATATCCTCCATACAAAAGGCGGCAGCACATATACATATATGCTCCATACAAAATGCAGCAGCACATATACATATATCCTCCATACAAAAGGCAGCAGCACATATACATATATCCTCCATACAAAAGGCGGCAGCACATATACATACGTATATCCTCCACAAAAGGCAGCAGCACACATATATCCTCCATACAAAAGGCGGCAGCATATATACATATATCCTCCATACAAAAGGCAGCAGCACATATACCCTCCATACAAAAGGTGACAGCACATACACATATATCCTCCATACAAAAGGCAGCAGCACATATACATATATCCTCCATACAAAAGGTGACAGCACATATACATATATCCTCCATACAAAAGGCGGCAGCACATATATCCTCCATACAATAGGCGGCAGCACATATACATATATCCTCCATACAAAAGGCGGCAGCACATATACATATATCCTCCATACAAAAGGCGGCAGCACATATACATATATCCCCCATACAAAAGGCGGCAGCACATATACATATATCCTCCATACAAAAGGCAGCAGCACATAACAATATACATATATCCTCCATACAAAAGGCGGCAGCACATATACATATATCCTCCATACAAAAGGCAGCAGCACATATACCCTCCATACAAAAGGTGACAGCACATATACATATATCTTCCATACAAAAGGCGGCAGCACATATATGTTTAAAATACATACTACAGCATGCGCTGGGACGCGGGGCCTGTGCGCTGCACGTCATTCGCCTGCGCCGAGCACCTCGCTCTAGCCTGAAGGACCCCAGGCCACGCCAATCTTTGCAGATTTTCAGGAGGCTAATCCGTAGCGTTTGTGGATTTCTCCCTCACGAGAGAGGCAGGCTGGGGTGCTAAACCCATCCTGTACCGGATGCCGTCTTTCCGACCGTCAACTGTCTCTCCAGCTTGTCACCAAACTATACTTGGTTGTCACCTAGTCTATTCCTAAGTGTCACTGGCCAGGGGGAGCCAGGATTCTATGTTTAAAATATACTACAGCATGCGCTGGGACGCGTCATCAGTGATGTTAACTGGGGTCGTAAGGTGTTTCGGGTCCGTCAAACATCATACACCCTCGCCCAGTAGACCCAGCCGAGGCCGATTAAGACCCCGACCCGCGTCACAGAAGCAGCCGCTCACGGATCAGCCTTCCTACTCTGTCTGCAACGTTGCCCGCGGAAGGGTTGATCACGCCCAATCCGCTGCAATAGAGTTAGTGCTACACCGCAGTATTGAAAGACCCTTCGGTGCATGGAGGGTCTAAGGCCCTGTGGATGACTCCAGGCCGGGCTCCTCCTTCGTCTCACCAGACCCTCCCGGGGAAAAGGCATACAAATATCCTCCATACAAAAGGCAGCAGCACATACATATATCCTCCATACAAAAGGCGGCAGCACATATACATATATCCTCCATACAAAAGGCGGCAGCACATATACATATATCCTCCATACAAAAGGCGGCAGCACATATACATACATATACTGTATCCTCCATAGTACAATAGGCACATACCTCAGGCAGAAGCGTGAAGCAAGCAGATGGAAATCCGACATTGGCAATTGGAATCTGCATTTTTATGAACAACCCGAGGCCTTAGATAATATAGATATCATAGATTTGGTGAGATAAAGTGCTGAATGCTTCCCTATTTTTCCAGGCATCTCCTGGTTAGTGGTCTGTCAGAAATTAATGCATCATTTCCCTTTGGCTTTTCTACCCAGGACCTGATATCTAAAGGTAGTTTGTCTCCTTTTTTTTCTGTCAATGTATTATAAATCACATTCATGCACAATTGATGTCACCTTTGAATGGTCGGTTCACTTGTTTTAAAAGTCTACAATTTAAATGTTCCTTTATCATTATGAAAATAATTTCTCCAATACATATATTCCATAGGCTTTATATATTCTAATAATGGCCAATATTGAGCCAGTGTATAGGGAAGCCTACAAACTATGAACATGCGCCCTGGTGATATATCATTATTCAATGTTATCATATGCACATATCCCATATGAATTAGTTTATATTACAGATCAATACTCCAGGTATCGTAGGTATGGTTTTAGAGATGGAGAGTATGTTTTTTGTAGATTTAGTCTAATTCAATATTTATTGTAATGGGGAAAGGGTATGTTTATAAAAATAGCTTTCTGTACTTCAACCTGTTTAATGCATTCCTTCACTTGCTGTGTTCTTGCTGGATGGTGACAGATGTTTGTGAATTGACGCAACGGTGACGAGAGCAGCTATTGGTCCTTGCACTCCTGATATGCTGAGAAAGGTTATTTACTCTACTACAGTACATCAATAAAATTGAGTGTGCACCACATTTATTTTATTTCCCCCTTTGCCGTCATGTATAAGGTAAAGAGCATTGAGCACGCAATTCAACTCTTCATTACTGGCATTGTTCTATATAGCATGCCACTGCTGATGCAGAATACAGAGTTAATATACAGTATATTTATATAGACCTAGTTCTCTCCTTATAGAACATGTACAGACTGAGGGCCTCCATTCCTGAATGATAAGAACTGAAACAAGGTAGGACGTAGGAACGTTCTCCTCACCTGGCCAATAAGTCAGGGTGACCACACATGGCTTGGGACCGCTGGGTGACACAGATATGATCCGACAGTGGGTCTCCAGTAATGCAGGATAATGGACGGTGTGGGGACGCCATCAGGTACGGCTCACCTGCCCAGACACAAGCTGAATAGAAAATGCCAGGCTGGCTTCACAGACAACAGAGGACAATTCTATTAGGCGTACACGGCTAAGCCACTTCTTAAACTGTCCCCACTCGCCCTTAATTACGTGTGAGCTCTGCCAGAAGCCATGAACAAGCCGTCGTCACTGACAGGAAGAGGCAAACATCACGTCGTCATCCTCCGAGGCACTGCGGTAACTGGGCCGAGGCAGGAGAGGCCACAGCTATTTTGAAATTGATATTCAGATTGATGACCTGTAAAATGGCCTTGATCCTCCTAATAATGCAATTGGTTATCATAGGTGTCAGGGCAGATACAAGCCGCGGGCAAAGATTTTAGCATTACCAGAAGACGATCTCGCTTGTTTTAGGGGCTTCCAGCAGCCTTATCCACCATGTACCATGTGACCGTATTTAGAAAAGGGGGTTTTGCACTGAGGTGAGTGTGTGACATTACTTGTTACTTAGCAGGTCACACTTCTCTGGCATCGCTCCAACCCATTGGCAGTGCACTGCACTCCTCGGTGTCCGTTTGGTAGTTCACTAGACACATTTCTTTTTCACAGAATTGTGTTGCTAGGGAACAGCTTATTTCCTGTCAGCTATTGTATTAGCAAACACTGTAACAGGAAGTAAGCATACGGGCAATTTATAATGTTTATGTTGTCAAGTTAAAACCATCTATGAGATGCAGACAAAACTCAAAGCAAACTCCAGTAAAGAAAAGGGGAGACCTCCATTCCATTGTCCATCTCACACTCACAGCATTTAGCCAGACTCCGTCTCACACTCACAGCATTTAGCCAGACTCTGTCTCACACTCACAGCATTTAGCCAGACTCTGTCTCAGACTCACAGCATTTAGCCAGACTCCGTCTCACACTCACAGCATTTAGCCAGACTCCGTCTCACACTCACAGCATTTAGCCAGACTCCGTCTCACACTCACAGCATTTAGCCAGACTCCGTCTCACACTCACAGCATTTAGCCAGACTCCGTCTCACACTCACAGCATTTAGCCAGACTCCGTCTCACACTCACAGCATTTAGCCAGACTCTGTCTCACACTCACAGCATTTAGCCAGACTCTGTCTCACACTCACAGCATTTAGCCAGACTCCGTCTCACACTCACAGCATTTAGCCAGACTCCGTCTCACACTCACAGCATTTAGCCAGACTCCGTCTCACACTCACAGCATTTAGCCAGACTCTGTCTTGCTGAGAGAAACCAAGAGCTTAGAGCACGGCTATTCAACTATATTGTTCAGTGGGCCACATTGTCAGAAAGCTAAGGGCCCGGGGGCCAGACATTTCCCTGAGCTATTATTATCATCAGCGACACCACATCTTAAACGGTTTGATTTGACTATTGCAAAAGTCGCCTATAGCCTCATGGTCCATATTTTGATTTGTTTGTTTTTTTGTAATTCTATTTTCTTTTCAGAAACAGAAATTAAAAGATAGTTACACATCAAAATCAATCCACAGATGAAAAACGGAAACAGGACTTGATTGTTATCTGCGTCATCGAGAGAGGAGAGAGAGGGGCAGAGAGACAGATAGAGAGGGGGTTGAGAGAGGTGAAACAGAGAGAGAGAGGTGAGACAGACAGAAAGGGAGAGAGAGATTTTTCTTCCCCCCCCCTTCAGAACTGGCCCGCGGGCCGGTGTGACTTGATGATCCCCGTGTGACTTGATGAATAGGCCTGGCTTAGAGAGACTGTCTGGCCCAGAAGCTCTTCCTAAAGACTTCCTGCACCAGCGTAACCCTGTAAGCTCCACCCCCTACCATTAAAAAAAAACAATCAGAAAGCATGAGGGCGGATCTGGCTCTAACTACAGACAATCAATTACAGCCATCAATTCAACCAATCATCAACCTTCATTTGTTTAGAGATGAATAGCGGGTGGTAAATTATTGGGGGCACTGAATGAAGCATCCAACTGCTGCTTAGGACTCAAAACACAGGGATTATAAAACTAATCAATAATAATACTAATCCTCAAAAGGGAAATACCATCCATTTCACTTACGCAGCTTTATATTAGGGCCCATTATTATTTCTGTACGAATATGCGAGGACGCAATCTGCTTTGGAGCATCCAATCAAGCTTAGAACGACAGCTTAAAATACAAATGGCTGGAAATCAAATTATTTGCAGCACATTGTGTAAAAATAGACTGTTTTAATTGTCTTTAAGAGGGAAACAACTTGCAATCATTCATTAAAGTTCAGGAGGCAGCTTCGTGAGGTCTGAGAGAAGTAAGAAATGAGGGTTGCCATAGCAACTGCACAGAAATGGAAAAGGCCAGCATGTGAGCAAAGTGGGGAATTGATAGAGGTAAGAAAAACTGGCAAATGCTTTGCCGAAAGTACGTCTCTCATAAGTCTGAATATGAATATTACAAGTAAATGAAAACAGCAAAACAATTAAAAAGGTGATTTTGATACAGAAGCACATGATATAGTGATATTTTCATAAAGGTTTATGCACAGGATAATTCACACACACCCATGACATTCACTACTACCTTCAGTGAAACTACTAAACAGGCACTATTGGGTATTTGCCTTACAGATGCTGAGCAAAAGTCAAAAGTGCTATACTGTGAGGCACGTAGGAGTCCAACTAAACAGCTATTGCTGGTTGGTGTGCAATCATGTGTGGGCTGGCAGTATTGATCTGGACTCTTTTCTCATGGCTCAAGGTAGCCTGATCTATAATCAATGAGAAAACAAGTGTCTGAATGTTTCAATGCACACAGAGGCTTGTTTGCCCCATGAATTAGGAGCCTTTAGGGTCAAATGCTAAATTTAGCGTCAACTACTCCACAGTAAAATTACAACAAATTAAACCGAGCAGGGCACGTTAAGAGCCTCGCTCCTCTTGTGTTTACACAGTCTCGTGCCTGAGGATTGATGCAAATGTGGTGGTATGTGATAAGCAGGAGGCGTAACTCTGACCAATTGTCAGATAATAATCACAATTGTTATTTGAGAACTCCAAATATGGGGATTATAGTACCAGTTTGCTGAGAGGATTTCTCGATACAATTTTCAGAAGCACAGCGTTGCTTCACATGGGAGTGTTCTGCATGTGGTAGGATGGATGATGGTTGATGTGGGTTGCACACTGTGCACAAGCACTATACAGTTAAGTCTACAACACAGGAGTTATAATCGACAGCTTCCCACTATGTACGTTTGGTTGACCTACTGAGTTCCAAGAACAACTGGAACAACAGGAAGAGGAACCCTCTGACCCTGGTCAATACCTGCTGTGTGCAGTCAAACACCAGACTGCTGCACTATCAATATAAACCTGGGTTCAGCAACAGCAAGAATATTGCTTCTGGACACAACATTTAATCCATGCAGTGAGAAGAACCACACCATTGTGTGTGCTTGCACTACAAGCATTCTGGAAAGTGTCAACAACACAGACATGTAAAAGGTCTGGTAACAGCTCCAATTTGCCTAGGACATTGTAGACCTTTATTATATCCTTAAAATGGAGTATATATTTTGTTCTCTTTATGTCTGGACTGTCTCATACAGCAACAGTGGACGATGACATCATTCATCTACTGGACTCCATAGAGAGTAGACACTGCGGAGCACGTCTTCATTCAGAAACCACGCCCATCAGGGAGGAAACAAAAACTTCTCCCCAACCCTTGCATTCTCCTATGTCACGTGTTGCACAAAAAGATCATATATACGGAAGATTAACACTCCAACTTACTTCCCTGACAGCTCGATCCACATTTTTCTTCTCGCCAATTCTCAATGGCTTCCTTGTTTTGTTCGGGAGTACAAAAAAACTTTAATTGGCAATTTCTTTTACATTTGTTGTCTGCGCAGCCCACCACACAACACAGCTTTTAGAGACACTGCATGAAATAGGCCACGCCCATCACGGGGGAAATCGCTCCGTTCACTCCCATAGACCAGCATCATTTTCCTTGAATTAAACATAGCTAAAAGCTGTTGTGTGGTGGGCTGTGCACACAACAAATGTAAATAATTAAAGTTTTTTTGTACTCCTGAACAAAACAAGGAAGCCATTGAGAATTGGCGAGAAGGAAAATGTGGATCTAGCTGTCAAGGAAGTAAGTTGGAGTGTTCATCTTCCATATATACAATCTTTTTGTGCAACACGCAACCATGGACTGGAGAACGCCAGGATTGGAGGGGGGGTTTCTGTTTTCCCCCGTTTTGGGCGTGGTTTCTGAATGATGACGCGCTCCGCAGTGTCTCTATTGCTCATTAAGGTGAGGAGCCTTCAGTGGATGGTAGAAAGCCTGCAGCAATTCAGCTCAAGCAATCCTAATAGAAGTCAACATACAATAATGACAAAACACATTTGACTCAGGCTGCAGTGATGGGAACACCAATACAATTGAATTTGCATTTTCACGTGTGATCTGTTTGCCCCAGGACAGTCCCCCCCCCCTTTACTATAGGCTACAAGATTTATAATTTTCTTTCAGAAATGACAGCGACATTTGTTTTGCAGACCAACTGTAATGTCACACAAGTATTAAGTTCCTTAATTGAATTTCACTCTCCTCTCTCTCTCACACACACACACACACACACACACACACACACACACACTTCAATATTTCTATGACATTTAATGAACCCACCACAATCAATACACATGTATTAACAGAACATTTTGGGAATCCCCCTGGACAATAAAAAATAACACATCTGAAGCAATTATGTTTCAAGGTGTGTTTTTCGTAGAGTCTTGTGACAGTAAGTCCACTGGGACCCATTACCTGTCGAAATCAATGAAGCACACACACACCAAAGGTGCGACTGAGAGGGAGAATGTCTCTCTCCTCAGAGACTCAGTGCCACAAACAGATGGAGACAGAGCAGCTCCTGGATGTCCCACAAACAAAACACTGATCCCCATCCTCCCTCCAGTCCCCACTGGCCAGCTGCAGGAAGCAGGATCTCATCTCGCCATCCATTATAACGAGCACTCTTGGTCAAGCCGCCACAGACCTTCATGCATCCATTCCAGACGAGGTTTGATGCTCACTTGGAGGAGTGGTGGCACTTTAAATTCATAACAGTGCTGACAGCATGTTCAGCATCATAAGAGAAATCGCATCCAAGAAGTTTGGTTTCGCCCTTTTCATGATTTCACAGGAAAAATCACTGAGCCATGAGGGAGGACATGCCACTAAAAAGCTTTCAGTTAACTACAGCCACGGGGCACAACATAACATTCTAAATCTATAATTTCCTGTTGCAGTGTGATGCTAATACAATAGCTAACAGGAACTAAGCTAGGTTTCAAACTGTTCTGCTAGCAACACAATTCCGTGAAAAGTGTCTATAACCCCCTGGCCTTACCAACCTCCTTTGTCTTTATTCTGAACACACAACGGGTCTCACTTCAGGATGAAAGTAGCAGGCTTCTCCCACTGGATAGCACACAGCAGCAGCAGCAGAAGACATTGAAGAGTGTTTCTAAACACCTGGGATCTGAGTGGAGACAACTATCACAGACACATTAAGTCTGTGAAACCCAGGGGGGCGTCCAAAGGATACGGGTTACACCAACAGACACCGGGCTATAAAACCCCCATGACGCACAAGCATCTAGCCGAGCCGACACTCCTGCTTTCAGGACAGGCGAAGTGTGCACAGCATACATGATGGACCGTGTGATTTCAACCACAACACTTGACACAATACATTAATAATAAGAGTCAGCTTATACAAACACTGCTTGTCAAAGAGACATCCAGAGACATCCTTGGAACTTATTTTCTTTATTTTAGACTTGGTAGAAGGGATTTTCAACCAGAACCAAACCCACAATGTTCTAGCTGGTACTGAATTAATTTATCAAGAAGACATGGATACTATTTTCTTTACACACATACACAATAAAGTAAATAGATGGGGTTTAACATATATTGTATTTTGAAGGTCAATACCAATATTTTTAGATGGACCCTAAGATATATGATGTGCAAATATACAGTAGTCAATATAGGTCTGGATATCAACCGATATTTAAAGCCATTGCTATGCTTTTGCAAGAACATAAAGGTTTCCTCTGGAATCAAATCAGAATAGACAAGAGTTCTACTGGAGCAACCCAGAGCTGAAGGAAGTTCTCTGCGTCTCTAGGAGAGCTGCCATGTCCCCCTCAAGCTGGACTTTGACAAGGCTTTGGCTCAGCCTGCGATACCGTCCCACATCCACCAGGGGGCTCAACCTCATCCTACTCCTCTCCAAGTCCCTCTGCCACTCCTCTCTACACCGCCGGAGCCCCTCTACAGAACCTGGCTCTGGGGTCTCCTGTCTCGCTCCAGTGCTGCGGCTCCTCTCCCCGTCCTCCTCCTCGTCGCCGCAGAGCAGCAATGACAATCCCTCTTTGAGTGACAGCACCTCTTTCTCCAACGTCCCAGAAAATGTCTCAGCTGCCCCCCGTCCCCCTGTCTCTCTGAGGGCCTGGATGGAGCAGGAAGCAGGAAGGTAACCCAACAAAGAGTCCAGGAACTGAAGCGTCTGTAATTGGCTGAAAGGGAACAATAGTGGCAGACAGACCGCCCGGTATGTAAATGTTCTCACGTATGCAGTATTAAATGAAAATATCACTGTTGCTGCTAAGTTGTTTTTTTCCTCATCTCTTATCATTTGAGGGCTACTCCACACTCACCTCGCCTGTAGTTCAATGCGTTTGTGCAATTTGTAATTCCAAGTCACGCAACGTTCCGCTTGCCAGAGGATCCTATCCACTTTGATATTCCATCAAATATCTCAAGACACACATCCTTGTCAACTCAAAGTTCAAAGTCTTTCAAGCTCAAACCATTAATATCAACTGAGCAGTGCATAGGCTACGTGCCCACTTCAATTTCCAGCACTATGAATCTGATTACCAGTGGCCAGTAGTGTTTGAATCAATGCACAGAGCAGCAACAATACAGTTTGCAACGGAATGGAGCACCTGTCATCCTTGGCTTTTCTAACTTTACTTCTTAATTAGCATCATTATTACCATTCCAATCATGCAAATTAAAGGGATTCCCCCCCATTAAAAGGCAATGGCAGGTGTGATGAGAAGGATTATCCAAACGGAGAGAAAAAACAACACTTCTAGTTCATTTTGACATAGTTCTCCATCAAACAATAATGATGAAACCTCAAATCGATGCTCTAATTTGGGCTGCACTGGAAGCTTCTGGTTGGGTAACATACCGGAATGTTTTGTTAGATATTAAATGTTGATGCGTCCGATAATCCCATGTGGGATGGGTCATGTAATTGTCCTGACACGAAAATAAAATATTCATTCATTCATTCAGTACACTCAAGTAAAACTAATCGAGAGGCAAAGTGAACGTCACTTCCTGCTTCAGCACTGTACCAGAGATCTTTTTTACATTTTGGTCCGAGTGAAATGTTATACGGTCTCTCCTGTTTCTAAACAGATCTGTAACCATTTGGTTTGAACAAGTAAAACAATTTTTACAAGCATTTTACAAAATGTCTATGGGAAAATAAATGTCAGATGAAAATCTCTGGTACAGTGCTGAAGCAGGAAGTGACGTTCCACTTTGCCTCTCTATAGAACTGCAGCCCTGCCTTGTATCTGTAAACAAAAACAAATTACCTGGAGTGGACAGACAGTTCCCCCTGGAAAGGAGTGGACTGATGCCAGTGAAGCAGCATGGCAGCAGATGGTCGTGAAGAGTTCAACAGTAGATACTGAGGGCTGACCTGGACCCTCTCACACCCCACTGTTCTCTGGATCCAACCCTCCACATCCCCTAAGCTGTAATCAGGAGAGTCTATGTGGAAGAGCCAGCGATCCAGCACCGCCAACAGACTCAGCAAATCCTCTCTGACCTCATCTGGCCACAAAGAGAAGAGAAAAGTTGTCGTCGATAGAACATCCATGCGTCATTATAGCTCTGCTGCTGATAGTTGATAATTAAAAAAAGAACTAAAGTCAAGGAGTCTTAGTGGTTTTAACTACACCAGTTTACCTGTTTTGAGTTGACAGTTGTTCAACAGTTGGGTGTGGTTGTTGCTCTGGATGTCTACAGGAACAGCACCACAGTGGAGGACCACCGGGGTTGGGTGGTCCACGTGGGCAGAAGACTCGTGTCTCTGGATGTAATGGAGCATGACGGGGCACTTGACACAGCCGGAGGTCACCAGAGGTGTCAGCCTGGTCACTGCAGTCACCGCCAGTCTGCGTGCGTCGGCATCGCGGGGTCGGCCCGCATCGTGTCGCTTGCTTCTTTTGGCCGCCGGCTCTGGGAGCGCGGAGGGAGACGATGGGGACGAGGGCCCGGGCATGGGAAGCCATGACACTTGGCTGTGGGTCTGGATAACTGCAGGCACTGATCTCTGGCAGTCTGTCAGGATGGATAAACTCACACTGCCCACTGGTCTGGAACCAAAACAAAACACATCACGGACAATCAGATATCACACGGACAGCAGGCGATCAATTACAAAGAAATGCGAGTGTGAATGTGGATGAATGGGTGAGTTGTGTGAAATGATTAACAGAGATATCCCCCAGGTGGTGAATGACATGAGCTCTGCCCGCGCGACAATAAAAACCCACAGCAACACACAGGCCCTTGAGGCAATTCTGCCAGGAGGAGCTTTCCTCCATATGCGCCAAAATTGAAGCCAGAACAGGTGGACGGAGTAACAAGGAATCTGATTGCTTCTCGTTCCCACAAAAAGAGCTCGGAGGGTTATTTCAAACCGTGTTGCCATGGTGACCACCTAGCCACCAAGCGGCTGCTGTGGTGAAATTCATATCAAGTCTGGAGAAATCAACGAAGACAGAAGAAAGAGAGACTGATATTCTTATTCACTTAACGCTATTGAATGGGCCCCAATGGCATCGCACTTGTGAGAGTAGTCTCTAGCCTTTGACAGTTAGAAGGTACATTTGTTTACAACACTACCTCTACCCATCTATTCATGAGAAAACAACTCTCAGGAGTTACTTGGAGAGAAACAGCTCGGGAGGGAATTTGACATTACAATTGTGATTCACTCTACAGGATCTGGGGGCTAATATCCTACCTGTGGCTCTATATTATATTTCAGTAGTTAAAGATCCAATCAGGCAGCAATGGTGGTAGGAGCTGACAGCTGGACATGAGCTCTCACGGGAACGCTCGAGTGGACATGATTCATACATGGAGTAGCAGCATATTAACATTGCTTGTGTCATTACCATACACACATGGCTCCACTTGACCAGATGAGGATAGCAACTCATTATGCCTGGCATGATATCAAGTGAGTGAACATTTTCAAAAATCATTACTGACAAGCGTTAAGATGATGGGACGGATTTGCTAACGCTGATGCCTCAGATGCAGTATTTCATAAGGCTCAGAAAGTGCTCGCAGTAAAACATACAATCCATTTGAATTAAAATCACATTTACATAGAGCTGTCGGCAGTTAGCATCACACCCACAACCAATCGGTCCTCAACGACGCGATGCCACAGCTTGTCAACTTGAGGTTTTGAACACACTGCTGGCATGTCCTGCATCTCGTCATCCAAGGCGTCGTCCTTTGACTCATCATCTTCGTCCCACAGAGCAATGAGGCCTTCCTGTAGAGAAAGAGCAACGGCTATCATCAACAATGACAGTGTGACAGCACTGACAGCAACGGCAGTTATGTCAGTCATTTCCATTTGAACTGCCACCCATGAGATACACCAATATTGGAGTTTGTGTTAGCGATCATTTCTGTCAAAAAATAATTGTATCTACATTTTACAGTATCTGCATTCTGTCAAAATTGCAACATTGACATATCCTATATTCCTATTGCAGTGGTTCCCAAACTTTTCCTGCCAAGCCCCCCTTTTAGGGTACAGGAACATTTGCCACCCCCCCCCTCCCTCCCTCCCTCCCTCCCTCCCTCCCTCCCACACACACACACACACACGCACACGCACAGACACACCGTCTTATAGTTAATTAATTAATTGCACTATGATATATAAACTCTCAGGTGTTCAGTTTACAAATAAAATCAACTTCCAAAAAGATTTGGTAGTATACGCCGTAGATTGCTTTCTATTTCTTGGAAACATTCTTGAATATATTTTCAATCACATACAAAAAAAAACTTGTTTATTTTTTACATTGAACAGTGCAGCAACTTAAGAGTTTCCCCACTTTTAACAGCAGGAGAGATTTTCATTCAGATATCTTGAGGTGAGAGGTCGTAAATGCTTTTTACATGGCCAATATTTAGCCTAACTTTGGGGAGCGTTATTTAGCATCCTTCCCGCCAAGCTGAAGCTAGCATGACATGGTTGGTATCGCTCACTACCAATGGATGCCTTAGGTCAGGGGTGGGGAACTGGCGGCCCCTGACCTCACTCAGTGTGGCCCCTGGGTCAAAAAACAACAAGGTGGATGTTCTTGTTAGGTTAGACCACCAAAATCTGTGTTTTTATTTTACTGTACAACCCAGAACATGGCGCTAATGGCGTTAGCATTGTCCATCTACATACTGTTTAACGTTAGCTAACGCTATTGTAACAAACTATATCCAGAATGCACATTGCACATGCAACATTACTAATCTGATTAATATCACATATTTGGGTGATGTACCCCATCAAATTGCTGTAGTGGGCTGTTTTAAAGCTACAGAAAAGTTTCTGGTGTCATCTGAATGGAAGAATTACTAAATTTGAATATGACAAATATAAATGTTGGTATAATAAACTTTGATTACCAGTCCTTTTCATCAAATTAGTAGCTATAATTTGGAGAGATGGGCGGCTGTGGCTCAGGAGGTAGAGTGCGTCGTCCACTAACCAGAAGGTCGGTGGTTTGATCCCCGGCTCCTCCAGTCCCCGGTGGCTGCCTGTGCCAGCGTGGCAGTTGACTGCCTTCGGTGTGTGAATGGATGAATGTAGCCACATTGTAAAGCGCTTTGGATAAAAGCGCTATATAAATGCAGTCCATTTACCATTTACCAATTGGGAGTGATGGTGTTACAGTAGGCTACTGGTGGAAGTGCACGGTCACAATCTGCCCCTCTGGTAGTGAGGTTTTTTTTGTGTGGCGCTCTCTATCATCAAAGTTGCCCATCCCTGCCTTAGGTGTTCTGGTTTCATTCATATGTTACCAGAAACTTCACTCTGGCTTTAAAACTCAGCCCGCTACAGCCTCTGACAAACAATAATCAGAGAAGTTACCAATCGGGAGCACAGCAGAAGAAAGGGTTCAAGTGTGGGGCATCTGGGTAGTGTAGGGTTAAGGGACTCTCCTACCACCGCGAAGACCCGGGTTCAAATCCCGGCAGCAGTACGTCTGGCTTGGTCAGACGTTCCTACAGACACAATTGGCCGTGTCTGCCGGTGGGGTATGAGTCTAGCTAACGAGGCATATTAGGGGAAGGGTTTCTGGTTTGATTCCCAGTTCCGACGCTGTCCAAAAGCTACCGAAATGCCTCTGATCAACACCGAACCCCCACATCTAAGTAGCAACCTGCTCTCGGACAGATATTGAAAACTAGCAAACACTAGGTAAATACTGTGATACAACACAACAGGCAATGGTGTGCAGTACATTGTTGTAGCTGGCTGCTGCATATCTCATAATGCATAAATAATATACATATTCAGTACCTGCTCATACTGGGTGACAACAGGCTCTCTTTCTGAGATGACCTCAGTGAGGGCTTGGACTGACTGCAACAGAACCCTCTCCTTCACCCTCACGTCTCCCTGAAGCTCCTGCAGCATCGTCAAGCCACTCTGCATACAAATGTAGAGACATGTAACATTTGATTGACCCTGAGTGACTGATGTTGAATGACTGATTTGTTCCTTTCAAGATGTCATTCATCTCATAACAATAACATCATCAGATCATTAGCAGTCTACCTGTAGTCTGGACTCTAAAGCTTGAAGAGTGCGGAGATAGTTCTCCTGTGGAGGATGAGGCGTAGTCCTGGCTCCATTCTCCTGGCCACACTGAAAACAAGTATTTTCCATTCGTCATAATGCCCTGCTTCACATTTGCACCGTATAAAGGCGAAATACCCTTCAAAAGCAGGTTGCTTCTTAAAAGGGACACTCCGCCGATTTTCATCCAGCTTTGTATCATATCAGGAAACAGTTTTGAAGTCGTTCATATAGGTTGACAGTTATTGAGAGTTGATTTGAGTAAAGTTGTGGACCTGTGATTGTGCATGAATGAATGACATCACTGGTCCACAACTCAACTCAACTCAATAACTCAAAACTGTTTACAGTTTTCTGCTATACTGCTGATGATACAAAGCTGAATGAAAATTGGCGGAGCGTTCTTAACTGTCAAAAGGAAAAACATGTCTTACAGAGTATGTCGTGCCACAGAGGTCAGTGATGAGGAAATGATCCAATGGCTGTCCTGCTGCACCCCGATCCTCAAAAAACAGCAGCAGCTGGTCTGTTCCATATCCCAGGAAGTCATCAACATGAACAGAGCTGACCCCAGACCAGTGGGAGGCTATCTGGAGGAGACAGTTTAGCAACGTGGGGATGGTAAAAATGTACAACTGAATGAAACTATAGGAATAAGGAATGCATAAGGCATGGATCTCACACATGGATCAAAGCACACATTTGCATACCTCAAATGTTTCCTTCCATATAGCACAGACATGTCCCTGGTCAAAGGATATGGTAAATAGACAGCCATTTCTTCCTGTGTTCACCACCATGATATCTTCAGCTCCCTCGAAGGGGAGCTGGCATACCTCCTTCAGATTCCCATTCTCAAAATAAACTAGCTGCCTTTTAGAAGTTGTCGCAACCACAGAGGATTTCAACACACCGTCCACCTGTTCAGCGGAGAGCACCAAAATGCACTGTGCAATGCAGCTATAGGGATGAGGTAAAAGCATAGTGCCATCAAACACCTGTCCATTCTCTACAAAATAGCCCAGGGTGTGGCTCCTGACTGAACCGCTGGACTGGTCTCTCAAGCCTTCTTTGGAGGGGTTTTGCAGTCCCAGGACAAACACCTGTCCTTTGTGAAGGGGGAGTTCTCCAATAAGGCTGTGGGAGAACTCTATGGGTATCCGTCTCACTTCACCTGCCTGCAGGGACGTGTAGAAGACATCGCCGGCATGAGTCCACAACACTGTGGGGCCCTGGAGAATGGACACACACTCTCCCATTTGATAGGGGAGTTTAAATTCCATGTGGGGCTCCATTGTGTTTGAGTTGCTCAGCGTGAGAAGACTGTACTTGAAGAAGCTCCCCCCTTTGGCTTTGTTGCTCTTCATTGCCACCAAAATGCACGGCGTGTTGACTCTCTTCTGAACATCCAAGGCACATTTACATTTGACAATATCCACGTGTGTGGAACTTTTTCCCTTGATGATAGACACTCCATCATCATTTGCCTTGAGGAAAGCGTTGTCTTCCCGTTTGAATGAAAGGCTGCTGAATATTAACTCAGAGGCGTTTCTTGCACGTTCCGTGTGGGCTGAAGCACGTTTGAACTGAAATAAAATGACTCTTCCACAGTGAGATAGCCGGTGGGGTTTTTGATCCCAGTCGTCTACGTGCATTCTCTCCATCATGCAAAACAGAGGTGCCGTCCAGGGTTTGCACCTTGTCGGACGGAACTGTCACTCGCATGACAGTTGTGCTATCAGCTGTTAATAATGTCTGATGACACCTTGGTCGGTGTCATAAGCCTACACTGTCGCCGCAAATAACGTTAACGTTAGTCAAATCATTAGGCCCAGAGAGTGCATGTACGTGCTAAATAAATAACTTAAATTGTGATCAGCAGCAACAATGCAGTCTAGCTGTTTGACAATATTATACTCATCTCTCTCTCTCTCTGCTCAGCTCCTCAGCTAGCGCGCGCCAACATAAATTGAGCTGTTCCTGCCACGTGATACCAATCAAAGTGCATTGTGGGTGAGAGTTGGTACAATGTAAACAGTTAGCATTAGCTGACGTGTCGTGCGAATAGCTAATAATATCTAATGGAAGCAGCTGTGTCGATACTTGCTTAAACGCTTTACTTGTTATCTCGAATATAATTAATTACACATTATATCTAACAAATCAAAGTAGAAGTAAACAATGAAACGGCCACAGGAAGGAGAGGTGTGGCCATACCAGAGCCGAAATGGCAGCGACAGGGCGTCAGTTTCTCAGTTTGCACTGATTCATCAACACGTTTGCTGGAACTTACTGTACTGTATCAGCGAGAGCTAGTTAGCAGGTGCGGCGGAGGCTTGAACATGGCTGAGCTTGACCAACACGAACCGGACCAGGTATCGTTACAGAACACTAGCTTCTTCTCGACAGTTTAGTTTATTTAAATGTATACCCTTTTGTACCTAGCTAACGTGAGCTAACTCTGTTGACAGGAGACTATGAAAAAGATTGAGGAGACGAGACAGAGATTCAATAATGAGTACCTCCAAGGTAACAGTTAACTGTGGATAAACTGACATTAACCTGCTCATTGGCTAACGGTAGCTTCGACATGATTTGTGGTACTGTAATATAAATTAATCGTCATCTGTTACTGTAACAAGTTGGAAAAATGCTAACACTGTTTACTTCTTTAACGTAGCTACTTAGTTAATTACTAAGTAGCAATTGAAGTATGACAGATGAAGTAGTTACTTCATCTGTGACCTGACTGATCATGTCAACGATCGGAGCAAACAGATAACGATTGTAGTTTAACTATGGTCCCTGGTGGGATTTAACGTTACGCATATTTACTAACTTGCACTAACTCATGACAATTATTTGCCAAGTAGCATTTTTTCTGTATTTGTTAAAAGTGGCAAAGACTGTTTCAAAGTGAAATATATATTGACCTCTAAATTCGCTAGTCATGTGACCTACCCTTATTTGTCTTGTGTTTACAGATTCAACAGAGAAATATGACTCCAGAGATGTGGACAGACTTGAGAAAGATGATGCTCTGGTGGAGGGGTACCTGGCATGGAGAATACATGTTGTTGATGATGCCTTGAAAATGATCGATGACAGTTTTCAGTGGAGGAAAGAATATGGTGTGAATGGTAGGAAGATGTGTTGGATTCGTTGTAATATCTTGTGCACACATAACATTAATCTAAAGTTAGATTATGTGGTATATGTTTGTGAGCCAGGCATACAGATCAGTGGCTGTCTTTGTCTCTGCCTCTGGTGTGGATCCAGACAGAGTGTTATTGTGTGTTGAGCACCCTATCTCTATGCGTTCCCTGCTAGAACAATCCCTACTGTTTGTTTTCGGAAGAATTACTCAGAATTGCTGGTTGTTACTCAAGAAATTGCTCGCCTTTTAAGCCAGAAAATTCTATTTGTCAAATATTTGTTTATCTGAAATTGGATTTGTACAAGGGATTAGTATCTAATTTTCACACGAAAGATCATATAAATGCATTATCACATGTTGCACATATTTTGGTTATTCTTATTTGGGAAAGGTTGGTTGACAAAGTGTTAGTGGGAGGATCATGCTATTCACCCCCAGTTCCCCTCCTCCCTCGAACAGGCCCCCCGACCAACCAGAGGAGGCACTAGTGCAGTGCCCAGGACACATACCTTTAATCCGGCTTCCCACCTGCAGACATGGCCAAAATTGTGCCTGTATGGATGCCCGACCAAGTCGGAGATAGCACAGGGGCTCGAACCTGTGCCCCTCGTGTTGGTAGCCAGGAAATCTACCGCTGCACTACCTGGGCGGAAATGTATTGTTGTTCAGCCCTGACTCACATATGGCCATACATTTTTAATTGATGTAGACCTCTTTCAGCTGTATTTTGTAATGCCCTGCAAAAGAAAGAGACTGCCTTGTTGAGTATTGTCCAGGTCTTACATGAGAGATTAAGCACCAACGGAAACTTTGAAAAAGAAATTGCGACTACAAATCATGAAATGAAAGCATGGGAAAGTTTGTAGGAAGCTTGTAAGCACATTTGCTGTTTGTTATAATGCCGCCATGTTCTGTGTAGCTACAGTTGGTCTAAGCCTTGAAATGTTAAAGGATGGGTTTACCGATGGGGAATATGAATATATATTAATTCTTAAAAAATCTTAAATTTCGAATCCGTTGACATTTTTGAAATTGCTTGTTCACAGCCAGAGAAAAAAAAAAAAAAAAAAAAGCCTCCAAATTGCAAGGCGGACTTGGGCCAGATGACGCGAAACGCGTCACCTGGCCCAATTTTTTTTTTTTTTTTTTTTTTTTTTTTTTTTTTTTCTCTGGCTGTGAACAAGCAATTTCAAAAATTTCAACGGATTCGAAATTTAAGATTTTTTAAGAATTAATATATATTCATATTCCCCATCGGTAAACCCATCCTTTAAGCACCAGCTACAATGAAAGGTTTGCCAACACGATATGTGTATATCTGCTTACTGTATGTGTTTCAGATCTCTGTGAGAGCAGCATTCCCAAATGGATGTTTGAGACTGGTGCTGTCTACCTCCATGGCTATGACAAAGAGGGCAACAAGCTCTGTATGTAGATCAGGTTTTTATGGACCTACTTAGTCCTTAAATTTTGGGTACACACAAGATATCTACACCCCTAGAAGTGTATAATCTTAGCCTAAATCTATCCAAATCCATTCATATCTCATTTACTCATTGCTGTCAGTAATGTGAACTTTTCTTTTCTTCTTTTTCTGACTTTAGTCTGGTTCAACGTAAAGCTACACATCAAGGATGCCAAAACCATCGTAGACAAGAAGAAGTATGTTGCTTTTTGGCTGGAGCGGTATTCGAAGAGAGAGCCTGGGATGCCACTCACTGTTGTGTTTGACATGGCAGAATCTGGACTCAGCAATATTGTAAGTCCATGATGATAAAAAAAATGCTTCAAAATTCAAATCTTTTTGGAGTTTCAGAAAATTAGATTTTTGTAATCTATTTCACTTTATTTTTTAATTTATGTGCCATGTGGCCATCTGAGTTTTAATTGCACTCCTGTCTTCCGAGTTAAAATCCAGACCTCTGAGAGAAATGTTTTTCAAAATGTCATTCCCGCCGTATTAAAGATGCTTAGCTCTTATTTAAATATGAGCGTCACTGGAGCCCTGGTGAGCATGCTAATATTTTTCGCTGTTTGAGCCGTAGTCATGGAGGGATTGATATTCTTCAGTGGTTTTAACACTTTGGAGATTAAAGTGACCTTTAAATCCGGTTGGTCAATCCAAGTGCACCGCCTAATCCATAGACTGACTTTGTCCCAGACTCTGGCAGCGAGCGCGCTCCACGGGCCAAATTCGCTCCTGGAGAAATGTCTCAATTAAACACACATAAATCAACACGTGCAAAAGGCACAAAGGATAAATAGCTGTGCAACCCAAATATGAAATGAGCGGATTAGGAGACAGGTTTGGCAAGCAGCTTGATGAAGGTTTAGTGAACCACAGTGGGCTGAAGTAGGCCTAGCCAGTGTGATCTCATTAACGTTCAGCAGCGGCGTGCCTGCTGCATAGCAATGAGACGTGCAGCCAATAATGGAGGCCAGCCTACGTCTCTTATGTGTTAGCATTGATTTGATTTTACTGGGGGGGGGGCAGGTGCATTTGATTTCTAAGCCATTTAACTCTCCCAAGTTTTGTATGCAAATAGACCCTTCTCACGGGGGCCATTTTGTGTCGAGAAGCCAGGGTAAACACAGGTGCAAGCAAAACACTAATGAGGGTTTCCAAATCCCAATCATGGAAGTTGGAAACCCTCATTAGTGTTTTGCTTGCACCTGTGTTTACCCTGGCTTCTCGACACAAAATGGCCCCCGTGAGAAGGGTCTATTGTGCAAAACCTCCTAGAAGGGATTGAGTTAGTTGCATCAAAATGTAAACCTCATAAGGTTATCTCCTGATCAAAATGTAAACATCATAAGGTTGTCTCCTGATCAAAATGTAAACATCATAAGGTTATCTTCTGATCAAAATGTAAACCTCATAAGGTTATCTTATTAAAATGTAAACCTCATAAGGTTATCTCCTGATCAAAATGTATGTAAACCTCATAAGGTTATCTCCTGATCAAAATGTAAACTTCATAAGGTTATCTCCTGATCAAAATGTAAACTTCATAAGGTTATCTCCTGATCAAAATGTATGTAAACCTCATAAGGTTATCTTATTAAAATGTAAACCTCATAAGGTTATCTCCTGATCAAAATGTATGTAAACCTCATAAGGTTATCTCCTGATCAAAATGTAAACTTCATAAGGTTATCTCCTGATCAAAATGTAAACTTCATAAGGTTATCTCCTGATCAAAATGTATGTAAACCTCATAAGGTTATCTCCTGATCAAAATGTAAACCTCATAAGGTTATCTCCTCATCAAAATGTAAACCTCATAAGGTTATTTCCTTGTCTATTTTGGGTTGAGAGACTGTTCAGAGGAACTTGTGGTACATTTTCATATGCCATGAACTGTGTCATTGCACGTCCAGAGGCTGTTAAGAGGGAACAAGCATTTCCGTGTTGAAATCCATAAAACATCGATCATAAATTAGTTGAAGCCCCTCTGTGAGGTTCCGTATATAACCACCAAGTCACACTTTTTGTGTACTCTTTGTTTCAGGACATGGACTTTGTGAAGTACATAATTAATTGCTTCAAAGTATATTACCCAAACTTTTTATGTAAGTAACAAATAAGTACACCATGTTTACTCATTAATAGAGATTTACAACTCCTTTCAACTCAACCTGGGTTTAACGTGAATTTTGAAATTATTTCTACATTGACATTTTTCTTTTTTACCCTGTCAGCCAAAATGATCATCGTGGATATGCCTTGGATCATGAATGGTGAGACTGGAGCCTGCCTTTTTTCTTTAGGTTCACACAAACTTGTATACATTTCTATGCCCATCAGAAGCTGGTCCCGATGACGATCATCTAATCCAAGACATTTTGAACATAATAATACATCTTATTTTCTTTCAATCGTAGCTGCATGGAGGATTGTGAAGACATGGTTGGGTCCTGACGCGATCAGCAAGCTCAAGTTTGCATCCAAATCTGAGATCCACACATTCATAGATCCTGAATACCTGCCACCTCACATGGGTGGAACGGTATGTCATTAAGTCTCTCTACGGTATATGTAGAAGTGTTCAGAATTTACAAATAGCCCTTCTCTCATCTATGTTTTATTAAAGGATTTCAACATGTAGGACATGAGAACACAGGCTAGTCTACATTTTCATTTGGGGGGGGGGGGCAAAATAATACGACATAACATCCACAAATAGCCCTTCTTTACGTCAACACAATCAAAAAACACCAGGTATTTATGGGTTTCTCTGTACTTATCAAGGATATGTGACCACCATCATTTACATTTAGCGTTTACACTCGTGTAAAAACATGCGTGTATTGACATAACTTATTTGGCGACATTCCAGGACCCCTTCAAGTACAGCTACCCTCCCCTTCCTGATGACGACTTCCAAACGCCCATCAGTGACAATGGACCTATTGTCAGCGAGGACGATACGGAAAGTAAAGAGGGTGAAATGGAGGGCAAAGAGACCCTCGAGTCCAGCTTCAACTCTGACGTAGCGATAAAGCCCAAAAAGGTACAAAGCGTTTCAAGTCTATTTCTCGTTATTTTCAGTCCCTTCAGCATGTGCAACCATGGTGTTTCTTATTCCTTGTTCACCAATTAACTCCTGTGTCTTCGATTAGCTCGCATTCTCTAGAAGTCCAACTCTCATAGCTGAATCTGGATCAGTAAATATTGCATTTTTGGATAGAAATGCTACATTGAAGCAATATAAAATGTCAATGTTCAAGCTAAGGTAGGGGGCAGAACCGATGTTTCCATGGTTGTAAAATGTGACGTAATCAGTCTTGAGTTGTTCTGTGTAACCTCGCTCCTTCAATCTAACATCAATAGAGAGGCAAAGTGACCGCCTACTTCCTGCTTCAGCACTGTACCAGAGATTTTCATCCGTTATTTATTTTCCCATACACATTTCGTAAAATGCGTATAAAAATAGTTTTACTGCTTCAAACCAAATGGTACAGATATATTTAGGAACAGGAGAGATCGCATAACATTTCACTGGGACCAAAATGCGCTTAAAAAAAATATATATACGTATATATGTTTTTTTCAGTTTTGGTCAGAGTGAAATGTTCTATGGTCTCTCCCGATTATAGCGTTAGCTGAACCGTTTGGTTCGACAAAGTAAAACTATTTTATAAGTATTTTACTAAATGTCTATGGGAAAATAAATGGCGGATGAAAATCTCTGGTACAGTGCTGAAGCAGGAAGTGACGTTCCACTTTGCCTCTCTATGGAAGGCTTTACTCATGAACACTAACACTGTCATGTTGTGAGCTGAGACTGATTGAGTCGTGATTAACTGTTAATTATCTGGCTTTTTCATGCAGTAGAGTCCATCTCAGTATCCTTCCTGTTCCTAGATGTACTGTAGTCAGAGATTCCTCTTCGCTTTGATGTGTTCCTTCACTCACACAGTCTTTAGTTGTTGTGGTTGTTGTCTTTTAAAGTTGAGTCTGAGATTACAGCATGTAATCGGGGCCGAGACAGCTTTGAATGAAGTGGCAGTAATGGGCTGATTTGGCAGCCGTTGAGCTCTTGCTCATCGTCTCTGTGAAGGTGACTCCTAATGTCTTCGGCTGCTGTTTAATCCTGCCAACAATGCTCAAGACGTCACAGCCAACCTCACTCAGTGCCTCGCCTCTCATCTTCTGAGCTGCTATTAGGCTACACAGCCAACCTCACTCAGTGCCTCGCCCCTCTCATCTTCTGAGCTGCTATTATGCTTCACAGCCAACCTCACTCAGTGCCTCGCCTCTCTCATCTCCTGAGCTGCTATTATGCTTCACAGCCAACCTCACACAGTGCCTCGCCTCTCTCATCTCCTGAGCTGCTATTAGGCTTCACAGCCAACCTCACTCAGTGCCTCGCCTCTCTCATCTTCTGAGCTGCTATTAGGCTACACAGCCAACCTCACTCAGTGCCTCGCCTCTCTCATCTTCTGAGCTGCTATTAGGCTACACAGCCAACCTCACACAGTGCCTCACCTCTCTCATCTTCTGAGCTGCTATTAGGCTTCACAGCCAACCTCACTCAGTGCCTCGCCTCTCTCATCTTCTGAGCTGCTATTAGGCTACACAGCCAACCTCACTCAGTGCCTCACCTCTCTCATCTTCTGAGCTGCTATTAGGCTACACAGCCAACCTCACTCAGTGCCTCACCTCTCTCATCTCCTGAGCTGCTATTAGGCTTCACAGCCAACCTCACTCAGTGCCTCGCCTCTCTCATCTTCTGAGCTGCTATTAGGCTACACAGCCAACCTCACTCAGTGCCTCGCCTCTCCCATCTTCTGAGCTGCTATTAGGCTACACAGCCAACCTCACTCAGTGCCTCGCCTCTCTCATCTCCTGAGCTGCTATTAGGCTACACAGCCAACCTCACTCAGTGCCTCGCCTCTCTCATCTCCTGAGCTGCTATTAGGCTTCACAGCCAACCTCCCTCAGTGCCTCGCCTCTCCCATCTCCTGAGCTGCTATTAGACTACACAGCCAACCTCACTCAGTGCCTCGCCTCTCTCATCTCCTGAGCTGCTATTAGGCTACACAGCCAACCTCCCTCAGTGCCTCGCCTCTCTCATCTCCTGAGCTGCTATTAGGCTACACAGCCAGCCTCTCATCTCCTGAGCAGCTATTAGGCTACACAGCCAACCTCATTCAGTGCCTCACCTCTCTTCTACCTCACTCAGTGCCTTACCTCCCTCATCTTCTGAGCTGCTGTTAGGCTACGGCTACGCAGAGGGTGGTGTGTCAAGTGTGTTACTGAAGCTGCTCCCTGCTGGAGCCGGATTGCCTTTTTCGCCCACCTCAGTTCAACACTGGGCTCTTTCAGAAATCACAGAACGGGTCCCCATTGGCTGTTTCTTTTTGTTCTGACTAATGGCTTTGTGTTTGACCTCGTTGGAGACTGGAGTGAAGCGGCGGTCATGACAGCCTGTTCCCTGCTTGTGCAACCCCATCAAAGAGATGCTCACAGCTTTTAGCTTGAATACATCAACCACCCTCTTGCACTCAGTGTCGGCAAACTGCAGCAGTTGCGCTCAGATCATCGCTATATGTCACACATTCCCTTTGCTCACCACAGGGGGGGCTAACCAGCCCTCCGCTCATCATCTCTTTAGCCTCTCTTCTAGCGGCATGCAAACCAAGCCTGCATGGAATTAGATGGAGGGTGTTAAGGAGGTCATCTCAGGTGCTTGGCGTGGAGAGCGTGTGTCATTGGCTGTGTCCAACCATGATTATTTATTCAGTTTGTGTTGGTATTTATTGAGTGTTTCAGTTATTATTTGCTGTTATTTTTGTTGTTTGGTTTGCCTTTTCTTTCAGTTTTAGGAGTAACCTGGAGTAAACCTAGGGCATAAGCGTGCTGTAGTATATAGCAGCTGTACAGTATGCTAGGCAAACCCCTGTTGAGCTTTTAAGCTATTTGCGTAAACCTGCTGCCCACAGGAGGCTCCTCTGTGTTCCCTGGAGACCCGTCAGGGCCGTGCCACCCAAAGCTTCTCCCGTGAGCCAACTAAGCTCCCGACAAACAAACAGCAATGCTGCCATTGTAAATGAATAGCTCATTAGTCATGCACAACAGATTTAGATTCACAAAACCCAGTTATGCAAATGAGTCAGTCGTGAGCCTCAACAGTAATCCACAGTCGTCATCCGTTTGAAAGGCCTGCTGATGGTCTTACTGTAAAATACAAGCGTGGAATCACCTTGCACTCCTCCTTAGGCCTCTTTATGGTAAGCATGCGTCGACCTGCCTTACACGACCTCTGAGAACATGGTGTGGAGCGATGTCGTGGGGCTCCTTGTTGATGCAATATTTAATTCACCGGGGGTTGATACCTAGCCTGGGTAAACCCATCCCCCACGTGACCTGCTCTCAGACCTGTTCTCAGTCACTATGACTGGGAACTGAGAGAGCAGGTCACGTGGTGGCTGGGTTTACCTAGGCTAGTTGATACCTACAGTATAGCTGTGGTTTAACCAGCACTGTAAGCCTCTGAGCTCTGACGTTTGGAAATCAAGCATTTATTTTGCTTATGAGCCGGGTCCATGGGAAACATGAAGATATTTCTTTGTCAGAGGCTGGAGTTATGCAAATGTTACCCAGGGGTTCCCACGGCTCCTCGAAATCCTTGAAAGTTTGTGAATTTGACGAATAGAAATCAAGGCATGAAACGCGTTTGAAAATAGACACGGGTCATTGAAAGTGTTTGAATTTAGGGTTGCATTCCTTGCATAGAGAATTTGCCTGCAGCTCTCGGCGAATGAAAACAAAATATTTTTGACAAGCGTTGCAGTCGGTGGATTTCTGTCATTTGCAATTGCAACGAACAGACACGGAAGTGTTCACACCTCCTCTCTCTTTTTAATTGTCTGTGAGCTGCTAGTTCTCATTATAAAAAGTCTCAGTGTTGTAACAGTAATTAACCTTGATACATGCCTCAGACTATGCCATCTTAGGTCCTTGAATTTGGGGAATTGGTGCATTGAAAGTCCTAGAAAAGTCCTTGAATTTGATGTTATAGATCATACATGGGCAACATACGGCCCGCGGGCCGTATGCGGCCCGCCGGCGCCCCCTGTGTGGCCCGCGATGGTATTGCAAAAACAAAAAAACAAAAAAAAATTTTTTTTTTTTTTTTTACAGTGCACCTGAACGCAACATGCAAGATACCCGCTGAATAAGTGTCCAAATGTTCATGTCATTCTGGCCAATACTCTTCTGTTATAGCATTTCAGTCTGGAATATGGAATATATTTCAATAATATTTATGACTAAAAGTAATCTCATGTGTAAGAAATGACTGTTCTACATTGAAGTAGAAATTTAAATAATTAACTTGTTGGTTTTGGATTTATTTAGCTTCAAGAGTGCATTTTTGTTCTTGTGTGACCCTCAACACAGGCTTTGAGAATCCCAGGCCACTTACTGATACTTAAGCTTAAAATAACCCACTCATATTCTGGTTTATTTCAAGAAAAACATTTCGGCTAGTGGAAATTCGAATTGGCTGGTAACTTTAAAATCTAGCAGCCATATTGGCAGGTGGTGAAAAAAGTTAATTTCAAGCCCTGCAGGGAGAGCAGGTGGTGACATAGGAGTGCGTGAGAAAAGGATCAAATATTGGTGGTTAAGACTGAATAATGACATCACAACTGTTAATTTAAAATGAGTTATTCCTCTAAACCTGGCTTCAAATGCCCAAAATGTTTCGCGCTGGCGCCGTTCAGCCCTCAGCAAAAACTGGTAGCGAGGACATTTTTTTGTGGCCCTCTCTATCATCAAAGTTGCCCATCCATGGGTTACGGCGTGACAATATTTGTTCGGCCCCCGGCAACAATCTGGGTTTCTCATGTGGCCCCCCATGAAAAACAGTTGCCCACCCCTGTTATAGATGGACCATGTGTATAAGTTAAGTTATGCTTTATTTATCCCCATGGGGAAATTCATCCTCTGCATTTGACCCATCCTCTACTAGGAACCTTCCTAGAACTAGGAGTGGGCAGCCGCAATGCAGCGCCCAGGGACCAACTCCAGTTCTTTTGCCAGTGCCTTGGTCAGAGGCACTGACAGGATTATTAACCCTAACATACATGTCTTTTGGTGGTGGGAGGAAACCGGAGCACCCGGAGAAAACCCACACGAACACAGGGAGAACATGCAAACTCCACACAGAAAGGACCTGGGACGGACCGCGGTTCGAACCCGGGACCTTCTTGCTGTGAGGCAACAGTACTAACCACTGAGCCACAGGGTCGTCCAAAATATGACATGTGCGAATGGTCTCAGAGTGAATGGTCTCGGAGTGAGGCAGGTTGATAAGCCCCTAATGAGCTAGGCTATTTCTGAGTGTGCTAGCCTGCTGCTAGCCTGTGCTAGCCTGCGCTGCAGCTAAAACTGAGGCATTGTGTCTGTAGACACTTCATACCTGTCACTCTTAGTCTTAACGCATTCCACAGCCTTTTGTCAACACTCTGATCCTCCTCTCTGGACCTGAACACTGTAGCTTCCAGCACTGCGTTGATAACTGATCCCTACAGGAAGCTAATGTCCTTTCTTTCTGTTTTGAAACAAGGGCTGGAGGTGGTAAGGCAGGGTAGGATCACACCCACTCAAGGAGCTCAAAGTCCGGCAGATTTCTACAGACTGGAAAGACAGGTGTACTACTCACATGTCTAGTGTTAGTACACTTCCCTCACCATCACCTGATATCGTCAGACTCGTCACCTCTGGACATGTTCGCCCCGCCCCTTGACCTGTCCCGGGACACCCTTTTAAATGTATCCCACTAAAATGCGTTGCACTTGTTAAACTTCAAATTTATTTGATTTTTGACTTTTTTTTAAGAAGGGATACGACAGTGTAGGCTAATTGGTTGATAACCTACATTCTACACATCCTGTAAACATGGAACCATGCCAGCGACTCCTTTCACAATATAATAATTAGCACAAGTGAGAGAAAAGGCAGCACGTCTGTGCCCAGAAACACTAACAACTTATATTTGCAACGACTTCTAACACTTAGAATACTGTTTGATATGATGATGAGGGTTCTCTATGCTGATCGCATAGAGAACCCTGTTGTGTGCGCCTTAGTGTCATATGTATAATTGATATACACTCCACATCATTACACATTTACTAAGCTTGCAGTTTAAGATTATGTTAAATTATAAGCCTTAATTATTTCGTTGTCTTCTAATTTCATACCTTACACAATGTGCGCATAAATCATGTGTAAGTGATTTCTTGTTTGCAATTGAGCTGTGGTCCATTTTATTTCTATGATTCTGATCATTTCATTTTATTAATTGATTTTTAACAATGAATCTGTCTGAAAATAAATGAAGTTATTTTTTCCTCTTTGGAAATCTATACTGGATTTTAGATCATGTGATTTAACGCTAATAATAATTCCAATGACATTGTTTAACACAGTCCCTGAGTATTTGGTTAGCAGTTGCATTGCTTAAAAACACTCCATTTCCAACGTCCAGGTACATTTCAATTTCATTTCAGTATGTTTTTCTTTTTGTATCACATGAGTGCCTGACTGTATTAGACCAGATTTTTTTAAATGATAAATAAATTGAGACATTTCAGAAGCAGCATCTCTTGATATCTTCATTCTGGCAGTAGCGTGGCTGTCAGCCATTGAATTAAGATGACATTTGTGTTGGGGTTGCTAATTACAGCAGAGGACACACTCCCCTTCTGACTCATAATGTTCCCATCACAGAGAGAACAGGCTCACCTTTGCCCTGCCCATCTGTCTCACTCTCCCATCTGTCTCACTCTCTCATCTGTCTCACTCTCTCATCTGTCTCACTCTCTCATCTGTCTCACTCTCCCATCTGTCTCACTCTCTCATCTGTCTCACTCTCTCATCTGTCTCACTCTCTCATCTGTCTCACTCTCCCATCTGTCTCACTCTCCCATCTGTCTCACTCTCCCATCTGTCTCACTCTCCCATCTGTCTCACTCTCTCATCTGTCTCACTCTCTCATCTGTCTCACTCTCTCATCTGTCTCACTCTCCCATCTGTCTCACTCTCTCATCTGTCTCACTCTCTCATCTGTCTCACTCTCCCATCAGTCTCTCTCTCCCATCTGTCTCACTCTCCCATCTGTCTCACTCTCCCATCAGTCTCACTCTCTCATCTGTCTCACTCTCTCATCTGTCTCACTCTCCCATCAGTCTCACTCTCTCATCTGTCTCACTCTCTCATCTGTCTCACTCTCCCATCTGTCTCACTCTCTCATCTGTCTCACTATCCCATCTGTCTCACTCTCCCATCTGTCTCACTCTCTCATCTGTCTCACTCTCTCATCTGTCTCACTCTCCCATCTGTCACTCTCTCATCTGTCTCACTCTCCCATCTGTCTCACTCTCATCTTTCTCACACAATCTGTGGTCCCAACAACACAGTGGAAAATCCGAGTGATTGAAGCATTCACTTCCCCAACTGACCCTTACGCTGCACAATTTCTGATCTGTCAGCTATTGGATGGCCTCGTGCTGTGTATGTGTGTGTGTGTGTGTGTGTGTGTGTGCTCTGTGTGTGTGTGTGTGTGTGTGTGTGTGTGGCTGGTGTGTGGCTGGTGTGTGTGTGTGCTCTGTGTGTGGCTGATTTGGATGTAGAGGAAATGTTACGGGTGTTTTGTTGAAGTGAATGTGACAATGTATCAACCATGTACTGTATCACGACCTCTGTCCTAGTTGAACTCGTCGTGGTCAGGGGGGAGTCTGTGTTGTCAAAGGTCATGAGTTTATTTTGCTTCTGCATTCACAAATGGCCACATTTGTGCTGCGACTGGAGGCTACTAGGAATAAGGGTCAGAGGGCGTTGTCACGAGGGTTTCTCTTTAAAAGGAAATAACTTTTGAAGGGGGCTTCCATTGTGATAACTGATAACGCTTCACCCGACTAAGATGGACCAGTAATGAATCATTACAGATGACTGTCGAGGCCTTCATTAACTGATAGCGTTCTCTGTATGACCGAGGTCAAGGGGCAAACTGCTTTTTCTGAGAAAGTCCCAGATAACAGTCACATGCTTAAGTCATCAGTGTCCTAAGCCCCTTTCTAATTAAGTAGTCTTTGTTGTTTCAGGTGAATTTCCTGGAAGACAGTCTGAGGTCAGAGGACACTGATAAAGGAGACACACCCAATAGGACCAAAGGAGTCAGGAAGCCACTGACCACCTTCAAAGGACCTCTACTACATGTTAGGTACATCTGCATATACACTATCACCTTACAGCCAATCATAGTGGCACCATGACTAGAAGCCATTTGTGTCAACACCAAGAAGCCAAGGTGTAGAGATGATCGACTTATTGACTCATAGGCTAAAGTCATTTATCGATGTGTTTGTACCCTTATAGCTCAATTGATCGAGTCAAATGTGGGCAGAAATGAATGATGTCACCCAATCAATTGTTCACTGGGTAGAAATTGGTTGGTGAAGTTAATTATTTCTGTGGTGCAGTATTCAATGAGAAACATTGACCAATGACCAATTCATCTTTAACCAAGGAGCATTCCTTCCCATATCATCCTATACATATCAAATGTGCAAATGAATGGTCGTTAAATTGCAACGGGTACTGTTGATCTCAACAGGATATTAAGGTCAACGGTGAAGTACAAAAACTTATAGCAGCCACACAATGATGTGATCAGATGTTGTTGATTAGTTTTATACTCCACATCAGTGTTTTTCAACCATTTTTGTGCCACGGCACACTTTTGACATTGGAAAAAAATCCCATCCCAAATGTTACAAAATGAAACATAGTAGCATCATAGTTTGCCGCGAGATCACCGTTTTTGCTTTCTTTTGACGCCTGCTTTTAGTGCAGCTCTTCATCCGGGTTAGGTCTGGAAGGACGGATCAAGGAGGATCAAGTCCAGAGTCAGCATTTTTTCTCTTTAAATATGTTCAAAATCAACAAGGACATTATCAGCTTACTAATCGCCCTACACGCACAGGCATAGAAGAGTAGCGCAACCGTAGCGCTCGACGAGAGCTGTATGAAATCAATTATTTGTTTTGCCGCAATTTAAGATTATTTTTAAATTGTTACCGACCAAATACGTGTGATCATCCAAAGCCTCTTGCCCACCTGAGAAGTCTTGTGGCAGGTGCGTACTGTAGGTCGAGTAGATGCGAAAACGTATTCAATTCATGTTTGAGCAAAGACAGTGTGCAGGTGTCCCTTCTTCTTCCACGGACCAATTAAGTGAAATTGGACAATTTCCCACAGCACATGGCTGCTCCACATAATAGAAAAGCTTCTTCATTTACCATTATAAGAATTGTATCATTGGGTTGGCCTCGTCTTTGAGATGAGCTTGGTAGGCTTTCAGATACTGTATGATGTTACTCTTCATTTTCATAAATCATGTCAGAGTTTTTTTTTTTTTTTTTACAGAGTAACAACGTCTTTGATCTGAGGTTTTTTGACAGCCCCGGGCTAAGTATTAAAGTGATCAACAGATTTATATGAGCCTTAAATGCAACTACGTTTCGGAGCTGTTGGCCCTGCTTCGAGACTGGGGGGCTTTAAGGAGTGGGAGGGGGAGGAAGACTTTGATCTTCAGTATGTGTTTGTCAAAGGGTTCCGGAGCCTACAGAGTCACTCTGGGCTCAAGGGAGCACCAGTCTCCACAGCTTGTTTTACTGGAGAAAAGAACACAGCAGGACATAAAAAAATCAAATAATAATCTTTGTTCTTAACTGTTCCAGTCCATGGAATATAGCCTAGCTGCAGCAAGGAGAAAACATATAAATACTGAACAGAAATTCTAATCCTTTTGGTGATTTGAAAATGAGCCCTATTGGCAGTGTAACGGTGTACTGAAGTGTTTCGCTGAGGCTGAATTCATCTAATCGCACACAAACTATTTTGAGCTTAGCGAGACGGTTCGGGACTTGGTTAGAGGGAAGCACAGATCGAGTGTCAGAGAGTGTGGCTGCCTCACGGCTACTTTTTAGGCCATGGATGTGCTTCTACTCCACATTTCACAGCGTCAATGCATGATCGGGGCTCTTCTCTGCCTTCAACCTGATAATAATGGGGTGTAATTCCTCATGTTCCCTGTGGAGGGGCTCAGATATTGGCTGCCCCAGCCACCCCCGAGCCCCGACAGCTCCATATGGGTCAGGGATAAATGCAGCACATCGGAGACTGTGAGAACGGCCCAACGGATTCTAGTTAGGAGCGACGTTACATGGAAATGTCTGTATTGGAAACGATGCAAACATCAGGGATAATCACACCTCACAGACTGCAAGGCCTTCGCAGGAAGCTTAGCAGGCCAATCAATATTGCGAGGGTAGCACAGAGAAGAGCAACAAAGCATGCTGCAAGGGAAATTGAAACTCCCGTCTGCATCTACCAGTTTACTTCAGCATCGGAGTGCCTAAAAATACAAAGACACTTTATGACAAATCATGATTTCTTGAGAGCCCATTCATGTGGTTCCTGTGTGTCTCTCTGCCTGCATTCATGTGGTTCCTGTGTGTCTCTCTGCCTGCAGCCCTGCCGAGGAGCTCAGCTTTGGTTCAAAAGAGACGGAGAAGAAATGCCTCATTATTCTGAACAATGTGACCAAAAATCAAGTGGCCTTCAAGGTGTGTTCCGTTATGCTTATAGCCCATTTTATCACAAGCATGTCTCAAACACAACTTCAGTTACATACATACCATTATCACAAGCATGTCTCAAACACACCTTCAGTTACATACATATACATACTAGACGTTTATTACGATGCAACACAACCACAGAATATCTTTGGACTGTGGGAGGAAACCCAAGCAAACACGGGGGAAAACATGCAAGTTTCCACACAGAAAGGACTGGGGTGGAGATTTGAACCCACGACCTTCTGGCTGTGAAGCGACAGTGCTAACCACTGAGCCACCATGTCGCCCATGTTTGCATGCATGCTAGCTTGTGAGCATAAAGTGTGTGTGTGTGTTCGTTCTGTATTCAAGCTGCCTCTCGTGTGTCCATAGGTACGAACCACAGCACCTGAGAAGTACAGAGTGAAGCCCAGCAGCAGCTGTTGTGAAGCAGGTGCATCGGTTGATATAGTGGTGTCCCTACATGGAGGTACGGCACTTTAACCCTGCACTCAACTCCACTCAGGGCAGATGTTTCCCAAAATATAAGCAAGTTCAGAATAATCAAGTGGTCCAGTCTCTTACCGAGCGGCTGACAAAGTGCTGACAGAGTGGCCGCTTTCTTTTTCCTACATGCATATTTCAAGAGAGATAAAAGAGAAAACCTTCAGAAACCAATGTTGTGCGAGTTCAAATGTTTTGTGGCCTTCAAGCACTGAAATGTCAGATGGGGCTGGCTTACGATGTGCTGCACATGGCCCAGAAGAATCAGCCCCCCCCCCTGTCTTTTAACATGAGCGGTTTTATTATCACTGTGTGTCTCCAAGTCAGCTGGCAGCTGGTCATTCCACCTGACTACCGTATTTAAACAATGAGTGACCTGAATTACCCCTTCGCATTTAATGAAGAAAGATAACCCGTCTTTTGTGAACTTTGATTATATCTCTACATTGGTGTGTGTGTGTGTGTGTGTGTGTGTGTGTGTGTGTGTGTGTGTGTGTGCGTGCGTGCGTGCATGTGTGTGTGTGTGTGTGTGTGTTTGTGCAGGTTATCAGGCCTCTCTGCAGGACCGATTTCTAGTCATGGCTGCTGAGATGGACAACACTGGAACACAAGAACTTGCACAGTTCTGGAAAGAAGTACCGAAAACCAAGGTCATGGAACATAGGTACAAGACTGTGGTCCTTATTCAGCCGTGTCACTTAATTAGCAAACTAGATTGTAAGACAAGTCATGCCTTTTCCAAAGCCATCTTTGGTTTTACAGTCTGGGCCTTTATTGATTTTTATTTTATTTATTTTATTTTGCCTTTATTTAGACAGGAGTAGCCCTTGAGAGCAAGCTCTCATTTGCAAGAGTGCCCTGTTACAGCGAAACATATAAAAAGTTACAGATTTACAGACAAACAAGATAGAACAAACAATAAGAGCAGGTGATAAAAACACTTTAAGAGTGTCCTGGAGTCTGTTCCATTTGTCTGGAGCATAGGAAGAAAAAGCAGTCTTTCCCTGTTGGGACCTCACACGCAGGACAGACCATCTGATATAGGTCTGTGAACGTGTTTGATAACTTACAGTGTTATGACCGAGGAGTGAGGACAGATAACTTACAGTGTTATGACCGAGGAGTGAGGACAGATAACTTACAGTGTTATGACTGAGGAGTGAGGACAGATCTAGAGGAAGCTTTCCAATCAGAGCTTTGTAAATAAACAGAAGACAATGTTGCACTCTACGAGCCATCATCTTGTTGAAGTCAACGTGTTGACTAAATTCACCATGGTGTCTTTGCCACACAGATTTTCACACTACAGTCGTGACACTGCCCTTGGCGGCTGCTAATGCTCTCTGCTCCTTCCTGTAGATTACGCTGTCACGTCCTGGAGAGCATTAAACCAACACTGAGCCTTCTTGGGCTTGATGGCCCTGTGGAGCCAGGAACCAATGGGCATCAGGATCTTAACATAGCGGTGAGCTCTGATTGGAGGAGAGGCCTTCATCCACCAGACTGCTTATTATCTTTTTGTTACAATTTATTTGCTACATTTGTTCACTGTGATACTCTTGACTGCCCTTTTTTAGAATGATTTTTTAGATTACGGTAGTACTATTCTTGTGACTAAGTTCAGTGTTAATTAACTTTGGTTGTACAGGATTAGTCAAGAGATAATTTAAGTTAATTAACACTGAAATGGGATGATGACACTGGCTGAGGACTTATAGACGGTTTCAACTTGATAATTCAACTTGATAATAAACATTCTAAATTACCCCTAGCTAACTTCCTCTTCCAGTGTATACAGTGTATGATGCCAATACAATAGCTGACATGAAATAAGCTAGGTTTCAAACTGTTCCCAAGCAACACAATTCCCTAAAAACATCTATATTTCCCCCCAGTAAGTATAAGATGTAGGTTAAATATAGGTTTGTTCAGTAGTTCCCCTATTAAAAAAAGTCTAGTAGCACCTAGTCATGAATCACCTCCCTGGATAATCATTACATTCTTAATTTATTGTACAGTGTTAATGGTTTGATGTGTGTCTGATGACTTTGATTATGAATGAACTGAAGCAAGTGTTTCCCCAGCAGCTCATGCGAGTCATGGCCTGCAACGCGAGGGTGGAGCAGAAGCTGGATGGCTGTCTGTGGGTCCAGAAGCTTCTCGTCGGGCTGGTGTTGGTCCTGATGCTGCTCAACCTGCAGTGTCTCTACCTACTGGGCACGGCCGGGCGGCCATCCTGACCCGCCCGGAGCGGCAGAACTACTCCTGCATCTGTCTACCATAGACACACAGACGTCCAGCGGCTCCGTGGTTAACCATCTGAGGTGAGCTCACCAGTGGAACCAGAGCGGACCCGCTCCTCTCCCTCTCCATGGGCTGTTGTCATGGAGAGATGGTGTATTCTCTGGCAGCAGTGAATTAGAGACATGGATTTGTGGCATTTTCAAGTTGCTACGGGAAGATTTGGATTAATCTCTTTTCAGGCACTCGAGAGTCACAGTAGCAGCAGCGACTCTTTAACCATGTCAGATGAAATCAGTGTATTTTTTATGACCGATCATGGCATAATAAATGAAGAGTCTATGGCAAAAGTGACCAAATGTAGAATTTATTTTATTTTATATTTGATTACCGGTATATAGTATTTCTGATTTTAATGTACATTCTTTAAAATATACATATCTACGGTATATAAGAATAAAGGGGCACTGTTTTTATTTATCTGCTTCTCACATTGTGCTGGATTACTTTTATCGTGTTTGTGCAGTCAGCTATTTACTGAGGCAGCGATAAGAAAGAGTGAACTTTTCCAAAGAGCAACTACACACACACACACACACACACACACACACACACACACACACAGCAATATGTCTCAGCCACTTAGCAGTAACAGCACTACAACTTCTCTTTTGCGTTTTGCATAAATACCCACACTGTTGCCAGGCTTCTCTGTAATAAAAGCCTCATCAGTGCAGAGGTGTCTAATTGAAAACATTGCAGTGTGTGACCTCGCTAAACCTCTCCTCACTCATCCCTGGGAGCCAGGGGAGATCTGTGTCTGTGCTATCTCCGCTATCTGTTTTAATTACGCCGACACTGGCAAACTAAAAATACCAAAGCAATTACTGGTCAGAACACGGACGTGGCAGAGCCCACTCTCGTATAGCTCAGTGGGAAGGCTTAGATATCTATAACAAGATCCAGCTCGGAGCGATCAGACTGCAAAAGCCGCCGCACGGAGGGACGATCATGCTTTGGTTATTATAACACGATGCTCTCGGACTCGTCTGGCGTCAACATTTGCATCTGGTTTGCAGTGCGTCGTGGTTGCTTGCTGCTTCCATTTGAATAACGATTTGAATGAGTCAAGCAGCGGAAACACGTTGCCTCCACAAAGTCCCGGGAGATCACATTATTCTGCTCTTCATTTTGCAACTCCTTCTATTTTGGTGGTTACCATCCACATGCTTTCCTGTTTCCCTGCTCTTTACCACGCGATTGTAAAAACCTCTTTCTGCAGTAATGGCTGTTTGTTGAAGGCATTTGTCGGAGGAGAGTTTTAGGAGAACACGTGCGGGCTGGATGTAAAACTTGCATTATGTGTTTTACTTCAGCCCTCAGTGAGAAATGCATCTGCTGCTATTTGGGTAGTAAGTGCATGTGCGTTAAGAAAAGGAAAATGGAGTGCTTGGCTCTCTAGAGAGTAAAAGTAAAAGCTTTGCCATCACTTCATCACACACCTTAGTGGGCTGACTCTTAAGTGCGTCAGTGCACCTCACTGTACCTGACTCAAGCCAGAGTCGTTCAGGAGATACACCACCCCCCCCCCCCCCAGTATTTTGTTTTTTTTGCTCACCATTGTAAATCTCCATCTCACTGTCTGGCTGAATATGATCATACAATTTATATCCACTTTGACAAGAATCACAGGTATCTCTTTGCTGAAGCTGTGACAGGGGGGCCTCTGACAGGGCCTTGCTGCAGCCGCCCCCCCCCCTCTGGAATGCCCTCCCCAGTCACATCTGAGAGGCCAAAACTCATTGTCTTTCATACTCATGTCATCTTTCCAAAAAAGCCTTCAAAACCCACCTTTTCACTGTTGCTTTTGACCTATAATCTTTTTCTCTCTGTCTCTGTCTCTCTCTCTCTCTCTCTCTCTCTCATCTATTTTAATATTTTCTCTCTTTATTAAAGTTGTTTTATCCTGTATTTGTAAAGTGTCTTTGACCACGGTCAAAAGCAACAGTGAACAGTGAAGCGCTAATATACATTACATTACTAAACATACAATAATGAGTATTCATGTTCTGTAATTGTACTCCTATTCTAATATTTCTCATATTTCCATTCTTATACTTATTAAACAATAATTAGAGAGAGACCATGATGATGCCAGCCTTAAAATGAGATATTCCTCTAAATCTGGCTTCAAACGGGCAAAATTTCAAATGTAAAATGGCAAAAAAAAAAATCCACTGGCGCGCAAGCGTCTGACTCCTGCAGAACTGGCCCCCCCAAAGCTAAAAGTCAAACTCCGCCTATGCGTCCAGGCTGTGTAAGGGTCATGGATACAAATGCATTAAGCCTTCATAAGTTGTAAGACCTAATCAATATTATGGATGAGGGGGAAATATGACACCATTAGCAGAGATGATGCAGTCAGTGTAAGAGCGTTATTCCCTCAGACAGATTCCTCCCTCCTGATTGTCTGGAGATGGCACTAATTACAGGGCTCTGGCAGGTCTTTCCAGGGAGTCTCAGAAGTCGGAACTCCTCCACAGTATTGATTTAACATTAAACGGCGGTAAATCGAAACCAGGCTCAATGTGCGGCTGGCCCCAGGTACTCATGCAATGTTTGAGGGGACAATGATTTACTTCAAGTGGTAAATTGGGACAGGGAAATCGATATAAAGTTAATGAGTAGCCTATTGCAAGTAACAGAAAGCTGTGTGGGAGTTGCGCAACTGTTGCTCTCATCACCGTGGAGAGGATCTTGATCCACATATGGCAAACTAAACTACCTTGTGTTTTCTGTTGAAATCAAGGGTTTTAACGTGATGATCAACATTACTCAGTCCCCATAACAATGGTTCAGTTTTTACCACAGGATTTAGTTAGTGAGAGCAAAATTAATAAGATAGACTATGGTGGGGCAAATTAGACTGGGCCACCATAGTCTAGGTAATTAATGGGAAACGCTGGTTGTATTACTTCCATAAAGGGCTTGATATCTCTGCCGAACTACGTATGCGAGCTGCGCAGGGCAGGCGAGGCCGCGCAGCGAGTGAGCCCAGATGCCTAGTGCTATATCAGGCATGTCCAAAGTCCGGCCCTGGGGCCAATTGTGGCCCGCAGACAGATTTTAAGTGGCCCTCGGCTTGTCTCTCAAAATATACAGTAGGTACTACCTGTATACTGTATGTGGCCCTCCACACAGTATTGGTTAATCAAGCAAGTTCAATTTGCATTTTTTCCCCTTCATCTAATGATGACAGTACTATCTATCATACAGTTTGTACAAGCACCAAGTAGGAACAGCACATGCAGAACTAATGTTTTCAGAAATACTTACATTTTACATCCAGTGTACATTTGTATGTGATTTTTTATTTTATTTTTTTATAACCCATGTGATGCGAGAAACACCTGGCCCCCCGGCATTTTCCCATGATCTAATCTGGACCCCATTCAAAACAGTTTGGACACCCCTGTGCTACAGTATATAATCCAGTGTGCAGTGACACAAAAGGACAGGCTGACGCCAATGAGCAGATACTTTAGTGAAAGGGTTTATTCTTCATACACCAGAAAGGCTTTCTGCCTCATCACTGTCTTCCTTACCTTTCCATCTATCCCCAACCTGTTTTCTGCTTCCCATCCATATATGCTACTGTCTGTTGGCTCCCTGAGGGGCTTCATGTACAGACTGATACAGAGAGGTCTTAGAGAGGAGAGAAGGCCATAGGCAGCCAGCTTTCTTCCACCTAGTACTCTCATACATGGCTTTGTTACATCCAGGCTGGACTACTGTAACTGTTCTCCTTGGAGTACACTATGCCCAAAACTCACCTGACGCAGATCTTTGGAATACACCGCTCCCACCCTCCAGCACTCACACGTGGCTCCCAGTCCAATATTGCATTCAGTACAAGATCCCCCTGCTCATCTTCAAGTCCCTCCATGGTCTTGCCCTTCCCTTTCTCACTGACCTCCACCCCAACTCTCTTCTCCCCCCATACCACTTTCACACCAAGGGGATAATAACCAACCAATAAATAAATAAATAACCAAGGTTATTCCCAGGTTGATTTTGGGTATGCACTTGCATGCACTATGCACTAAAAAGCACTCAAATCCAATACTTATAAAGAGGTGTGTCCTATTTGTCTAGTAATAATTTCTGGTGGTAGGCTATTGATTTGGAGTCATGACTAAATCCCATGACTTTTCCAAAACTTTCAAGGATTTTGAACCTCCATGACTTTTCCAGGTTTTCCATGACTGTGGGAACCCTGTAATGGCCTATGCTAATTGTTATGCATCTCTCCCGGGTAGTCCCAGTCCTATCTGAATTGTCATGACCAGGGATTAACCCGTGTTGACTGACTCAGAGTGAACTGACTCGGGTTGAACATGGGTCAAATAACCCTCGTCCAACCATGTAAGTGGTGTCAGTCCCCACTGATAATGTGATAGGGCCGTATATAGGTTTGAGGGCCCCAAGCTGTGGAACACTGCCCCAGGATCTTCATGCTTCTCTTTTCAAACTTGCCTTCCCTCTCTCTTATGCCCTGTTGGTACAACTCTTGGACGTTTTTATTATTCGTATTATGCTAATAATTTGTGCCTCGTTAGTCCCTTATATTTACAGTCCATGGTTAGTCCGAAGGAATTTTCCAGCATTTCCCCATGTTTGGCATAGCGATCAATTTCATGCAGTTTACATGAAGTGTAAACGTGTGCCGGAAATGGTGGAAAATATTAACAGTTAAAAAATAAAAAAAATAAATCTGTTTTGGGGCTTTTTTGCTACACAACGAGGCCTTTTTATATGCTTTATATTTTTTGTTAAATCTGACGGCAAAAAAATAAGTTACTAATAAAAAGGTCCTTTCAGTGTGTTAATTTAAATTACTGATGCATTAACCATAAGGAGTATTTTAATGTTGTATGTAAAACTACTTCTGTTGGTTGTGAGTGAAAAGTATTGATTGATTGTTTATTGATTGATAGCTGATCATTATTGACGAGGGGTGGGTGATAACATTGTCTTCCAGGGAGCCGCCGTCTGTTGGACGGCTCCCTGGAAGACAATTTATCACCCTTTTCACTGACAGGATCATTTAAACTCTAACAATGTAACAGATTTTAAGAGCTCATTATATATTTTGGTTGTAAAATATGATGGTATTCTGCAAAGTAACAGTCATCAGATAAATGTAGTGGAGTAAAAGGTATATTCTCCTGGCCTCTGAATTGTAGTGGAGTCTCACAAAGTAGTGTCAGTACATCAGAATTGTACTTAATCATGTACTCGAGTACATGTAGGCCTACTTCGTTACTTTCCACCTCTGAAGCATGTACTTGAGTACATCTAGGCCTACTTAGTTACTTTCCACCTCTGGTTTTTGAACATTTTAATGTCTTGAATTTTGTGCAGTGTCTCTGGATACCTGGAAAGGTGCTTAAAATAAAATGTAAGGTATTGCTAGGAGAAATCTTTTGGGAAATTAAGAATGATACCCACACTCACACTGAACTTTCATTATCACTCATATTTATGGGACTTGTGTGGACAAAATTATTCAGAGCATCAAGAGGATGTTGAGATGAGATGTTGCTGCTTCAGGCAGAGGACAAACACAAATGACTATCATAAAATCAGCCACCACACTGTAACTGTAACTGCTAGATTTGTGAGGCTGGGCTATTTTTCTCTGTATGTGCTCTATGTTTCATAATATGTTTTTGTCCCTGTGTCGTGCATCATAAATAGCCATAAGATCACACACTGTAGGTAGCCTACAAATAACTTGATATCAATTGTTAATCACGTTTTAAAGGTGCTTTGAAAAGGCAACGCAAACATAAAACAGGAACTAAAAACACAAAGTTCCTTGCTCCAAGATGTTGAAGTCCCTATATAAGTCCAATGTGAACTTGGCAATCAGTTAAGAGTCTAATTTAATATCAATTAGTTTACAGCGGTCTATCATAATGAGAAATTTTATCACCACCATCACAATCATACAGTGCATGAACTATGAATTCCTCTTCCATCAAGATGACGCAAGTACACCCCCTATTGACCTACAATTGAAATGCATCAAATCTGAAGTAGAAAGCCTTTACATTACAACAAACGGACATGTCAATGCCCTTCATGGTGTGCTTGGTGGAGAAGATATTGTTTCAGTTCTGTGGAGGTGAAGGTCACAAATCCACACCAGTCTGTCCTTGCCCACAATGATCCTGATGTACAGCCGCCACAGCGGCATTAACGGGACGCTCCTGAGCAAGGCATCAAGGGCGGGAGAAGCCATGACAGAGAGATGTTTGGATCTACTGTTCGGCCATGCAAAGCGCCACAGTCAGCCTATTTGGTTAGTTTGGAAGGAATACCCCCGGCTTGTCCCAGGAGCCTCTCCACCAGGCTGTTGGGAGGTGCGAGCTCCAGTGGCTGTTTGCCCTCAGAGTTCCTGAGGGAGCGATCGGCCCCGTGCTCCAGCAGGAGGGACACCAGCTCAGGACTGGACAGGCGGGCAGCCATGTGCAGGGGGGAGTCCCCACACACACTCCTGTTCACACTGGCACCTGAAGGAGAGCACAACCAACACAACCAATGAATGCCATGCCACACACTGATGTTCCCATAGACGGAGTATGACATGAGGGGCCCCTGGGCCTGGATGCATAAAAGGGCCCCCCTCATAGTGCACATGCACACAATTAAGGCCAGAATAATAACAAAGAGATACATTCACCTGCATCTCAACAGGCCACCTGAACACTCAAAGCCAACAGCACAAGAATAGATACAGTCACCTCTATCTCAATACAGGCTCCAAACTTTTTTTACCACCAGCCAAATGGCTAGTAAATGTTCAAATTTTACCAGCATTTGGCTGGTGGCTGGTGCAAATTTGGGGCCCTGTCTCAACACAGGATTTACAGCACAGGTACATTCAAATAAAGCCAGAAGCAAAAGCACAATAACCTTCTAATTGTCCATAGACTTATGGAACATTTAGTAAAAAATGAAATATAGGGTTAGGCCCTAAGGGATTGTTAGACCTGCCAACCTAACAACATCCCACAAATGTAATAAATCACAAACACAATACAAATCTGCAGCCGTTAATAATAATCCCAAGAACGTAATAAGTTTTCCCCAAACATAATAGCAGTTGCCTACCACAAACATTGAATTTCCTGCAATCATAATAACTTACTTTTGCAGGGATTTGTTACAGTATGTTTGCAGGCAGGTGAAAATCTGCCGCTTTCAAAATTTGTATAACTTTCCACAAATGTAATAAATCGCTAATATAATCAGAATCTGCAGCTTATACAAGGTAGCCATTGCAGCAGGGGACCCCAAACTTCCCCTTGCCTGACCACATTAGCCAGCTGTGACTGGGGGATCCCGAGGCGTTCCCAGGCCTGCTTGGAGATATGTGTCCATATCTTGCGAATTTTGACGCAACAGTTGTGCTGGGCAATTAGCGCCGTGCTTTAGTGCACTTAGAGGCGTGTCCAAGTCATTGCACTATTTTCCACAGCGCGCATCTGCCCGCTTGTGGTGGCACAAGTAATATAAATATTCACCACCGGCGTGGTCAGGGTGTTAGATCTACACAACCATTCAGATTCCCCTCTCTCATCCCCTTGGGGGGGGGGGGGGGGGGGGGGGGGGGGGCATGGGAGAGAGAGGGGAGGGAGAGATGGGAGAGAGCAGGGGGAGGGAGGGGGGAGAGGAGAGAGAGCAGCTGCTTGTTGTTGGCTTTCAGTTTGGCCATGGTTAGGCATAGCGGTGAAGTGCACTCTACTGAGTGCACTTTTCTACTTTTCTTTATGATTTTCTGTGTAGCCTCCGAGAGAGATGGTTCCAACATGTTGCTTGAGGAGGAGAAAGGAGTCTTAAAAGCATCATGTCTCACCCCTCTATTCGATGCAGCCCATTGTCCTCTATTAATAGGAATAGGACAAACTGTAGTGGGCTTGAGAATGCATGAGGCTTCCTGTGATGACGAGCTGTATCTTACCTGCGAGCTGAAATGTCATTAGACCTGTTTCAAGGCTCTTAAGTGCTCTAGTCTCTCCGCTCTCGCTGTGTGCACCTGTCTACCGGCTAATACAAATATAATGCTAGATGGAAGTTCAATAAGTATAGAGTGGATTGTTTTTCTCATGCAGCATTTCAAGAGTGGACATTATTTATGCCCTGTGTTGTGGAAAATCTGCAGAAATCTGCTGATAAGCTTAGAAATCCATTCAAAAAAAGTTTCTCATCTCTTATAAAGTCAGTCACTTCAACTTTAATTCCAGTTTCTGAAATGATGGAGCAGAGCTTTTGCACACCTAAAAATGAGAAGGGCAAGAGCCAAGTAAAGTGAAAAGTGAAAGTTTGTGGGAAATGACGTATTAGGTTTGTGGTAGGAAACTGCTATTACGTTTGTGGTAAACTTATTACGTTAGTGGGATTATTACATCATCATTAAAAGCTGCAGATTTGTATTACGTTTATGGTTTATTACGTTTGTGGGATGTTGTTATTACGTTGGCGGGTCTAACATGGATCATTTCGTCCCAGCCCCGGCCAAGATACGCGGTGGCCCTGCAAAGAGGCTCTGGGTTATGGGCCCCCTGAGCCCTTGTGCCCGATAGGCCCGTTCAGTAATGCATCCCTGGATGTTCCTATAAAATGGGAAATTCCAATTGGTAAAGAGTCTGAGTTCTGAAAATGGTTGTCTCCTTTGAGACTGAAATTAGATTTTGATTACCTTACATAAGGCACCAGTTTAACCTCTTTTAATATTTGCATAAACGATTTTGGGAGCATGGGAAACAATGCGGGTTGTTTTCCTATTTTTGAGTGGCAACATTATTATTGATTTGTCTGACTCATCTTCTTTTGTAAAGCATTTGCAACAGTAGCAGAAGTACCAGGCCACTCTTCAACCTGAAAGATTGATGTTTACAAAAACAACTGAGCCACACAGGACGCGTCTTCCCCCCTGTGTATTTCTTTCGGAAGTAAATGTAAATTGAAAAGAATTCATACCGAGCTGAAGCAATTTCCTCATAGTACTCAGATGCTGATTGAAGCAGGCAACGTGGAGAGGGGAACCTGATTGATCAATATGCTGATCCACATCTGCACCATGCTGAGCGAGAGTCTCAATGCACTCTGGGTGACCTAGACAAGAGATACCAGGATCATCAGAACGAGACGTGCCGTGCATGAAAGGATCTGCTGAGAAAACTGCTTGCACGACATTGCACCCTGGGCAATAATCTGCTATTCTGTTACATATCCCACAACACATGGCTTTATACAGTATATACACATTATATACTGTACATACTAGGGGTGTCACAATATATCGTCCCACGAAATTTCGCGATAGTAAAACGTCACGATATGTATCGTTGAGATGAAATCTCATATCGTGATTTTTTTTTTTTTTTTTTTTTTCAAAAGTAGACAAAGAAACGTCTTTGTTTGTTGAAGTTCAATGTGTGGAAAGTAGTTCAGTTGAACAAGTCTCTGAAGAGACACATGAGAAGTTATACAGGAGAGAAACCATTCAATTGAGTTTCTGGCAAAACTGTTTACTTGACAGGAAAAACTGAAGATGCATAAAAAATAGACTAAGAAAAGTCTTGTTGTTTGAGTTTGAAGAAAAACTGAAGATGCATAATGAGAATTTATACTGCTGAGAAACCTTTTAGTTCAAAGTAAATCTAAGTGACGGTGTAACTCATTCTATTTCAAGATAAGCCTTATCTCCAATCTCATGTTTTTTCTAGTTGTTATTGTAATAACAATTTCCCACAACAGCATGTTTTGTATTTGTGCATTTCAAATAAAATACTACTTTTCCAGTCATATATTGTCATTATTCAAGTTTAAAAAAATATTGTTAAAATCGTATCGTATCGTATCGTTATCGTGAACCCAGTATCGTGATACGTATCGTATCGTGAACTGAGTGTATCGTGACACCCCTAGTACATACACATATAGGCCTACATTATATACATACACATATACATATATTTGTATCCCACAACACACGGCTTTATATATACATATAGGTACACACACACACACACACAGCTTCTTGTCTGATGTTTTAGCATTCTGTGCATTTCGTAGAAGCTGAGTAAGCTGTGTAGATCAGTGTAGATGATCTGTGTACATGCTGAGGAACGCGACCTCTAACCTTCGGCTGCAGCCCTGTGCATCGGGGAACTCAGCTGGCCGGCTCCCATGGGAGTGGCTCCGTGCTGAAGGAGCAGCGACACGCAGGTCACATGACCCCGAGCACAAGCCTCTGACAGGGCCGTCTTTCCATCCATCGTTGGAGAGTTCACCTGAGGACCAGCAAACAGATCACCTGACATTCAGGAACAAGTTGAAGTCATGGGAAAGTAATGACACAAGGGGGAATTAATGTTTTACTTACATGCAGACTCTGACATATGTCAGCATTCTGTATGAAAATAATATGGAGTTACAAATAAAGATGTTATGCTATGTTATGAAGCCTTAAAGTACCTAAAATCCTCCAATGATTATTATATACATATAGCACACAGACTAGCTATCGAACATGTGACTTTGTATCCAGTGAACTTTACTGGTTTAACAATAGCAGTAGTTTTTAGCCCTGTTCAAAACTGTTCCCTATTACAGAAATAGTGGACGAGTGTGTGTGTTCGCCATTTTCTACTAGTGTCTGACTCATTCTCAACTGTTAAATTGATTCACTATAGTCCACTATAAAATACTCACGTCACAATGCACTGCAATTTCTTTCTAGTACATTTTCTCCCATATACCACTAATGCAATGCGGTCATGTTTACCAAAGGAGAAGAAGAGTGAGCTAGTGTCAGAAACGTGTTTGATCATTGGGGGAATAGCTAGTGAGTGAGTGAGTGCATGAGTGAACCATTCCAAACACGGCTTTTGTGTGCAGATGTGTGCTTGTTAATGGGTTACAGTGTATGTCTGGCTGTGTCTGCAGCATGTGTGTGTGTGTGTGTGTGCGCGCATGCCTGTGTGTGTGTGTGTGTGTGTGTGTGCGCGTGCATGTGTGCGTGCGTGTGTGTGTGTATGTGTGTCACACTGTGTGTGGTTAATCTCCTACTAATATGCACCCCACACACAGTTAAATCCAGCAATAATTGCTATGGTTTCCTTCTAACTAGAAAATCCTTTTAGAAGTTATTTCAATGGAAATATAGTGGTGATGATAGAACGCAAAGCACACTATCTTGATTTGGGGTTGCCTTACATTCAGTCATGTTCACAAACAGTGTAACCACACTATAGTAGCCTTACTGACATTTGCCCCGTTTTCCACCAGAAGCTTGGTGCAAGCCACATGGCCTTGTATACATGCTCCATGCAGGGGAGAGACCTGGTCCAGAGTGCTGAGATTCACACAGGCGCCCTGTGAACATGACACAGCAGCACACCTAGAGTTAGTTGAATAGTATCGACTTGACCTGAACTACAAAATCCCACACGTTTTTTTTTACCTGAGCAATGAGGCTGCGCAGAGTGAGGATACGTCCGTTAAAGGCTGCATCGTGAATTGGAGACCAATCTGATTCAATGTCTTAGTAGAGATACATTATGGACAAAACATAATGCTCAAATTAAACTGTATCATACATTCACATACAGTCATGTAAATGGTATTACTTTACAATGACATGTTGAGACTTGCTGTGTACAGGAGCAGTTGCAGCCAAAGTGCTACTCACCACTCATCAGAGGGTTCGAGAGAAATGCAGCAGGTCCAGTTTGACATGTATTGTCTCGTGGATTCTCTTTGTGCCCGGCAGACATAGTCCACAATAGAGTTCCAAAAGCTGTTTTATGGCCTGGGTGTTTGGCCCAATAGATTTGGTAACAACAAGAGAGGCTGACCTGTGTGACATCTGAAATGTGCCCGGTCCTCATGTCACAGCACTGTGATGTCAAGACAGAGTGTCTGCCACATAGGAAGCAGGCTGTTTTGAATATATAGTATAATGTAGTGCATGGTTGTCAGTTCTCAACCAGTGAAGGTGCAGGGGGGGAGCCAGGGCCTAGTGAGGTCTGTAATTTGACACTGTTAAATGTTAACCCATAGCCTCCAGTTGGAGAGAGGTGGTATTGTGTGTGTGTGTGTGTGTGTGTGTGTGTGTGTGTGTGTGTGTGTGTGTGTGTGTGTGCGTGCGTGTGTGTGTGTGTGTGTGTGTGTGTGTGTGTGTGTGTGTGTGTGTGTGTGTGTGTGTGTGTGTGTGTGTGTGTGGGGGGGGGGGGGGATTGGTTGTTTACTAATACAATAGCTGACAGGAAATAAACTAGGTTCCAAACTGTTCCCTAGCAACAGAATTCCAGTGAAACCATGGACAGACATTTCGATATAAGTATTATGGTTTTGGGAGAGGTATGGCTGGCCCACGCATATTGTGGTTATTAATTTAGGCTACTGTTAGCAGCAGCAGACGGCTCACTCCGATCACGCTTACAGCTCTTCCCATGGAAATACAAACAAGTGCCTGCAGGCCCATCCTGTTCCATGAGCGGCATAATCCTCTGTGATCCATGGGAAAATGTGTTGATGAGCCGTGCCGACCAGCAGATGGCAGCAACAGAGAGCAGACGTGCAAAAGACAGCAGAAAGCAGCTCAATATTCTAATTGTGTTCCTTAGGGAGGAGTTAATCCCTGGCAGCAGGCTACACGCTTACCATACAATTGACTTTGTGCCTTAATTGTCAGGGAAGGTGCATATGGATTAGAATGCCATTGTACAAACCCACTGAAGGCCCTCTCTGTGCTGAATAATGACAGCCCTGCCTTGATGCCCCCCCCCCCCCGAATAAATATCTGCCTCAAATGTTTGCCCATTTCCTCCGTTTTCATTCCAAACGAGCATGTCCAACCTCTTCTGTATCTATAGCTACATGTAACATGTCCAACCTCTTCTGTATCTATAGCTACATGTAGCATGTCCAACCTCTTCTGTATCTATATCAACATGTAGCATGTCCAACCTCTTCTGTATCTATAGCTACATGTAGCATGTCCAACCTCTTCTGTATCTATAGCTACATGTAGCATGTCCAACCTCTTCTGTATCTATATCAACATGTAGCATGTCCAACCTCTTCTGTATCTATAGCTACATGTAGCATGTCCAACCTCTTCTGTATCTATAGCTACATGTAACATGTCCAACCTCTTCTGTATCTATATCAACATGTAGCATGTCCAACCTCTTCTGTATCTATAGCTACATGTAGCATGTCCAACCTCTTCTGTATCTATAGCTACATGTAGCATGTCCAACCTCTTCTGTATCTATAGCTACATGTAGCATGTCCAACCTCTTCTGTATCTATAGCTACATGTAGCATGTCCAACCTCTTCTGACTGTATCTATAGCTACATGTAGCATGTCCAACCTCTTCTGTATCTATAGCTACATGTAGCATGTCCAACCTCTTCTGTATCTATAGCTACATGTAGCATGTCCAACCTCTTCTGTATCTATAGCTACATGTAGCATGTCCAACCTCTTCTGACTGTATCTATAGCTACATGTAGCATGTCCAACCTCTTCTGTATCTATAGCTACATGTAGCATGTCCAACCTCTTCTGTATCTATAGCTACATGTAGCATGTCCAACCTCTTCTGTATCTCTAGCTATATCTACATGCCTGCAAAGCAGAGGTGAAATTAAGCTAAATATAGGCATCATCAAGCGAGCCACTGCAAAACCATTCATCTCATATATCTAGAAAGCAAGATGTACCCCCCCCCCCCCCCCCCCCCAAAGAAAAGAAAAGAAAAGATTATTTTAAACTTTTTCCTTATTGTCATGAATCTACGGAGGGTGTTATTGCAGGTTTCCTATTTCTATGCAGGGACAACACATTTTTTAACCCTTTGTAGCACATATCTGACCTTTTCAAGGCCTTCTAAACAGAAAGAAAACATAAAATCTGATCTCCACCTGTTTAGACAGCAATGATGAAAAGAATACAGCCCACACCCCTGTACCCTGTAATGACATGTAACTAGGAGGGAATTAACGTTGCTTTAGAATACAGTCCCTGTAGTTACCCTGTAATGACATGTAACTAGGAGGGAATTAACATTGCTTAAAGTTTAGAATACAGCCCGCGCGACTGTAGTTACCCTGTATAATAGGTACCGGATAGTTACGGAATAACTACAGTATAAGTACCCTGTAATAACAGAATAGGTACCTGGTAGTTACAAAATTAGGTAGGCTACGGTATAAGTTCTGTCCCCTTTATTACCCCTATCCATAAATTCAGATTTTGTTACCCTGCTTACCCTGTAAATTCAGATTTTGTTACCCTGTACATACCCTGTAAATTGCATGCTGTATATTCTAAAGGATTACCAATAGGTTTATATTAGGTCGTAATCCAGACAGCTTTTGTAGCCTACTTCTATGACTTATACAAAGAATGAAGGTCTGACTCCAAGCAAGCATCCAGCTGTGGCCTCCCGCAGGATATCTGGGTACAACATGCCTGCAAATTAGAGGAGAAATAATCACAAATTGAATTATCGGTATTCATCAGTGTGTAATTGTAAACCACAGCAAAAGATCTAATCTAGAGATCAAAAGCTACCAGACAAGATTAATCAGTAACACTTTACAATAATGTAGTAGTTACTAGTAAACTAATCATTAACTAATAGTTAGTTAATGAGTAGCTAATGAATAATTTGTCATTAGTCAATCACTAGTTAATCATAGATAATGAGTAGGTAGTCATTAGTTAATGATTAGTATCTAAGTTCCTGAGTAGAGTAGTTAATCATTACTTAATGATTACTAAATGTCAGCTCGTGAGTAGTTAATCATTAGTTACTGATTAGTGGTCAATTCAATAGATGGTTAATGATTAGTAGCCTACAGTAAATGAGAGTTTGTGAATATATAGAGTAGTTAATCATTAGTTACAGTACATTTAAAAAATCATCGAGGTTGAGAACACAAGAGAACACAATAAAACATCATGGACCATGTTGGAAATAAGTGTTTACACTTTTACATGCTATCCTTTGGATCTTTTCTTGTCTCTATATCCATGAATAAAGTAAATCAAAAGGTTTATTTTCATTGGACTTTTTAAAGATTTAAAGCCCTGAGAAAACCTACCTTCAGAAGTCTGGCCTGGTGGCACAGAGAGTTGGCTTGCTGCCTGGTATTATAGAGACCTCAGTCACGTTTGAAGTCGTGGGTTCGATCCTCAGTCAGTTTTGAATGTCGACAGCCAGAGGAAAGAGTCATTTAAAGCCCTGAGAAAACCTGCATTAAGAGGGCAGGTGGCACAGAGAGTTGGCCTGCTGCCCTGCATCATTGAGGCCTCAGTCACCCTTGAGGTTGTGGGTTCAACCCTCAGGCATTTTTGAATGGTGACAGCCAGAGGAAAGACAAAAGTGCCCAGAGAAGAGTTGTGAGTATGAACCATGAACATCACACACATGGACTTAGACTTAGACTCCTACATCACCTTACTAAGTTAACTAGAAGCTCAATTATATTGAGCTCAAATTGTCCAACAACAGAGGAGAAACACAGCAGCAGTGGCAGTGTCTTGGTAGCACACTATGTCAGTTGCCTACTATGGTAAGCTTTGTGAGGTCAAATCTCACCTGGAACAAGTCTTGAATTTATTACATATAAGTATATGATGTTTCACTTTATATTAGGGTACACAAAAAGAGTAACTAATGGACAGGTAATGAGTAAGTACTCATAAACTACTCAGTATGATGCACCACTTTACAATAGGGTACACAAAAGAGTACAGGTAATAATTAAGTAATGAGTAACTAACAATTAACTACTATACTCACAAACTGACCATTGACTAACCATTACCTAATGAGTAATTACTCTACTAAGGAACTAACAACTAATCATGAACTAATGATTAACTACTATACTCACAATGTGACCTTAACTAATGATCAACTAATGATTAACTAATATATTCACGAACTGACATTTATTAATCATTAACGAAGATTAACTACTCTACTCATGGAACTGACCAACTAACTAATGATTAACTACTATATTCAGGAGCTGACATTTACTCTACTCAGGAACTTAGATACTAATCATTAACTAATGACTACCTACTCATTAACTATGATTAACTAGTGATTGACTAATGTCAAATTATTCATTAACTACTCATTAACTAATTATTAGTCCATGATTAGTTTACTAGTAACTACTACATTATTTGTGTACTTATTGTAAAGTGTTACCGATTAATCTAATAAATGACATGATTTCACACTCCTTCCACAAGTAGGGTGGGTGCCAGGCCAAATTTACTACTAGGCTTCCATCAAGCAAAATCACTAGTAATCCAAGCCTATGGATGGTGTGTCTGGTAGCCTAATCAAGAGTTTATAGTGACTTTATTGTAGGCTACTTTATTAGACTAGGATTTTTTTTTAAATCTCAGACAAATGATGATGATGATTTATTTTTGTCTTTGACCTTTTCTTTCTTTTTTGCACACACAATTTCATTCTGAAATAACCAATTAAAAGTATGACTTGCACTTTGCCTAATTAACAGCAGTTACAGTCACTATTCGGCCTACTCCCGCATCACACAACAACAGTCTTTTGTGGGTTTCTTCTGGTGTGGCACACAGTTAAACCACGGCTGGAGGGATTAAATGGAAGCACATGATGAGTCTCAACCCCGTGATTTCTGTGAGAGTGGCCCTGGACTCTTGCTTTTTTCTTTCCTCCTGTTCTTTCCTCCTTGTCTCCTGACACAGTAGCCTACTTTTCCTTTACAGTCCATGATGGCATCCCCACGGCTGGAGACGTTCTGCTGTCCGAACCGAGACGCGGCGACAGAGTTTGTGGTCACCTTCCAGCCTGTCCTGTTTGGGGCGTTGAGTATCGGCAGCGCAGCGTTGAGTCTCATATTTTCTCTTATACAAATTTTGCCAAAACGCAAGGGCTACAGAAGACTTGGACACTATCCTCTGCCAAAGCCTGCGTCCTCCTCGCGAATACTGTTCATCATCAGTATATGTGACATATTGGGATGCACAGGTAAATACTTTGCTATCAAAAAAGGGAGGGGACGTAATGGGCGTGTAGGTTTACGGCTGGATAGTCAATGGGATTAAGCAGGTACGCAACTATTTCATTTTTAACCCCTTGTGGCACCTGTGCGATCTGACCTTCATGCCTGAAAAGAAACAGAGGTGAAACATGACATTCCATCTTCCATGTAGACAATGTAAATGTAAATCGTGCCTATTTTGAGTATTGTTGACTCTTGGAATTGAAACAAGGTTTCAAACTATAGAAAGGCAAGTAGACCTACAAGCTATTTTGGTGAGCTGTTGATGTGCTCCCTGCTTTGCAGAACATTATGTCTATATTGTTGCATAGGCTAATGTTGTATTGCAGAGTGCCTGCTGTATGTAGCCTGCCTCTGTCTAATTGCAAAACTAACAATAGGATCAAACACCTCTCATGTGCACATAATGAAATGACTCATAGCTACTGAAAGCCTAAAATGAGAATTTTCTCTGTTGCTCTCTAGGCTATGGTAATGCATAATGCAGCAGCACTATGAAAGGAACTCATATGTATTCCGTGACATACACAAGGCTGCCTGTTATTTGTTAATATTGTTGAACTACTTGTGAAAAGAGGTGATACATGAACTGTTCATTCATCACTTTGCCTTTACACTTGGTGATAGAGAAGACAAATGAACCGGTGTCTTTCTTTATGCAGGCTGCTTTATGATTCATTTAGCACTTAAAAGCACTTTAAGCAGACCCATGAAACAATTTAAAATGAAATACACAGCAGCACTGCATCACATCGGGTTCCCGAGAGAGCTCACACGTCTCCAGGCCTCTCTGCAGTGAAGCTGCAGAGCTGACGTAGGAAATGGAAAGACCCCTATAAAACACACCTGGAGGCTTTTCCATTACAACTACAATTAAAAGGGTTCCATGACAGCATCAAATTAACAAAGCACATAACAAATACAGAATGAGAAACAAACTTTGTTAATTGAAACCAGGCATTCTTTTTTTAAACGCACCCATTGCAATCTAATTACCTTTTCCTCTGTAGTGTTTGCATTTGTTTACCACCTCCTCTGGTTGCATCGGGTGTGAGTGGTGACTCACTGAGAGGTGGGAGTGTTCTTTTGAGGCCATGTGGTTGGTTGTTTTCCTCTTGCAGGTATCGTTGTAAGGTCATCCATCTGGCTGGGCCTGCCAGACGTCATCGACCGCATCTCAGTGGCCAACAGCAGCGATGACGCTTGGCCAGAGGTCTTCTGTGTTGGCAGTGCAGTACGTACAGCATGGTGCACGTTGATAATGCTGGACAGTTAGAGGGTCCATGGTTAAAGCTTCATCTGTGAGCTAAGGAACCAGGCCATATGAGTTGATTTGATGAATAGATGACAGCAGCGTTGTACTAGGTGACTGGACTCCAGGACCTGGACTCATTTTCACAACTTGTGACTCGACTTGGACTTGAGCACTGATGGCGTGGACTTGGACTCGAGGCATTATGCATTCGGACTCGGAAGTTGGAGACGCGGAGTTGGACTTGTTACTTCATAAAGACTGTTTTTATTGTTTTTGTTAGTTTTTGTTAAAGGAACACTCCGCCCATTTCATTTTCAACCAGCTTTGTATCGTTAGAACATCAGTAGTATATCAGAAAACTGTAAACGGTTTTGAAGTCTGTCATTTAATTTGACAGTTATTGAGTGTTAAAGTGTGGACCAGTGACATCACTGGTCCACACTAACTCAAATTAATAACTCATTAACTCAAATCAACTCTCAATAACTGTCAGACTATTCATCATTCATCTAGTTTGACAGTTATTGAGAGTTGATTTGAGTTAATGAGTTATTCATTTGAGTTAGTGTGGACCACTGGTCCACACTTTAACACTCAATAACTGTCAAATTAAATGACAGACTTCAAAACAGTTTACAGTTTTCTGATATACTACTGATGTTCTAATGATACAAAGCTGGTTGAAAATGGGCGGAGTGTTCCTTTAAGCCCTTGGCATAAGATATTGATAGCTATATTAATACCATGACATTATTCAATTTCATGCAAGGGCAGGCACATGTGTTCCACCTACATGTGGGTTCACGCTCATGTTCAGTAACTCCGGACAGTAACTCTGACTTGGACTCGACTGGGACTCTTCTTTCGTGACTTGGACTGTGACTCGGACTCAAACACTGGTCTGTAAGTGTATAGTACAGAATGTCATAATAAATAATGTAATATATGTGTTGCAGATGTGGATCCAGCTGTTCTTCAGCGCTTCTTTCTGGTGGACCTTCTGTTACGCTGTCGATGTCTTCCTGGTGGTGAAAACATCTGCAGGAATCAGGTGCCCCTGCTACCTTGTCCTCCTTTTACCGCCACTTATTAACACATCACCGTCACTACCTGACTGTGCAGAACGGTGTCTGTGCAGAGTAGTTTGACACTATCAGGGATGCAAAGTCATGGAGAGTGAAAAAGGTGACAAATACAGGGCAGACATAAAACCACTCAGAAATCCTACTATTTTGGAATGAAAAAGATGACTGTCACCTAAGGGTGACTACCGTCGTTTGCATCCCTGCACTATTAAGGCTGTGTCCACAATTGTCTGCTGAAAGTGGAACGTTTCTCTGCTCAGTGAAGAGGCGATTTCCTACAAGCACAATTTGTGACATCACAAAATTGAAGCCAATCCCTGACCAGTATTCAACAGTTAAACTTTAAAAATCAACAATATTTGCATATTTACAGATTCTGGGATTGATTTTTTTTTCTACATCTTAAAGGATAAGTTCAGCCAAAAATGAAAATTCAGTCATTCATTATCTACCCATGCCGAGGGCAACGTTTTTTGAGTCTACAAAACATTTGTGAAGTTTCCCAGCAAAACACCATTGCAGAATTCTCATAAACATTGGAAGTGGATGGTGACCAAATAACAGGAGAAAAAAAAAGGCCTCCAGGTTCACCTGGCGTAATCCAAGTCTCCACAAGCCCTGAGATGCCAGGTTGAAGTGAAAAGACATAATTTACACCATGTTTTTAGCTGAAATATTTGCTGTAGCAGGCTGAGAGCACATGGCAGTGAAGATTTCAGCTAAAAACAGGGTGTCAATTATGTCTTTTCAAGTCAACTTGGCATCTCAGGGGCTTGTGGAGACTTGGATTATGCAAAGTGAGCAGTATGGAGCCTTCCCCCCTAATTTTTTTCCTTTCGAAAGCTGATCACCGGATGGTGATCAGCTTTCAATTGTTTAGGAGAATTCCGCAACAGTGTTTTGCTGTGAAACTCCACAAATGTTTTGTGAACTAAAAAGCTTCACCCGTCCTTCTAACGGCATGGGGGTGAGTAGATAATGACTACATTTTCATTTTTGGGTGAACTTATCCTTTAAAACATGACTTTAGGGCAATGATACTCAACTTGCGGCCCGTGGGCCACATGTGGAATTGCAAAAAAAACAAAAAAAACGCAACATGCAAGATACCTGCTGAATAAGTGTCCAAATGTTCATGTCATTCTGGCCAATACTCCACTTCTGTTATAGCATTTCAGTCTGGAATATGGAATATCTTTCAATAATCTATGATTTAGCTGCTAAATTGTCAAATACCGCCGTCTGCTCGCTACCGAGGCACTTATGTATGTACTTAACCTAACTAACTTAACGTAACTAACTATCCGGTGTGCACAACATTGTCAGACTAAACTCTGGCTGACACCCCAAAAACCTACAATCCGCTACAGAAAAATGCATATTGTTTGTTTATTAACTGGCCCCTGGCCTTCTATCATTTCACGAAAGTGGCCCCCGGGCAAAGCAAGTTGAGTATCCCTGCTTTAGGGGGTCTTTAAATATATTCCGCCTCCGCTGGCGCAGTGCATTGGTTTGTCTCATGACTGGTTTCTCTCCCCATCAGCACCATCATCCTCTACCACATGATCACATGGGGTCTGGCTGTGTTGCTGTGTGTTGAAGGGGTGGCCATGTTGTACTACCCATCCATCTCCAAGTAAGAGACTCATGGACTTGATTGCAATTCTTCTCCTGGGAAACAAAGACCATGAATTTATTTGTTGATTATTATTGACTGCAGGAACAGGGGAGCGTCAGAAATGACTTTGCTCTAGCTTTGCAGATATACAAGCTATAACCCTACCTAAACTAAAATATTTTTCTCAGTATTGTCTCCATAGAAAAATCATTGTTTAATGTCTGTGATTGTTGTCCCAATGAGTTATCCCTGATGTTTGATGCTTTTACATGGCTTATCAGAAGACAAATGCTTTTTTGGATGCAGACAATAACGACTTGCAAATCTCAATATCTAGTGTACTTGTGTGATTGCCAATCCTGCTCCCGCTGACTGTGTTCCCATTTCTGTGCAGTTGTGAGAAAGGCCTGCAGCATGCCATACCTCACTACGTCACCACATACGCCCCCATGCTGCTGGTCCTCATAGCCAACCCTGTGTTCTTCATTCGCACCACATCCGCAGGTCCGTTCCCCGCCCTCATCAGAACAGAACAGAACAGAACAGAACAGTCTGTCATACATTCATATGGACACAAATAATAACCACACTCATATTTTTCTATTTAGTGACATCTTTACTCAAAGGACGGCAAGGGATCTACACAGAAAACGAGAGGCGCCTGTCCACCGACATTAAAATACGGTTCTTTAAAATAATGCTGGTGTTCTTTGTTTGGTATGTCACTTTCCTTTAACAGAAGGGATAACGTAAAAAATATATATTCATGGATGTAAAGTGAGCTTTACAGTTCTTTGTGTTTTACATTTGCATAATTGCATTGTATAATGCATGCAGAGAGATTCCATAAAATGTGAACTGCATGTGTTATGAAATTAGCTCATTATGGAGCCATCTTGCTGTGGTGTGTAGTAATACACTCCTTTCAGTCATGTGACTTACACAAGGCAAACTTGTGCAAAGTCACATGTTCACCCCTCAGTAAGAGGTCACTAATAATAAATCCATTTATCCACAGTCATTTCAGGCTATTAGAGTTGGATATCAGCTGCATATTTGTATGTTGAAAAGAAGACTGCACATTTGGATTTGGATTATTATCATGATTTTTGCTGGTGAATACAAAATAGAATGTGAAATAGTTATTTTGATGGTACATGTTTATAACTCACAGAGTAGAGACAAGCTAACGAGACACTTCCTCCTGGTCCTGGTGTTTCAGCTGGGTGCCCAACATCATCAATGAGAGCCTGCTGTTCTTCCTGGAGATGCAGGCAGATATGAAAGACAATAGTCTGAGGAACTTGAGGAATGCAGCCCTCATCACATGGTTTATCATGGTGGGTTACAGCACATAAACACACAGTAAATACAGCAGTTTTACCACAATGAATTGCATTGAAAACCTATCCTCAGAACTGATCCTCCTAATTAGTTTCTCTCATTCGGAGTCTCAGCTGACCCCCCCCGCGATTTCCAGCAAGGGCTCCATTTGAAAAGGCCCTACTTTTTCATACATGTAGCAATCACAATAAAACAGTACTTGCCTTAACCCCAAGGTTGTTGTCCGTCGAAGCGGGCTATTCGTGTTCTTAAATATTGCGCCAGAGGTGAAACAGCACCCTCTCTGCTGTGGCTACAGGTGGAAACCCGTAATTACACATCCGGAAGAACAGAAATAATCTGGATATATGAATATGAATAAATTGGACTTGGAGAGTCCGAATGAGAGAGAAAGTAATGAGGAGGATCAGGATCACTTCTGAGGCTATTTGAAAGCCTTCTGAGCATTCTGTGTTGTTACTCTTCCAGGGCATTCTGAACCCCATGCAGGGCTTCCTCAACACCCTGGCTTTTCATGGCTGGACAGGATTGGATGTGGACCTCAGTCTGCAGCGGAGGAGGGAGTTGGCCTGGGATTCAGTTTCTACCTCGGTGCCCAATACAGGCGGCTACAACCCCATGGTGGGCAGCACTCTGCTGTACCAGGGTCACGTCCAGGAAGCCAAGAAGAACATGAACGGCAATGGGCAGGAGCCCTCCGACGCCATCAGCGTCCTCTCAGAAGGTAATGGGGCCGGCAAGGGCGGACGCAATTACAGCTCCCCAGTATATCAGGGCTGGTGAAGCCTAAGCCTGACACACTGCTCGTCAGCATCCTCCACGCTGCATGGTGTCTCCTGAAGTAGGGATGCACGATGGTATCGGCACGTCATCGGTATCGGCCGATAAAGCCTTTAAAATGAAATGTTGGCATCTGTCCGATATGACATTTCTGCCGATATGACAGGTGGATATCATCCAAGCCCGTTTAAGTGGGATGAATCTTAGTTTTGTTTGAAAGAAAATGTTACATATTAAAAAATATGGCATGTTTTACATACCCTAAGTTGAAGTAGTTTTCTTATTTTGCCCAGTGAATGTGTACAGTACAGATAATTTTTTTCTACCTGTAATTTTTCACCATGCTGCTAAAATGATATGCACAGAGCAATGGCAATCCTATTAAATAGGTCGATGAACCAGGTAAAAGATAGCCTACTGATGCATGCAATATTGATATGGATTTATTGTATCGAAATGCAAATATTTATACTCTGAATCTAGTAATAATGAGTGAGAGCAAAATATTTAATGTATTTTGGGATGATTTTCATAGTATTTTTCTACTATAGCTGTGATATGTTCCTGTGCATTCGTCCTAACATTTCACTGTTTTGTTTCAGTGTTCAGGGTCACATGATAAATCCTAAGAAATAAACTTTAACTTTTTAAGCCATTTATGTTTTTTTTTATTCATGAATGTAGTCCTGAATCTGTTTCTCACAGAGTCAAATGCAAATTTAGATAATATCCTCCACCTATCTTGGTAGTGAAAATGTATTAAATTACCTACACATTTTTCAACACAAAAAAAAGAAGCATTGTCAGGATATTCCCAAAATACATTTTTGACTTAATGTATTGATGAATGAATACATAATAAAAACATGGATATCTCGACGGGTAAGCAGAGCCTGTCGAGATGTTTATGTGTAGAGAAAGAGATGGACTCTTCTAGTAATCTTCCCCTATTTTGTCTTGCTAGGTTCAGATTCTAGCACAATTGAAATCCACATTTCCAGCGAGCTACGAGGCTCTGAGGATGTAGATGCTGATGGAGAATCCATGGAGAACTCTGTGAGACACTAGCTGGGGTTACCAACTACCTGCCTCCCTCCCCCGTGTTGTCTGTGATCATATTTCTCCGTTACATCTTTCTTTGAGACCTTTGCTCTTATGTAGCTGCTCCTAAATCATGAAAACACCTACAGTAGGCCATTTTGTATTCTGTAGCCTGCCTTCCAGTTTCCTATAGAGATTTCCCAGCAAATCAGATGGTTTTGATTTTTCATTAGTTGACATGACAGAATAGGTGATTCCACACATTTTATTTCTTCTAGCACCAGCAAGCCCTTTTAATCAGTCTGCAAAACAGTGTGATGTTACATTATTGACCCATCAACTGTACAGTAATTGAATGGTCCCCCTGGTAATCCACTGTCTCATGTAGCAGTCCTGACATGTTCTTAATGAAGAAAATGCATTCAGTACGATGCAAGCCCCAGGCTTTTTAAGTGTGTTTTCGACTTTACAAAGTTACAGCTGCCCATCTTGTATTTTTACCTCTTTATCTATTTTATACATTATTAAATATCAAGAATGTTTCGTAAGGTTTTGTTGGTGACAGCGTTCTTTGAGTGATTGCAGAAGACTTGTGCCATTCCCAACCCATCTTTGGTCCTTCCCACATTAGATATACTGTATAACAGAAAATTAAGGATACTGCGGCCCACTTCGAAATCTGAACATTTTCCGGGGCCCACCCAACCCTTTAATCACAACTCTGATCAACACATGAGACTAAGATCATGTATTTCCCTATACAGTATGTTTTTATATTATATATTTTTTATTTCATTAACAGAGCATGTGAACTTGGGCATAAGGGAAATGAATAATCCATCCACATATAAAATCCTTTCAGCAAAATACCCAAAAGCAGATTGCCAACAGTTGCCTTACTCATCAATTTGCATGCATAACACATTTGTTGAGGCAAAATGTGATGAGTAACAACAGAAGAAATCAATCCACAAGCTATTAATGCTATTTAGGCTGTGAAAAATGCTACCTTATCTGTAAAGGGGAGACTTGTGGTACCCATTGGACCAATTTTCATTCAGATAAATTCAGCTTAGAGGTCAAGGAACCCCTTTGAAATAGTTTTCCCTTACCCAAATTTAACCTGTGTTTGGAGCATTATTTATCCCCCTTTCCGACTAGCTAGCATATTAGCCTTGGTACCAGTGAATGAATGTCTTAGGTCTTCTAGTTTCTTCTGATAACTGGATCTCCACTGTTGAATACTTTATTGGAACAATGGCACGAGAAATACAGCGTAAGACCAGATTCATTGAAACAAAAGGAATAAAACACAACAAAGCCCGAGGGCTTATTTCCATTGTGGTCCTTGCAGCTTGTAGCTTTAACAATGACCCTGCTAGACATTTGATTACCCGTGAAAATCGGGAGGGTTGGCAGACCACTCGCAGCCCACCTGCAGTACCTCCATGGCCCACAGTTTGGGAATCACTGCTGTATAACCACCTGGGTTACTTATTTGACCTAAGGCTTAAGATTCTAAACAAATCAAACAAGACACAGACTCCTTGTTTTCCGATATCAAAATAGAGTGATTTATTCGAGACATTGAGTGACTTCATTGTTTTGTCTGGAAACAGATGAGCGCACCCTAGACTAGAGATAGGGTGCAAGAGAGAGAGAGTAGCGGTCACATCACTTATTCCACACTGGGCTCCTTACCATGCCAAGATGGCCACCAGCCACAGCCCAATTCTCAGTCTGACACAGACAATAATGGCTCTCAGCAAAGAAACAAGTCAGACAACAGTGAGCCATCCATCAACGTCTAACGTAAATAAAAAAGAAGAAACATCCTGGCCCTTCACTTTCAGCAAAATCCAAACATTTGCTGAACCCACCATCAGGAAAAGTGCACTTCACATTGCTCCAGACTGAAAGGGAAAGGGACCAGCAAAGCAAAACAAAACAAGGCATACAGTATCAAAGTGGTGGCATGTCAGTGAAGGTAGTTTTTACATTAGACCCCAGTAAGCAGAAACAGACATACTGCACACTGTTAAAGCTCCGCCCACCATATGGGGCATTTCATCTCACTCAGAAGTCACATCTGATCTGACCAAATCTGATCAGCTGGCAGCATTACAGTAGCCTATGTGGGGCCTGGACCAATCGTAACCTTTTTTTAGCAACAGCAGGACTTTTGCTTGACCGACCACTTTCTAGTCATAATGTGCGCTGAATTTTCAGTAGACTGATCAGGGGAAAGTGCCAAATGGAAACCATGGTAATGTTACAATATGCAGTAGTTCTCCCCCCCCCCCCAGAAAGGTCGGTATGATGCCCTCAACAGGTATGCTTTGACAGGATCTGTGCTGTACTGCACCACACAGAATGTGAAGTTAAAGCAACAAGCCAAGCAGAAGACGATGAGGACAGTTACATCGCCATATGTACTGTAGCTCCTTCACCAGACAGTTCCACTGAACGAGGAGCAAAGCCCTTCCCTGGCTTGCAGCAGAACAGCGACCAATAGAGGAAAGAAAGGGAAAAAAGTTGTTTACATCACGTGTCTTCAATGCCACCAGTAAGTCACTGGGCAAACAAACTTGATATATTGTATACGACTGGCCACGCCCAAAATTAACTGGTCTGACATGCACTTCATTTGAACAAGGTGTTTGTAACGGAAAATACCAGCAAAGGAAATATGTGAGAGCTCTAGCCAGTAACGAGCCCCTACATGATGGCATTAAAGTGTACTGTATATAAACATATATACACAGTATATAAGACTGTGTATTCATCTATTTTACATATCTTTACATTCATTAAATTTACATCCAAAAAGGGAGAATATTCTCTTTATAAACCACACTTTTCACATCATGTAGACATTTCCAAATCCCCAGAGTGAATCAAAGGTCATTTTAAGAGGTTTGTTCTTGGCAGTTTTTTTCTTTCGTTGACCTCGATGTTAACAGACATGTGCTAGGAGCTAGCTGGTAGCGGCACATTTCATTCCGTCCTTTTGTGGGGAAAAAAGAGAAGAAGCAAGAAGTACTCTTGAAACAAACTGTTCTCCATTAAGGAGAAGTTAAGCACCCCGTCGACAGAGAATGCCAGTGCTTCACTAATCATGTCACTTTCATCACGTCTCTAATCTGTTAATTGCTCGGAGCAACTCTAAAAACCTGCTTTCAGAATGTGTTGCCCAACACAGCCAAACACTGGCGTGGTCTCATTCGCACCTTTTTCTCTATATACAAACTCGTCTGCGCGTTTCCATCCTTCCGCCATATAAACAGCTGGACCAGTGGCCTGGAGGGATCATAGCACTTCCTCTTTAGAAACCTCTTCAAAACGTGGATGCACCCAGGGAGTTGGATTGAGTCCTGGATGCACCCAGGGAGTTGGATTGAGTCCAGTCTTGGGGATTTCTGAGCAGACTTCCGCTGTGGTCTCCAGTAGGCGTGCGCATTCTGAAACACACGTCATCCACAAACTGTGAGGCTCACTGGATTGAGTTGGTTTGGGTTTCTTGGAGGCTGCTGCAGTCACGTGGTTGTCCTCCTGTGAGGGTTTTGTTCCGCTCCACCTTACAGCCCTTCTTGAGCAATGACGCTGCGTCCGCTGATGTGAGAAGGCGGCAATTTGCTGCACATTCCAGAATTCATCTTCAAAGTCTCAACCAGCTATTTCCGGAGATCAAGAACGCATACCTGGAGGGTAAAGATGACAGCATTAATGATTTTGAATCGTCATTCTCTTTTGCTCTTCTCCAAGTGCTAGTCATGGGACTTTTCAATCTTTTTTATTTGATCAAACAGAAGTGGGGAAGTAAAAGAGCTGCACATTAAAGAAAACATTACAAATCTGAAAGGTACGTAATCAAAATGTCCATGGCTTACCGAGCCGTCTGATGCGCTCGCACCAACTTTGTCCCCTGTGCTGTTCCAGCAAACCTCGAAAATACCACCGGTTCCCCTGTAGCTGTGCACCAACGCCCCAGTCTGAAAGCACAGAGCAAACCGATAAATGACCGACTCCACCGAGAGACTGCAGTCGTCATGCATCTTCTCTTGTGCTGGCTGCGACAGCTTGAGTCCTAGTCGGACACTTACCATGGTGTTCCAGATGTGGACGCACTTGTCGAAGGAGCCGCTGGCCAGGTGCATGCCGTCGGGGCTGAAGGCTACGCTGTAGACGGGCTCCTGGTGCTTGGTCAGCGTGTGGATGCACACGCCCCGCTCCACATCCCACAGGCGCACCGTCGAGTCGAAAGAGGCGCTGCGGGTGTCAGAGAGACAGGGTGTGGGAGAGACAGGGTGTGGTAGAGACAGGGTGTGGTAGAGACAGGGTGTGGTAGAGACAGGGTGTGGGAGAGACAGGGTGTGGTAGAGACAGGGTGTGGTAGAGACAGGGTGTCGGAGAGACAGGGTGTGGTAGAGACAGGGTGTGGGAGAGACACGGTGTGGGAGAGACAGGGTGTGGGAGAGACAGGGTGTTGGAGAGACAGGGTGTGTGGGAGAGACAGGGTGTTGGAGAGACAGGGTGTGTGGGAGAGACAGGGTGTGGTAGAGACAGGGTGTGTGGGAGAGACAGGGTGTGGTAGAGACAGGGTGTGGTAGAGACAGGGTGTGGGAGAGACAGGGTGTGTGGGAGAGACAGGGTGTGTGGGAGAGACAGGGTGTGGGAGAGAAAGGGTGTGTGGGAGAGACATGTGTGGGAGAGACAGGGTGTGGGAGAGACAGGGTGTGGGAGAGACAGGGTGTGGGAGAGACATGGTGTGGGAGAGACGGGGTTGTGTGGGAGAGACGGGTGTGTGGGAGAGACAGGGTGTGGGAGAGACATGGTGTGGGAGAGACATGGTGTGGGAGAGACGGGGTTGTGTGGGAGAGACGGGTGTGTGGGAGAGACAGGGTGTGGGAGAGGAGAGACAGGGTGTGGGAGAGACAGGGTGTGGTAGAGACAGGGTGTGGGAGAGACAGGGTGTGGTAGAGACAGGGTGTGGTAGAGACAGGGTGTCGGAGAGACAGGGTGTGGGAGAGACAGGGTGTGGTAGAGACAGGGTGTGGGAGAGACATGGTGTGGGAGAGACGGGGTTGTGTGGGAGAGACGGGTGTGTGGGAGAGACAGGGTGTGGGAGAGGAGAGACAGGGTGTGGGAGAGACAGCCAGTTTAAACTCATGTTTAAACTCATGTTTTCTTTTAACAGCATTGCACACATTGTATATAACAGTAGCATCAGAGATTCTTAATCCATTTATTTATTTATTTTTTACTTAAAGGATCATCCATTTAGGTAATTCTTAAAATATCCTTGTCAGATGAATTACTATACTGACATATTGCAGAGGTTTTCAAAGTGGGAGGCGGACCTGACCAGGAGGGCTCCAAACAGTTTCAGGGGAGGCTCAGTAAATGGAAGTAAAAAAAAACATTGCATTCGTTTTTACATTAGTTATGAAAAGGAGATCACATATAATAATAGCCTAAATGTGTGTGACTCCCAGAGGCACAAACTAGGAAGTGAGCGAAACTAGGAAAGTAGACTGGGGGGACATACTGTGAGCTGCTCTCTAATGGCACATTAAATTAATTTCCTTATTTCATTCATTTCCTTATTTCCTCTCCTCGGCCCTTTTGACGTGTAACTTGGCCGTCTACTGGGAAGGACTTTATGATGCCACAAATCAAACCCCCAGAACTCTCAAACTGAACTCAATGAAAGCAGAAAGCACATATTTAGGGGGCTACAGTTTATCATGGCAACAATCGTGTTTTTGCTAGCTAGCATCAGAATGTCTTGCCCCCAAGGAATTTCACATCGGTATATTAATCCCACCATGTTACGCGTGGCAGATTGGAAACACGCCTGGTGAAGAGGCTGCGAAAAGCGCCGTCGTAAAGTCGTACTTTGACAGCATACAAATTAAATCAGATGTGTGAACTTTTCAAAGTGAGACACTGTGAACACGTGTCACCCTGAAACGGAGACACTGCTGAAAGTGATAATTAAAAAAGTGATCATGTGATAATCAAGTGATAATGAAAAAGAAAACTGACTTCCGTTAACACATCTGCATCACCAAGATATTAATAGGCAAGACTAATCTGCCACGAGTGCCCTTGGCAACAATTGAAAGTGAGCTCAAAGAGATTTTATGGAAGGAGCTAAATTGAAGTCAATGAAAAATGCATGGCACACATTCAACGGTGGCATTTACTTAAGATTACCATGTTCCTTACAAGCTGTGCGGACGATGGCAGTTTTACACCCAGAGTGAAATATATGCACGTGCGCTGGGATGTCAGCGAGCCCTGTAAATGCCTGTGGCATTTGAACTAGAACATTAATACATGCATGCTGCACGTCTGGGTCAGCGCGTAAAGCTGTGGGCCACTGACAATTACTAGCCCTGGGACTTTGCCTGGGACACGGTTTCCTTTTGAGCGCCCGGCCCTGACAGGGATCTCCTTCACAGGCACACAAATGGGACACAGGCGCGCACACACAGGCGCACACACACACACAGGCGCACACACACACACACACACACACACACACACAGGCGCGCACACACACACACACACACACACACACACACACACACACACACACACAGTCTGTTCTGAGCACACAAACCTGAACATTGGGAAGAATTGAACAAACTTGGGTGGTACCCCGTGGCAGCGCTTCTCAAAGAGGGGCCCGGGGACCCCCAGGGGTCCTTGAAGGGGTTCCAGGGGGTCCCCAGAAAATAGGGGGATCATTTATTTTCACTATAATCCCATCCATGAGTAACACAATGACAGAATGTATGACTATTTTGATCATGGGTTTCATACACTATCTGTACTAAAACGTCTAAAAGCAAAAAATCTTATCAGATGAAAAACTGTATGAAATAGGGGTTCATGGTCTAATTTGTGTCAGTTTATGGGTCCTTGACATGAAAAGGTTTGAGAACCACTGCCCTTCGGGACAGTGTATATAGGGGTCTGTGTGTGTGTGTGTGTGTGTGTGTGTTTTCCCACCTGGCGAGCATGATGTTGGAGTTGGGGCTGCCGGTGCCAGGGCCTGTGGGGCTCCACTTGATGGTATAGATCTCTTTACTGTGAGCTTGGAGGTCGTGGACACACGAGTCCTGCTTCATACTCCAAATCTGTGCAGGAAGGCAACAGCAGGAACACGTACGAATGAAATACACCCGTCACCACTGGCCTTTGTGGTCGCTTTACCTCTCTGAAACTCAAGAGTCTCACCTTTAAGGTCATGTCGTCTGAACAGGAGGCAAGCAGCATACCCGAGGGATCCCACTTGATGGCATTGACTTCGTTCTGAAAAACGCAAAACAAACATACAGCATCAGAGTCAAATAACAGAATCGTTACGTAATCTCCCTCGTTTGCTTGACCGCCTACGTACGAGGTGGGGACAGTGCGAGGTGTCAGAAGAGGAACAGGTTGGTTTACCGTGTGGCCCTGGAAGGTCTTGAGAGGCCGGTCGCTGCCGAGGCGACATACATGGATGCACATGTCTGTGCTGCAGGAGGCAAAGGTGCTGTTGTTCTGCCAGTCCACATCCAGCGCCGGAGCTGTGGACCATCCACACACACACAGGCCCACATTCATTACAGGTCATGATGCTTACCAGCACACCATACACCTCTTAAGTGAGTAGAAAACAGCGTGCGTGTGTGTGTGATGCACATGGTCTTTACCTGAGTGAAAGGGGAACTGCTGCTTGGCCTCTCCTGTGTGTGCATCCCAAATGATTGTCGTCTGGAAAATGGAATCGTACATTATTAAGAATCATGATACTGAAAGAATTCAAGGATAGAAAGCAGCCATCAACGGCAGGGACACAAATCCAAGCTGAAGGTAATTGATGAAATACCTTATCAACACCAGCGCTGAGAATAGAGTTCCCCTTCTTGTTCCACTTCAGTGCAAATATTGGCCCTTTGTGCTGCCCCAAGGTGCTTGCCAGATTTCCTAATGGATAAGAACCATATCCATTTCTTTTAGAAAGGATCCTTCGACAACTTATCATTGTTGTTATTCACAATAACAATGGCATTAAATGCTGCTGACTCAGGTAGCGATACTACGCCACAATAAAGGAAGACATACCATCCTTTGTCCATATCCTGGCGAATCCATCGTACGACCCTGTTGCTAGGAGAGTCCCGTCGCTCTTTTGGACAAAAAGAGAATGGAAGTGTGTTACTGAACCTTCCTGATCTGCACCGTCTGTTTGCCACGCGGTAAGAGAAGAAGAGGGTAGATGTGGACGGCTGATTTGGGAACCTACATTCCAGTCTAGTGAGGTGACGTCTTTGTTGCTCGGGACGTCCTGGCCGCCCTCTCGGATACAGTGGCGCAGCACCAGCTGGGTGGAGTTGGAGTTGCTGTTCTCGTTGAGGTTCCAGATCCTGGCTGTGGAGTCCCCAGAGCTGCAGGCAGAACCAACACATCAGGGGAGCGCAATACATCATCGGGAGTACGAGCTGTCAAGGGTCGGTTCTTATTAAACCGATAAATCAATAATAAGAAAACGGCATGTTTTGACATGAAACCAATGCGGACATAAAGTATCGCGTAATTCAACCAGCGTGCGTAAATTTCAAGCAGAGCCTCCAAGCTTGAGCTAATTCAATTCATGCACATGTCAATGTAGTGAGTTCACACAGGGGTGGAATGAGCTGATGAGTTAGGATGCAGAGAAACTCACCCTGAGGCCAGCAGGTCGCTCACAGAATGAGATGATGAGTTAGGATGCAGAGAGACTCACCCTGAGGCCAGCAGGTCGCTCACAGAATGAGATGATGAGTTAGGATGCAGAGAGACTCACCCTGAGGCCAGCAGGTCACTCAGAATGAGATGAGGAGTTAGGATGCAGAGAGACTCACCCTGAGGCCAGCAGGTCACTCAGAATGAGATGAGGAGTTAGGATGCAGAGAGACTCACCCTGAGGCCAGCAGGTCGCTCACAGAATGAGATGAGGAGTTAGGATGCAGAGAGACTCACCCTGAGGCCAGCAGGTCGCTCACAGAATGAGATGAGTTAGGATGCAGAGAGACTCACCCTGAGGCCAGCAGGTCGCTCACAGGGTTCCAGGCACAGATGAACACTTCGGACTCGTGGCCTCGGAGCACCGTGGCTTTACTGGCGGGGATCTCCATGTCCACATCCACCTCCATGGGCTCGTGGTTATCTGATAAGACGTGAACACACACACACACACACACACACACACACACACACACACACACACACACACACACACACACACGCAGACACACATTACCCATTTGTCAGAAGGTTAATACAAAATAACATTAAAAAAAAATCTCAATCTAAATGCTTATTCAAGCCAAATGTTCATAGGCATTGAGGGGTCACCTTTTGAATAATGGGGTGAGCCATCTTCAGAGAAAATCAATAACCATTTTTGCTGGTACATGCTGCTGTTTATTTTCATTTCTCTTACAATACTGACCATCCTAACACTTGGGCAGCTTGACGTGCTTTTAGGGCCGATTTTCTGCAATAGCATGTAAAGCTGACACCTGCCTGCATCCTCAGACACTGAAACCTAAGTCACATTGAGAAAACTCTTCCTGTTGCCACCCACACCTTCGAATTAAATTCCTAGGAGATCTGCTGACACAAACTTCCGCTCCGTTTCCTCTTGTCTCGGCGCCTCACCTGATCTCCACCTCTCCGGTTTCACTCGCTGAACTTAGCTTAACTAAACCGCTGCTAATGAACTCCACACTGCAGCGGGGTATCATGTCCTTCCAGCAGATAAACTGCAAAGATGGTTTGTTCTGAGCCATGGACAGACTGGTTGGACTAAATGTCCCTCCGTTTTGTATCGTGCTTTTTCATGTGTCAAACTGTCATTATGATCATTTGGACATGTCATCTGAATTTGGAAAGCTGTGGCTGATTTCCTAGGCGTAATGCACCCATTAGTCTGCCTTTCTTGTGACAATACAAGGCAGAAACACAGCCCACAAGGCGCAGCCCCCGCCTGCCATGTCTTTCAATTCTCTCCCACACACACAAATTCACTCATCTTTCCTGGCTGAGGCTATATAAGTTCAGTGATGAGGTCATCAGTGATGTCATCCGTGATGATATCATCCGTGATGTCATCCATGATGATGTCATCAGTGATGTAATCCTTCCTGGGTGAGGCTATTGCAGGCCAAGCAAGTCCTAAAGGGCTCATTATGCTTTCCGCATCAGCGAGGAACGCGAGTGTCCGCGCGGAAAAGTGACGTCAAATCAGCAGACACGCCCCTCAGCAAGGCTCCGTGCGGACGGTTTTCGCCTGGCCGTGCACACCCCGAATTTTGTAACTACGCGCCTTGCGGAGGGGTGTGTCTGCTGATTTGACGTCACTTTTCCGTGCGGACACTCGCGTTCCTCGCTGATGCAGAAAGCATAATGAGACCTACTAACTCTGAGGGGGGGGGGGTCTTCTTCTGTGGTGTTTTATGGCAGTTGGCATCCTTTATGTTGCATTACTGCCTCCTTCTGGATTCATCCATCCACTGTTTCCCTACATCTCCGCATCCCAAGGGGGGTCTAACTCCCACAGGTCCACTTCTATACTGTCCACTTCTATACTAAGAATGAGAAGTGTCCGTGTGTGTGTGAGTGAGTGAGCAGAATCTTGGCCGGCCACGGCTATGCCGTTTTACGTACGATCGGGCTGAAACTTTCAGGGGGTGTAAAGAGCACCAGTGCAGGTGACCTGACGGATTTCTTAATTAGGTAATTGCCCTAATTACCTAATGATGTGATGTCATCAGTGATGATGTCATCAGTCATGTCATCCTTCCTGGCTGTCTACTATAAGAATGAGAAGTGTCCGAGTATGATGTCATCAGTGATTATGTCATCAGTGATGATGTCATCAGTAGGGATGGGCATTTCTAGCAAAAACACTATTCGAAATTCGCTGGCCAAAGTCGACTTTTAATCGAAATTCGGAAAAAAAAAAAAAAATGTAATTTTTTTTTTTTTTTTAATTTGTGAGTGAAATGTTGCATTGTCTCCCTTGATTCTAAGTATAGTCGAATCGCATGGTTTGAGCAAGTAAAACAATTTTTATAAGCATTTTAAGCAAGGTTTATGGAAAAATGAATGGCGGATAAAATCCCATGAAGAGGGAGAGGTTGCTTATAAAAATTGTTTTACTTGCTCAAACCAAGCGATTCGACTATACTTAGAATCAGGGGAGACAATGCAACATTTCACTCACAAAAAAATAAAAAAAATAAAAAATAAAATTTATTCAATAAACAAATTTCGACTTTCAATAATAAAAGTCGGAAATCACAGAGAGTGTGGACCAAAGCAGCTCAAAAGGCAAAAGTATTCAAAGTGAAAAAACGGTGGAGCTACTAGGAGTATTTTTATATATAGCAATATTTAATGTGAAGTAATATATCTGTGTACAAGCAGTTACAAATCAGAATATATCTTCAAAGGTACTACGGGCAAACAAAACGCAACGCGTTTCAACCACGCAGGTCTTCCTCAGGCAATGTTTTTTCACTTTGAATAATAAAAGTCGACCTTGATAATAACGATTATTCGAAAATTCGAAATTCGATGCCCATCCCTAGTCATTAGTGATGTCAACGATGCAAAGCTGAGCAATTGTGCGCTGAGTGATGTCACTCGAACACTCCATGATGTGATCAGTGATGGTCACTCGAGCAATTGTGATGTCATCAGTGAGTGATGTCATCAGTGATGTGAAGTTGAGCAATTGTGCGCTGTGCATGCCAATAGCGCAGGCGAGGTCACGCAGCAGCCGAGCTGCGGGCGAGCATGGCGCTACATGGCGCTCCTCCTGCTGTTCTCAGCATAAGGTATTCAACAAACATGGCGCTCCTCCTGCTGTTCTCAGCATAAGGTATTCAACAAACATGGCGCTCCTCCTGCTGTTCTCAGCATAAGGTATTCAACAAACATGGCGTGAACTCTGCAACGTTAGCCAGCTCTATAATATTTTCTTTCCCTTAACCTGAATATCATATGATCACAACTTTCCCTTGACAGAGATGACGCAGATTCCTGCTATGATATATTCGGCACAGAACAGGAGTGTGAACTTACTCATGTTGTGAGTGCCGTTCTCCTCCCCGTTGACGGTGGCTTCTCCTCCGTTCTTTGGTGCAGTGGCCTGGTGGCCCGAGGACGATGCCACCATGGCACAGGCACTCTGCTGCTGGGCTAACTTGTCGCGGAAGGCCTGCTGCCGCGTCTGCACCACGTCTGGCATCACCGCGTCGATGAGGGACAACGACTCGATCGGCCGACCATCAAACACTGTACCGTCCTGCCAGAGAAACCGCTGTCAGTGATGATTATACATTTATTATATATATTGACCTTCATCTAAACAAGACAATATTTCGATTAAGGTGTCTACTACATGAGTAGCTTATAGAATATATCATTCATATTCCAGGCTTACATGTGCGTACAGGTAGTCCAATTAATGGCTGAAGACGCACACTGACATGACACCGTACATCGTGAATTTAACCTGAAACCCTTTCTGTCATGTTTCTACAGGTTTCTACCGTGTTAAGGCGCTGACAAGGTTCTGCGCAGCCTTGACTTGGAGCCTTGCCGCCGCTGTGCGGTGGCAGCGAGACTTTGCATACTCGAACGTAACTCGGCGCGTTGGCTGCGGTACACGTCCAAAACGTTATCGTGTCGTTTACCAAGAACTTGCAATCACGTCGGTGGGGGGACATTTTATTGTCCTCCATTTCAAAACTAATTCCGGTGAGCCTGCAGAAGGCTTTGCTAGATGAGGGACAAGCACTGTTAAATGAGGAAATGCCATTTCCTCATTCCTCACAAGGAGTTGACGCCGCGGAGTCACATTTTCGAGGAGCTGCACGCCCCCTCCGCCGAGCTGTGCTGATAGGACGCCCAGCTGTAGCGACCCCCTCGGTGCAGTCAGCGCCGGCGATTTCGCTCGAGCATAATTTGCGCTTTAGGGACAAGACGTTGGCACTTCTTTTTACTGGTGGCTGGAAGCTGTCTGCTAGAGGTCTTTGTTGAGACCATCGATGCATGCAGCTACTTCCCACCAGTCAGCCTATTTGTTGCAGAGTGATAGGACATACTTATTTACAATCTTTGCTCATGATTAGACACGTGAAGTTTAAATTCCGCTGCTCGTCTCGCAACAGATGCTCCAAGCCACAACATAAGTGAGGATAAGCTGCAGAAACACACCGAGCTGGCTTGTTGGCACGTCAACATCATAGTGCCATTAAGGTGTATACAATGTTTACAACGCACTTCAATAATGCAACTAAGATCGGAATACTTAATTTGATTATTGCTTACTCCAATTATGACCTCATTCGGGTTAAGGTAATCAGAAAATGCTGTCTTATTCAGGGTATTGTCTTAATCGTGTTAATATCGGAATAAGACAGTGAATATTCATTAATTCATTAGTAATTGAGAGTAGAGTTGGTTGTAGAGATTCATGTCGTGAGTATTTTGACTGTAGCAGTCTTTGTATCGTTAAGGGATCATCAACAGCTCTGGTAGCCGGGGGCATCAGCGCTCTGCGCTCACCTCATTGATGCTGATCTCTGCCTCCACATACTGAAGCCCTTTCTGCAGGATGGAGATGAGGGCAGCAGGGGGCACTAGTGTTCCATTGATGTTGGACTGGCTGATGTGGCTCTCAATGCCAAAGGTGAATGCCGAGTGAGAGAAACCTGACAACAAAATCCAATTCATATTCATTAACCGGAGCTTGCCAAGCACAAGATGTACACAAACACAACACAAATATTCAGCCTCGTCTAATCCAAACAATGCTAGAGCATTGTGGTAATTGTAAACAAAGACCAATACTTAAATAATAAAGACCAATAAAACGCATCAGCTAGAACCTTAAAAATCCATATGCACCCTGAAAAATAGGTTAATGTGAAAAGCATGTTGACACCTACGTATACAGGAGGAAGGAAAGTGATAGTCTTTGCACCCTCAAAGCATTTCCATAGAGAGCCAAAGTGAATGTCACTTCCTGCTTTTCTCCCTGTACCAGCATGGAAATAATATGAATGGTGGTGAACGGAGTGACACGCTATCCCGTTTAAATTGTGCCACGGGAGCACACGTCAGGTTTGTCAATGTAAACGATAACTCTGCAAGTCCACAAAGTCGCAGTTTGTGGTAAAACTGTGGCACTATAAGTTATAAATAGTTTAAATCAGAAAGCACCAGTTGCATAAGTGACGTCTCTCCCGCCAGCTCATTGTTGTTGGTGTGACGTATAATTTGTGCGACACGAGATGTAGTTGATTGACAAAACTAAACCTTAAGTTTCAGTTTCAGGACAAACTGCGACTTTCTTGACATGCATAGTTATCCTTTAAATTGACAAAATGTTACATGTTTCCCCCCGTGGCACAATTCAAACGGGATAAAAAAAGTAACGTATCTCTCCATTCACAACCATTCAAATTTTCCACACGCTGGTACAGGGAGAAAAGCAGGAAGTGACGTTCACTTTGGCTCTTTATGAGAATGGATGAAAGGCCTGCTTACTCCCATTCAGTCACAGAATCATTTAGACGGGTCTCATGAAACGTCTAAATTAACAGTTGAGGTTGATGAGAGTTCACGGGTATGTCATTGTTGCAATGAAATGAACAGCACAAATTTGTGCTTTTTCTATAGAAATCTATTGTTTGATAATGGCATCTTGTGGGCATGGATAAAATTAGATGCAGATAGTTCGGATAGCCAAACGCTACTCAACTGCAACCATCTGCAAGTTTATCCTCAACAGCCCCAGTCAAATATTTTCAGCAGACAGCAGCAGTGTGTCAACGTGTTCTTCAGCAGATCTTTGTCTGTCACACATACCTGATTCTTGGAGGTATCTGTAGACCAAGAAGTTCACTTCGTCACTGGTTATACTCATCTTAGCCCACCAAGACAGAGGAGGTATGTAGGAAGGATGGCTTCACCCTAAAAAATAATGAATAAGATGTGTAAATAATACATACATTTCCATAACAATACCCCTCTATGGGCATGGGTTCTACATTATTTTGACAAATGACATATCGATCATGTTCCTGTCAATATATTCACTGTAGTGTACACTGTATTATGTCTTGATCCATGGCTAGCAGTGCAGCCATGTGCCAACTCACTTTAACACACACACACACACGCACACACACACGCACACGCACACACACACACACACACACACACACACACACACACACACACACACACACACACACACACACACACACACACACACACACGCCTCTATTAGCATGTGCTCCCTCTTGTCTTGCCCATTGCATGACTCCTCCCTCTGACGATGTCACTGGCTGGGTCACTTAACCTGTGAATCCAACTCTAGCACTGTCTGGACCTAAGTGTATCCAACCTCTTCTCTCTGACCTAAGTGTATCCAACCTCTTCTGTGTGACCTAAGTGTATCCAACCTCTTCTCTCTGACCTAAGTGTATCCAACCTCTTCTCTGTGACCTAAGTGTATCCAACCTCTTCTCTCTGACCTAAGTGTATCCAACCTCTTCTCTGTGACCTAAGTGTATCCAACCTCTTCTCTCTGACCTCAGTGTATCCAACCTCTTCTCTCTGACCTAAGTGTATCCAACCTCTTCTCTCTGACCTAAGTGTATCCAACCTCTTCTCTGTGACCTAAGTGTATCCAACCTCTTCTCTCTGACCTCAGTGTATCCAACCTCTTCTCTCTGACCTAAGTGTATCCAACCTCTTCTCTCTGACCTCAGTGTATCCAACCTCTTCTCTCTGACCTAAGTGTATCCAACCTCTTCTCTCTGACCTAAGTGTATCCAACCTCTTCTCTGTGACCTAAGTGTATCCAACCTCTTCTCTCTGACCTAAGTGTATCCAACCTCTTCTCTCTGACCTAAGTGTATCCAACCTCTTCTCTCTGACCTCAGTGTATCCAACCTCTTCTCTCTGACCTCAGTGTATCCAACCTCTTCTCTCTGACGTAAGTGTATCCAACCTCTTCTCTCTGACCTAAGTGTATCCAACCTCTTCTCTCTGACCTCAGTGTATCTAACCTCTTCTCTCTGACCTCAGCGTATCCAACCTCTTCTCTCTGACGTAAGTGTATCCAACCTCTTCTCTCTGACCTAAGTGTATCCAACCTCTTCTCTCTGACCTAAGTGTATCCAACCTCTTCTCTCTGACCTCAGTGTATCTAACCTCTTCTCTCTGACCTAAGTGTATCCAACCTCTTCTCTCTGACCTAAGTGTATCCAACCTCTTCTCTCTGACCTCAGTGTATCCAACCTCTTCTCTCTGACCTCAGTGTATCCAACCTCTTCTCTCTGACCTCAGTGTATCCAACCTCTTCTCTCTGACCTAAGTGTATCCAACCTCTTCTCTCGGAATTTGGCTTCTGCAGAGAAGTGGATGGTCAAGTGCCTCCCATTAGTGACCTGGCCAACCATAGATGGAAGAAGGTACTGATAGAGCAGTAAAGATATTCAATGGCAGTCTGTCTAAACTCACCCTTGTCCTCTTCCCCCCTACTAATGGCACGTACAGACTACAAGATGCTCGTCAGTCGTCAGTCTCTGTTCCTTTCACACAGTCTGTCTTGTAATCAGGAGTGTTTGAGTCATTGTGGTTTTCACACTATATGACTGAGCTGTGACAGGGGATCAATCACACATTACAAGATCTTTCACCAGGAGAATCCCTGAAGTCGCAGTCTCACACCGGCTTTATTCTGTCTAAACACACATGAATGAGTCATTCTCCAAAATTGGCTCAATGTCAGATTTATTAAGTTATTACGTTTTACGGCTATCTCAAATATTATTTCGGCTTTCAATAGATAATAGAATGATTTTAGTAAACACATAAGATTTGATTACATCACAATCGCTCGAATGATATCACTGGTGACATGACATCAGTGATGAGTGACGACTGTCACAATTGCTCGAGTGACAGGTTCATTCACAGCCCAACAACACACACTTCACACTGCCCTCCGCATTCTTGCATGTTTTTAGTGGCATTTATATTCAGTGGTACTCAACCTTTTCCCTACTCAAGACAAGAGCCACATTGACCCAAAAACATCTTTACAAGAGCCACAATCCCAAAATGTCCCTTCCCATTATTTATTCTTAGATGTTTATTTATTTATTTATTTCAAGTAGGACTTAAAAGAGCCACAACTACCCATAAAGGAGACGCATGTGGCTCGAGAGTCGAGAGCCTCGGGTTGAGACCCCATGCGAGCACAGGGAGAAGATGCAAACTCCACACAGAAAGGCCCTTTTCACAAGATACCCACCTGGGCACTACGCACCGAAGGCCTGGGGAGACACCCCAACAGCGTCCCAGGCCAGAAGCAAACCCAGGACCTTCTTGCTATGAGGCGACAGTGCGAGGTGAGAGTGCTACCACTGCGTCACCGTGCCCCCCGGGATAGGATAGATAGTAGTAGGATAGCATAGCAGCCAGTCCGACTCTCCCTTCAAGATTGATCCCCCGCAAATAAAACAGTTGAATAAGCGAACATTTCAATTGAGATTGTCTCAAAGCTGGAGGGAGCTGAACCAACACAAAAGGCAATTTAGGTTTGATTCATTCCATGAAGTTTGTGTCCTCAGGCTGATGAGCACTCCCACAATACACTTTGTCATTTCCTGATGGCTCATGCATTTACATTTAACAACAACAACAACACACACACACACACACACACACACACACACACACACACACACACGCAAAGACACATACACGTATACAGATACAGTTAAAAAAAATCCACCAAGGAGCTATGGAAGCAAATGGTTCTGGTCTGGAGTAAAGATTTGACAGCGATAATAAATGCTAAACTTCATTCAAACACACACTACTACCACAACCTGAGGATGAATCACGAGTGTATGTCAAAACCATTTCCTGCCTTACCAATGTGGAGCTAAAGAGACAGACTGTGTCTGTGGAGCTAAAGAGACAGACTGTGTCTGTGGAGCTAAAGAGACAGACTGTGTCTGTGGAGCTAAAGAGACAGACTGTGTCTGTGGAGCTAAAGAGACAGAGAGACAGACTGTGTCTGTGGGAGCTAAAGAGACAGACTGTGTCTGTGGAGCTAAAGAGACAGACTGTGTCTGTGGAGCTAAAGAGACAGACTGTGTCTGTGGAGCTAAAGAGACAGACTGTGTCTGTGGAGCTAAAGGGACAGACTGTGTCTGTGGAGCTAAAGAGACAGACTGTGTCTGTGGAGCTAAAGAGACAGACTGTGTCTGTGGAGCTAAAGGGACAGACAGTGTCTGTGGAGCTAAAGAGACAGACTGTGTCTGTGGAGCTAAAGAGACAGAGAGACAGACTGTGTCTGTGGAGCTAAAGAGACAGACTGTGTCTGTGGAGCTAAAGAGACAGACTGTGTCTGTGGAGCTAAAGAGACAGACTGTGTATGTGGAGCTAAAGGGACAGACTGTGTCTGTGGAGCTAAAGAGACAGACTGTGTCTGTGGAGCTAAAGAGACAGAGAGACAGACTGTGTCTGTGGAGCTAAAGAGACAGACTGTGTCTGTGGAGCTAAAGAGACAGACTGTGTCTGTGGAGCTAAAGAGACAGACTGTGTCTGTGGAGCTAAAGAGACAGACTGTGTCTGTGGAGCTAAAGAGACAGAGAGACAGACTGTGTCTGTGGGAGCTAAAGAGACAGACTGTGTCTGTGGAGCTAAAGAGACAGACTGTGTCTGTGGAGCTAAAGAGACAGACTGTCTGTGGAGCTAAAGAGACAGACTGTGTCTGTGGAGCTAAAGAGACAGAGAGACAGACTGTGTCTGTGGGAGCTAAAGAGACAGACTGTGTCTGTCGAGCTAAAGGGACAGAGAGACAGACTGTGTCTGTGGAGCTAAAGAGACAGACTGTGTCTGTGGAGCTAAAGAGACAGACTGTGTCTGTGGAGCTAAAGAGACAGACTGTGTCTGTAGAGCTAAAGAGACAGACTGTGTCTGTGGAGCTAAAGGGACAGACTGTGTCTGTAGAGCTAAAGAGACAGACTGTGTCTGTGGGAGCTAAAGAGACAGACTGTGTCTGTGGAGCTAAAGAGACAGACTGTGTCTGTAGAGCTAAAGAGACAGACTGTGTCTGTGGAGCTAAAGAGACAGACTGTGTCTGTCGAGCTAAAGAGACAGACTGTGTCTGTGGAGCTAAAGGGACAGACTGTGTCTGTGGAGCTAAAGAGACAGACTGTGTCTGTGGAGCTAAAGAGACAGACTGTGTCTGTGGAGCTAAAGGGACAGACTGCGTCTGTAGAGCTAAAGGGACAGACTGTGTCTGTGGAGCTAAAGAGACAGACTGTGTCTGTGGAGCTAAAGAGACAGACTGTGTCTGTGGAGCTAAAGAGACAGACTGTATCCAGACTACACAGAGAAATAGAGAGGGGGGGGGGGGGGGTCAGGTATGAAGAATGCATGCTTGTCTAACTTCCATTCCAAACACTTTTCAAGGCCCACTCATGTTCCCCTCTTTGGTAGCATAGCAACAAGACGGATCCGGCAAAATAGACAGAGAATAGTTGTTGTCCCAATTACCAGCAGGCATACTGCCAGAGGGGTTGAATGAACATGTTACTCAGCATGAATTATTCACTCCTTCACCTTGGGATATTCTTTCACATGGACTCGCTGTATTCTACCACAGCACACATGCCAAGGCACAACCTCTGCAAATTGATGGAGGCAGAATCTGAAGTTTCTTATATATACGTACATTTTCCAGCCGACATAAACGTGGCTATTAAGTCGAGGCTGGTGTGCGAACTGAGAATACATATCACATTGAGACAACCTTTTCCTGCAATACAATCGCTCGAACACATACAGTAGTTCAATCTGAAAGAAATAGTACCAAACAAACATTGGTTTCAGCACAGCTTTTCATAGTTTCTAATTATTACTACTATTACTATTATTATTGGGTGAATTATTGGGTAAATCAGTGGGCATGCCATTGTAAAATAATCAAATCATTAGACAAGAGCTGTCCACTTCACTCTTCCTGAAACAGAAACAGCCCTGCTTATTTCAGCCCGTCTACCTTGGCAGTGCGTCGGCCACAGCCCGCTGCCACCCTGTGTTTCTGTGGCCAATTATGAGATAACACGAGGGGCTTGGGAGAGGCTATCCACATCAAGGTGGAGCGCCGCTGTTCCCACGACTACATCTGGAAACATCATTAACAAGCCTGCAGGGGCTCCAATCCCAGCGGGCAAAGACGGCAGCAATAAGCCCTCTATCAGATGGGCCCATGATGCCACCATGCGACACCCATTACACCACTCCCTTGTCTAAACACTGCCTCATCCAGGGAATCAGACAACATGCTAACCTCGACGCTGACTAAACACTGCCTCTTCCAGGGAATCAGACAACATGCTAACCTCTGCACTGACTAAACACTGCCTCATCCAGGGAATCAGACAACATGCTAACCTCGACACTGACTAAATACTGCCTCTTCCAGGGAATCAGACAACATGCTAACCTCTGCACTGACTAAACACTGCCTCATCCAGGGAATCAGACAACATGCTAACCTCGGCACTGACTAAACACTGCCTCATCCAGGGAATCAGACAACATGCTAACCTCTGCACTGACTAAACACTGCCTCATCCAGGGAATCAGACAACATGCTAACCTCTGCACTGACTAAACACTGCCTCTTCCAGGGAATCAGACAACATGCTAACCTCGGCACTGACTAAACACTGCCTCATCCAGGGAATCAGACAACATGCTAACCTCTGCACTGACTAAACACTGCCTCTTCCAGGGAATCAGACAACATGCTAACCTCTGCACTGACTAAACACTGCCTCTTCCAGGGAATCAGACAACATGCTAACCTCTGCACTGACTAAACACTGCCTCTTCCAGGGAATCAGACAACATGCTAACCTCTGCACTGACTAAACACTGCCTCTTCCAGGGAATCAGACAACATGCTAACCTCTGCACTGACTAAACACTGCCTCTTCCAGGGAATCAGACAACATGCTAACCTCTGCACTGACTAAACACTGCCTCTTCCAGGGAATCAGACAACATGCTAACCTCGGCACTGACTAAACACTGCCTCATCCAGGGAATCAGACAACATGCTAACCTCTGCACTGACTAAACACTGCCTCTTCCAGGGAATCAGACAACATGCTAACCTCTGCACTGACTAAACACTGCCTCTTCCAGGGAATCAGACAACATGCTAACCTCTGCACTGACTAAACACTGCCTCTTCCAGGGAATCAGACAACATGCTAACCTCTGCACTGACTAAACACTGCCTCTTCCAGGGAATCAGACAACATGCTAACCTCTGCACTGACTAAACACTGCCTCTTCCAGGGAATCAGACAACATGCTAACCTCGACGCTGACTAAACACTGCCTCATCCAGGGAATCAGACAACATGCTAACCTCGACACTGACTAAACACTGCCTCTTCCAGGGAATCAGACAACATGCTAACCTCTGCACTGACTAAACACTGCCTCTTCCAGGGAATCAGACAACATGCTAACCTCTGCACTGACTAAACACTGCCTCTTCCAGGGAATCAGACAACATGCTAACCTCTGCACTGACTAAACACTGCCTCATCCAGGGAATCAGACAACATGCTAACCTCTGCACTGACTAAACACTGCCTCTTCCAGGGAATCAGACAACATGCTAACCTCTGCACTGACTAAACACTGCCTCTTCCAGGGAATCAGACAACATGCTAACCTCTGCACTGACTAAACACTGCCTCTTCCAGGGAATCAGACAACATGCTAACCTCGGCGCTGTCTAAACACTGCCTCTTCCAGGGAATCAGACAACATGCTAACTTCGACGCTGTCTAAACACTGCCTCTTCCAGGGAATCAGACAACATGCTAACCTCGACGCTGACTAAACACTGCCTCATCCAGGGAATCAGACAACATGCTAACCTCGACGCTGTCTAAACACTGCCTCTTCCAGGGAATCAGACAACATGCTAACCTCTGCACTGACTAAACACTGCCTCATCCAGGGAATCAGACAACATGCTAACCTCGACGCTGACTAAACACTGCCTCATCCAGGGAATCAGACAACATGCTAACCTCGACGCTGACTAAACACCGCCTCTTCCAGGGAATCAGACAACATGCTAACCTCTGCACTGACTAAACACTGCCTCTTCCAGGGAATCAGACAACATGCTAACCTCTGCACTGACTAAACACTGCCTCTTCCAGGGAATCAGACAACATGCTAACCTCGACGCTGTCTAAACACTGCCTCTTCCAGGGAATCAGACAACATGCTAACTTTGACGCTGTCTAAACACTGCCTCTTCCAGGGAATCAGACAACATGCTAACCTCGACGCTGACTAAACACTGCCTCTTCCAGGGAATCAGACAACATGCTAACCTCTGCACTGACTAAACACTGCCTCATCCAGGGAATCAGACAACATGCTAACCTCGACTCTGTCTAAACACTGCCTCTTCCAGGGAATCAGACAACATGCTAACCTCTGCACTGACTAAACACTGCCTCTTCCAGGGAATCAGACAACATGCTAACCTCTGCACTGACTAAACACTGCCTCATCCAGGGAATCAGACAACATGCTAACCTCGACGCTGTCTAAACACTGCCTCTTCCAGGGAATCAGACAACATGCTAACCTCGACGCTGACTAAACACTGCCTCTTCCAGGGAATCAGACAACATGCTAACCTCGACGCTGTCTAAACACTGCCTCTTCCAGGGAATCAGACAACATGCTAACCTCTGCACTGACTAAACACTGCCTCATCCAGGGAATCAGACAACATGCTAACCTCGACGCTGACTAAACACTGCCTCATCCAGGGAATCAGACAACATGCTAACCTCGACGCTGACTAAACACCGCCTCTTCCAGGGAATCAGACAACATGCTAACCTCTGCACTGACTAAACACTGCCTCTTCCAGGGAATCAGACAACATGCTAACCTCGACGCTGACTAAACACTGCCTCATCCAGGGAATCAGACAACATGCTAACCTCTGCACTGACTAAACACTGCCTCTTCCAGGGAATCAGACAACATGCTAACCTCTGCACTGACTAAACACTAGGGGTGGGGGAAAAAATCGATACACCACAGTATCGCGATATTTTGCCTGACGATATCGTATCGATATTTGGACGCCAAATATCGATATTGGGAAAAAAAAAAAAAAAAAAAAAAATTGCAGGCCATGCCAGGCCACCGGGCTACTATAAACTTTAGTTCCAAGGCCAGCAGTAAACAAACGGTAGCATATTTTCATTTTGTTTTAACAGTAACAGTTTTGTCATAACAGTCATTTACAAATTCCCCAGTTACTGAATGGGCTGCACAAAATGTTTTGTGTAAGTGAAGTGAAGTTGCAAAAACTACATAAGTACAGTAGTCCACACACACATCCAGTTAAGGTGGACTGTAAGTAGACTGTAACAAACAGTTCAGTTTGTCAGGTGCATGCAACTATGACATGACTTTATGAAAGTTGTTGGTCTGTCTACTTGACAATGTTGCTGCAATAAAATGGTTGAAGTCAGATGTACAGACTGAAAATTTGTTCTTATATAAACCAGATGTTGACAAAGTTTTCCTTTGGGGACATCATTTGCAGTTGAAAAAGTAAGAAATCGCAAGATATCGAAATATCGCAATATTCAATATATCGAAATATCGATATATCGCAATATCGAAAATATCGCAGTATCGCAATACTATCGTATCGTGACTCAAGTATCGTTTCAGTATCGTATCGTGGGCATCTGGTGATTCCCACCCCTACTAAACACTGCCTCTTCCAGGGAATCAGACAACATGCTAACCTCGGCACTGACTAAACACTGCCTCTTACAGGGAATCAGACAACATGCTAACCTCTGCACTGACTAAACACTGCCTCATCCAGGGAATCAGACAACATGCTAACCTCTGCACTGACTAAACACTGCCTCTTCCAGGGAATCAGACAACATGCTAACCTCAGCACTGACTAAACACTGCCTCTTCCAGGGAATCAGACAACATGCTAACCTCTGCACTGACTAAACACTGCCTCTTCCAGGGAATCAGACAACATGCTAACCTCAACGCTGACTAAACACTGCCTCTTCCAGGGAATCAGACAACATGCTAACCATGCTATTCCCTTAGATATAGCTAACAGTGTTCTAAGCAGACCAGATGGCAGCAGATCATAGAACGCTCATTACAACAATAAGAGACTTGAGACTAGGACTCTAGCTCAAAGACTTGAGTCTTGGACTTGCAAAAACTGACTTGTGAGCATCTCTGGTTCAAAGTCAGAGTTATTAAGTTTACTGCTATTTCACATCACATATTATTTTGGGTTTCAATAGATAATAGAATGATCTTAGTAAACATTTAAGATTTGCCAACTTAAATGCTTTTTAAATGTGTTTTCTGGTTGTGGGATAGCAGTTTGCACCAGTTCAGTAGAATGGCCCATATACTTTCTCCATCATTGCTCCTCAGACCACTTGCCTGCCTGCAGATGACAGCAGACATCATTCCGGGCCGTGTCTGCCTCAGTGCACGTTCACACCATACGCCAATCCCACTCCAAAGCTACGCTGAACCGAGTTTCAGCTTCTGTTCTATTTTCCAAGCATGCAGCGTGCAGCAGCCGACGTGCCAGGCATGAAGACAATAGTTGTGAGGGGGGAGGGTCCAGAGGAGCAGCTCCGAGCCAGGCGCTGAGGAAAAGAGAGTGCTTCTTGTGTGACCGGTTTAGCGTGACACTCAGCTTCAGCATGGCTTTAGTGTGGCTTTGGCATATGGTGTGAACAAAGCGTCACTGTGCTCTCATTGGCTGTAGCACGTTGATGATGGCCCTCCCAACACAACCAGATATTTATGCTCCATTTGTTTATGGTAGGAGCAAGTGGCAAACGCGTCATCTCCGACCTACGTGCGTTCGAGCTTCAGGCTTCAAGTCGCAAAACCATGGATGCTAATAGCCGGTAGCTGTCTAAGCTAACAGCTAATAACAACATTAACGTTTAGTTGTATGGGTTTAACCAACTATTGTATTGGTATGCTGATTGGTCTGAAAGCTTACTATTGTTGAAAAGAAAAGAAAAATGTGTTGTTGTTTTTTTATTCTTACAATTGGGGGCGCCATGTTGAAATGAAGTCAAATGACGCGCTGGGAGCAACTGGGGGTTGAGAAATCATACCCAAGTTTGTGAGTACTAGGAACTCCCAGTTAACCTAAAAAACTTAAAAACTTAGTTAGTTTTATTAGATTTTTGCTAGTAGCAAGTGGCAATAAAATCCTGGAGGAAACACTGTATTTATACTTATCTATACTTTCCTATATGCCGTCTTATTTTATTTATTTGTTTGTTTGTTTTGATAGCATTTGGAGTTGAATGTCAATCCTATCTAGGGCAATAAGTTGCATGATAACACTGACTGATCCACAGGGATTTTTAGAAGGGAAAAGGGCTTAGCATTCACTGTGGCCAGAAATATCTTTTAAGGTTCAAGATGGTTCTGAGATTAAACCGATTAAACCTCAAGATCGTTAATCTTAGCTCACATGCTCACAGAACTACTCACAAGGTTGATCTAAGTCTAGGGTTACACCCATCATAAGCTCAGTGTATGTGATAAGAAAGCAACAACTCTACTGCAAAGACACATTTCTGCTTGTTAATCTGTCCTAAAATAGATCAATATAATTTGTGGTGTGGACTCAAGGACACAACGTTGCTCTGCCAAATTTGGAAGAACTAGAAACAATTCCATTGATTGGAACAGCAAAAAAAGAAAAATGAAAGAAAGCACAATCCTTTTCAAGGAGATAGTGACGATAGCAAAAAAAAAAAAAATAGTCTTCATTCATGTCAAATTTCCGCTACCGTGATCACAACAAATAATGTGAATAGTTCTTTAGGTAGAATTCTAAATAAGGCTCCCCCATCACTAAAATAGAAAGATGCATTTGGAACACAAACAGTTGATCTAAAAAGATAGGAGGATACAGCCAGCCACCTCCTGTACATGTGCGGTTTTGAAAGAATGATGTAGAAAAACAGGACACTACAAAAAAAAGGCAGTTTAAAAAAAGAGGGGAAGGCAGAGGCACATTCTGTACAAGCATATGCCAGGGAGCCCATTTTCTCCTGCACGGTCACCTCCTGACAGATGTGCAAACAAGACCTGGAAACAGCAGCCATTTTCTCTTGAACTGCTCTGCTGAGTAAAACCCGCCTTTGAAGCTTTTGGTTGGGCTGCAGTCTTGGAGGAGGGGGGTGAGGGGCGGGGGGGGGGGGGGGGGGCTGGATGAGGGAGTGGGGGAGGGGAACATAAGGAGGGGGAGGGGGAGGGGAGGGGAGGGGAGGGGAGGGGGAATGATAAATAATGATCACCCCACACAGGTAGTCACAACAAGCGTTTGTGCGTTATTATTCTTTGCCTTTCTCAATGAGTCACTTAGCGACAGCCAATGTAGGTCAGAGAAACTGCGGGGGATGGTAGCCTGTAGTCTCTGGGGGGAAACGCGTCTCCCACGCCTGCTTTGGCTGGCAACACTTGCAGCATTTAGGCCTACTGGTTCTTTCAGCTGCGAAGAAAAGGGTCATCGGGGTAACACATTCCACCGCCGCACTAGTGTAGGATATAGGTGAGAGGTGCGTTTGGCACTACTAAGAACCACCGATACGGCAATCCTGCCACAGATCCTTTGATCCTGACAGGGATTACAATGAGCCAAGTCGTTGAAATACTGGGTATATATACAGTATGCATAAATCACACTTTGAAGTGGTTGCATCATCTGTGACGGGCTTATGTGAATAATGGAAGATTATTTTTTTCCTCAAGGCAGAGTATGAAACAAAAAAACATGTCTACTGTACATGCTTCTCGTGCAGTAGCAGAAGGGCGTTCGCGTGCGGCGCCGAGGCTGTGGTTTATTTTCTCCCGGGGGGAATGGACGGGGGATGGTGACAGATACCAAGGATCAGTAAAAGGATTTATCGTGATGGCTTCTCATCAGGACCTCTGATCCACCCACACGCTGAACCATTAGCATCTAATAACAGTGACAACTCGCACTAGCATATTGCCATCATAACAACCCCAGCAGGCAGCGCAGCCTAAGAATTGCACCTGGGTTGTTTTTTCCCCAAACAGTACGGACGATTCAATACTGCAATGTGATTCATCACGGCACTTTCATTTCATTGGACAAAAGCTAAAATGTCATGTATAAGGGGAACAAAATGTCCATCTCAATGATACTGATGAGTAAAAAAAAAACTCGGAAATCCATAAGGACTGTAACAAGAAGGATTTTTTGGTCAGAAGAAAGTAACATTTTTGCAGAAGGATCCTACTGATCCAACTGTTCTTGGTTCCGTAAAGATAATATGCATGTGATATTGATGACGTCGCAAGTGGTAACAATCCAAATCAAACAGAAATGGACTAAGGAAGGAAAAAAGCAGACTTGGGTGTTACTCAGAGGGCAGCATGCTTCCTCTTTCCACAGCATTGCGATAATGCTGTAATTTCACAGACCCAGATGAAATTCAAGGTCTTTCCGGTCCCTTTAAATGAGTACTTTTTCCAAACACCATTCTCAAGAATATTATCTGGCCTTGTGATGAAATAATTGAAAAATGCAGATTTTTCATTAAGATCTGACCAAGGGATCAGCAACAAAAATGTCACTGTATTTCATCGTGTGGAATTTGAAAAAGCAAACCATCAACACAAGCGACTAAAAATTACGGTAGGTTCATGAAAGTTTGTCATTGACTTAGCTTGCACATGGCTCGTCATAGCTTTCTACGAGCTAACGGGAATTTACACCAGAGCAATTGCAACCTCAAGTAATAATTCATTTTCCCGTGTGTGTGTGTGTGTGTGTGTGCGTGTGTACACACACACACACACACACACACACACACACACACACACACACGTGTGTGGGCTCTGTGGAGGGGACTGTGGGACACAGAGAAAAAGAAGTCATATTTCTCAATCTGAGCGCCACAACACAATTACCTCATATACTGTACCGCCTATGTTGCCTAATGCTCCTCACAGAGAACAAAGCAGGAAAGCCCCATCAGAAACGCTCTACGATCTGCTACTTCAGCCTGATCTGCTACTTCAGCCTAAACCAGGGGTTCCCAACCTTTTTGGGCTTGTGACCCTACTTTGACGTCGCAAAGATCTAGGGACCCGCGGCATTCAAATCACCATCGATAATGTCATCAGTGACATCATCAGTGATGTCACATAGTATGCTTCTTTTTTCTCAAAATTCTGACAGTAACTCAGAATTCTGACATCCTGATTTCCTGATAATCTCAAAGATTTTCATCTAAAAAAATAATAATTAAGAGTCACTCACAATGTTGATTAAGGCTATGGTCCATTGATGGAAGCCTTTGCAGTATATAGTGGCATTATGTGACATTAGTAATGTCACATAATGCAACACTGTTTGGATGTCACCTGCAATTACCACTCATCGCCATAGGTGTCACCCAAGAGAACAAAGCTGACATCTGAGAGATTATCACTTTAAACTCAGAACAAACAAACAAAATCTCAAGTGACCCAAATCATCTTTGGTAGTATTAAATTGTGTCTGGTGTTTAAAAAATAAAATAAAAATAAAAAGCAGGCGACCCTATTTGAATTCCAGGTGACCCCACTTAGGGTCGCGACCCTAAGGTTAGGAACCACTGGCCTAAGACAACAATGCAAATCCCTTTCCTCAATATGACCTCGCATTCATGTGACCACATTCACATCAACTGAACAGCCGATAACAGTCGAGGGAGATATAGATTTGTGTCGGTGTGCTGGGTGCAACATAGTTCACTGGCCCTTTTTAACCCATCAAGGGCAGCAAGTGCACAACTGAACTGTTTCTCTTTTAAATAATTAATTGGCCACTGTGCAACAAAGGCAGCGAGTAAAATGAATGAAGCGCTTTTAAATCTAGGCCAACACAACAAGACAAGACAAGACCCTATTTCATGCCTTTATGTGGTGTGACACGATATTGAGTCAAACGTTCCTACTGACAATAGCATCTGCAATAGAGATTAGATTATTATTATTATGAGTTCATTTCATCAACCAATTCAATATTGGAGTTTTTATCTACAGAAAGACAAAAACATGGTGTACTGGCTGCACATTATTAGCTGAGATATTATGGATGTGAGCGATGATTTTGGATACGAAGTCCCTTAAGCAACCATATTTCTTGTCAAGCCTGTGTACTCAAATGAAGGGAACGGGTTTTTACTGGGAGAAAAACGTTAAGTGAAGCGTTTTGCCACTTAATCATTTCAGCCATAACCATTTTTTTATTGGGTGCTGTAAATATTAAATCTGTATCTCCGACGGCAAGCGAGAATTATCGTCCTCGAGAATATATTTGTCAACACAGAAACCTTAGCCAGGCAGTTGTTTTCAGCAAGATGGCCGGCATATTGGATTGCACAAATAAGCTGTAAACACAGTGATACACCGATGTAGGCAATACAAGTGTTGCCATGGTGACCAGAAGATCCTGCTTCTCTGTCAACAGCTGCTCATGCCACCCTGAATGCCCCCCCCCCCTTCTCCCCCCTCCACTCTCCTTGAGCTTTCCCTCCATCTGACATCGGGTCAAGCAGGCAAGGCAGACGCGTGCGCTCAGATACTGCTCTCCATTCCAAACCATCCCTTGCCTCTTTCTTTGCAAAGCACATACACACTGTAACATGACACTGGCAGTGCTACACACTAAAGATGTCCTTTCAGTGTGTGTGTGTGTGTGTGTGTGTGTGTGTGTGTGTGTGTGTGTGTGTGTGTGTGTGTGTGTCCTTGCACAGTGCCCATCATGCAGCTGACTGTATATGCTCGCAAGGCTGGATTAATAGTAACATGCACCCCGGGGCTAGGAATCTTTTAAAGGCCCCCCCATAGAGACACTGCGGAGCGCGTCATCATTCAGAAACCACGCCCAAAACGGGGGGAAACAGAAACCCCCCCGCCAATCCTGGCGTTCTCCTATGTCGCGTGCATGGTTGCGTGTTGCGCCAAAAGATTGTATATACGGAAGATGAACACTCCAACTTACTTCCTCGACAGCTAGATCCACATTTTTCTTCTCTCCAATTCTCAATGGCTTCCTTGTTTTGCTCAGGAGTACAAAACAGCTTTTAGCTATGTTTAATTCAAGAAAAATGACGCTGGTCTATGGGAGTGAACGGAGCGATTTCCCCCGTGATGGGCATGACCTATTCCATGCAGTGTCTCTATGCCAACACATCTTTATTTTAGAGTGTATTACTAAAGCCTGAACTTAACTAACTTCTCTGAGCTCAGAGCTATCATAATCACATATAATAGGCTATTATAAAAAACACACACACTCCAACACATCAACTATAGACCCATTTCACAGCAACCCTTTTGAAGTGGTAAAAGCAGGAAGTAAAGCACCGTGGAGGACAGCCCACAATGGAGAGCGCCTTGTTCATCCAATCAGGTGCAGCAAGGAACCAACATCGAGCCCTCCCACAAGCGTACAATTCAGCAACATGTCCACAGATACAAGTTAGACAGTGCTGTGTGTACATTGTACAACTGAGACACAAACAAGACAGAAGTGCTAATAAACAGTATTATTATGATGATTTTAACGACTGTTGATGCGCGGAGCAGCCATCTTGGATTTTTTTAGGTTGGGGCTGGTGAGCCTCCTCCCGAGTTCGACAGAGAAAATCCAAGCACAGGTGACGTCACCGTCGGAGCTCATGACATTTGAACAGTCACATTCCCAATTTCCCAGCTCCCAGTTTAAGTGGAACGGCCCATATCCGACTTCCCACCCGCAGACACGGCCAATTTGGCCTGTATGGACACCCGGCAAAGCCGGAGGTAACACGGGGACTCAAACCTGCGACCCTCGTCTTGGTAAGGCAGGAAATCTCCGGATGCACTTCCCGGACACCCATGTATTAAAATGATTATGGTATGATTTTTGCGGGGATCTGTACCAAACAAAGATGTTTTCTTAAGTCTGTAATATGATGTGTAGGCCAAGACATCTCTGCAGCACGACAATAATATTGTGATATTGTATATTTAATATAAATTAAATCATTATATTGAATTAAAAACGGTATTTTGACACACATTTCGCCTTTAACAAATATTGCGCCTCCTTCAATTCATTGTTCAGCCCTAGTATATACTACTGAAAGCATGACAAACCTCTATCCCTCCCTCCACATTCTCTACCTAAAGCATTAAACCCCTGCAATAGAAAAGTGACCATGTCATATTTCACAGTGCACTAACAAGGCCTGCAGCCCCAGGTGAACACAAGCAAAACATTCCTTCCTGAGATTCTTCACAGTAAATTGCTTGGCCCGGATGCATTCTCAATGAACGTGCCTAACAGCATTCTGCCCTGCTCATCTCTTTAGCAAATTATTAACCACGTCTTGCTGTAATGATTCACAACTATCAATATTAATTGCAGGGCTACACAGACCTCGCCTGCTACTATCAGGTTGAGATGCACGTAACACATTATCGCCGGAAACAGGCGTGTTTTGTCTGTTGAGGGTACGTTACGTGAACCAGCAGTACAGCCAGACTGTGGTATCACTATGACAAGTTTCAGACTACAAAGAGTAGGAAATGGCAAACCCATGCTGTAGCAAACATGAAACTTTCACTGCTATTCTACGGATGCTCCTTTGGTATCCGGAGCAGTGTGCTGTGCTGAAAGGCACTATTCAGGGCTCTCCTCCAAAACAAGATAACCTTACCAGTTATGGCTGCTCACGGCCTTGACTGCAGACAGATGACCTGCCTGAGGATACTGAGCACAGCAGATAAATCTTTACCACTTCAACATTAACTATTACCTACTATTTGGTCTTGTCTTATATGTGAGAGCATATGAACTGGCTCTAGAAAAAGGAAGGCGTTTCTTCTCAGCCAATGATTGATATTAAAATCAACATACTATTCAAATATGAGAAATTGTCAACTGTGATATTACTTTCATGGCTGTTAAATAAAAATGTCAAATTATAGTCATCCCCCCCCCCCCCCCATCCTGATAACAGGATCTCCACTGTAGCTTGAAAAATGACCCTGCTACAGCCATTTGATTGCCCGCGGAAATCGGGAGTGTTGGCAGACCACTCGCGGCCCACCTGCAGTACCTCCACGGCCCACTAGTTGGCCACGGCCCAGAGTTTGGGAATCACTGCACTAATCATTTCAATAAAACATTGAATGACTAGTTCACTGACCAGGCCAACTGATTGTGTTTCATGACCCGATCACCTAATCACGCTGGAAAATCTAAACTGGAAACTAGTTTGCCATATTTCAAGCTTGTTCCAGTCTTTTTTGTTATTATGTAACCTATATCGAAGAAATGTTTTCCGACAAAGCACAAGTGAGTCATTATCTAAAAGCCATAATACAAGTCAAGATGTTCTTTACTGTAGCTACAACTACCTAACCTGACGGTGCCAGTGGTTTGTTTCACAGAACCATCTGGGAACTCGATCTTGGAAAGCGGCTAAGGTACTTTCAAAAAATACTTGGCAGGTGATTGGATGAACCATCTATCAACAGGCTAACTTCAACCACTTAAGGCCACCTCCTCCTTCCTCGGACGCTGATTGGTCCAAACCAATAGATTGGGGCGTGTGGGGCGTGTCTGGCAAGCTGAGTTTGTCGTGTGATCGTGATCTCGTTCTCACGCAAATCCAGCTGCCTGGAAAGGTTAAAGACTAGCTATATCCCCGTGTCTAAAAGACACAAGTAAAAACTGCTGTTGAGTATAGACCTTATTCGATTGACGTCACTCACGTACGGGCATGCCCACCGCCGCCATATTGTTGACATAGCGCTGCAGTTCTCAAGTGACCGCCTATGTGGAGCAGCGTTTATAGGAAGCTAGCCGCTGTTAGCGTTACCTGTATCATTCCAATTGTGTTCGGATGGTGACCTGCGTTAGGCATGGCTGTAGTAATGACAGCAAATAAGTCCCCGTGGTTTGTTTCTATCTCTACCGTCCTCAGACGTGAAGGGAGCGAGACGGTGGATACGTCAGCAGCACAGGAGATGTGTGGATAGTTGGGAGAGACAGGTGAAACTTTCTGACAGCTCCTCACAGCAAAGTCTGTTCACCTCGTTTTTTTCTTTTGTTTATTATTACAGGCATTAACGGCAGGATACAAACAACAACTCTGGGGTTTTTATTGCTGTCATCACTATCGCTATTTTGTAATGGAACAGAAACGACAATAAGGCTGTTACTAGTTGTCAGCTGCAGCGCTGTGTGCGCGCAGGACGGTATGTCAACAATATGGTGCCGCCAGGGTTAGCGAATAAGGTCTATTGTTGATGCAAACACTTTTTGAAAATGATGGTTTTAATTAATTGCACACTTTTCTTCATAAGGTTCCTTCATTTCTTTCACCAGTATCGCCCATGTTACGCAATTCACAGACTTGCTGACTTGACAAGCTTCATGGCTTTTATACGAAATCACAAGAGGGGATGAGAGCGAGAGTGAGACTAAGTCGAAACAATATTACCTTTGGTAGAAAATGTTCCAATTCTGGCATGCACACGCTGGCATGAGTATCATCCGCTAGTCTAGTACCAAAAGACTAGTGACTCCACTCAAAAGGTTTCATTCTGAAAACGTCGTCTAAAATGACACTTCTCAACTACTGACTGAGCATAAACTCATACAAATAGACGTGTGCTAAAGTGAAAATCTTCCACCATGACAATGAAATGTCACTTTGAGAATCAGGAAGCGTTTAGCTACTAGACACTAACAGAGCTGGAAGTTAAAACACACCCTTGGAAGGTTGTGGCTTCCTCCCACTAGCTCTCACTTAAACACACATGGTCTAAGGAAAGGTCAAAGGTCAAGGCACAGCACACAACGATAAGCAGAGCCACCCTAAATCCAAAATAAGTACAAATAAATAAACCATAGCCTTGAACTAGCCAGTACTTGGCTGTGTGCTATTTCAGAGTAACTGCTAGTCAGCCAATTGGCTGGTAGCCCATGGACGCTGCAAGTCTCTTTTGCAGGGGGGGATGGCTCCACACCCCCCCAATGGCCTATCATAAATAAATAGTGCAGCAGAAATATTTGGACAGTCAGATACTGAGCTTTATAGCAGCATGGGTTGGCATGGGCTTCTCTCTGGGCCTCCCTTGCCTGCTTGTGAATAGGGACTAAGTCTCTGGTTTGAAACACTTACAGTCTAATGGGCTGTGCACACTGGACCTGTGTATTTGAGAAGCCAGCGCCTTTCTGCAATTCATTCTCTATGGTGAGGATGCGCTAGGCGCGCTCCTCTTTCAAGGATCGCACCTGGCGTTTAAGCGCTCTTGGCGGCTAGTGTTTCTTTGGCGGAGCGCTCTGTGCGTCTCAAGCTGAAAAAAGTTCAACATTTGGAGGAAAAGCGCGCTGCTCGTCAATGTCACTCCTCCTATACCTCTTCTCCTGGCAGGGGGATTTTCAACCTCCGCTGCTGTCAGAATTGCCAATAATCTGGCTTTCATGTTTACAGTGCGAACAATCAACAAACAGACAAAACTAGCTGGCTACCGTCTGCGTGATCGTTGTGTCCTGAACTGTACTGTTCGCGACGGCAGGGAAAAACAAAACAAAACACACAAAAAACACTCTGTGTGCTGTTTTGTGTGCATTGGAAGCGCTCTCGACATGATTTCCAACACGTTCAGATGTGGAAAACACAGGTCCAATGTGCACAGGGTGCTTTCTCTCTGGAAATGATTGCTTTCGTTCCGTTCTGCGCCCGGCCGAGTACGATTGCCCCCCTCCCCTCTCCCCCACTGGTCAGCTTTCACATTACAAACACTTGCAGAGTACACTTGCGTCGCGTCAACTACGCCTGGAGTGTATCCTCGCCCGTGTGTTGTCTGTGTAGTTAGGTACGGTTGGCCTTCACATTCGCAAGTCTTCCGTCCCCGGGCACGCTAAAGCGATCCCCAGACCACCTTTTCAAAGTGGACCCGGTCACGGTACGATGTTCTGCGCCCGGGCACGGAACGCAACGTTCACACTCATGAAACTAACCGCACCTGGGGTCAATTTGGGGACAAGTGTGCTCGGTTCCGGTCCCCAGTGAGAAAGCACGCCAACACAATGTACCTTAGTTTTTCCCATTGTCTCTTCTGTGCCTCTGCCCCACCGCGTCAGCTCCACAGTCATTACAGACTTCAATGACTTATCAAAGACCAATTTAGAGAGAGAAAATGAAATGGATGAATGGATCATGAACCTACACACATATTATTTGCCGTCGCCTAGTTTCAGTCCTCAGCACGGTTGACACTGAAACCAAAGGCAAGGAGTTTCATCTCAAATCATCTCACCAAACAAGAGGTAGACAGACAACCTGTGGGCCAACTATGTTATCTATGCATGCCCTCCAAGGACTGCACTCAGAGGTCACTACAACGTCGTCCATCCATATTTTGAAACAGCCTATCAAAAGAAAAACAATAGAATCCCATCAGAACAGAATGTTCACTACGTCTGATCTGATTCAAAGTCTGTGCAGCATCAAGAAAGCTACAGTTGCTCTGTGTCAACAACACAACAGCATAAACTCAATGAGAGAGAGGCACTGATCACTTCTCACACTGTGACACACACCAACAGCATTTAGAGCTCCACAAATGGAAACAGATAAAGTTGTCCGAGACAAGCAATTAAGACATAATAAACCCCCATTGTTCTTTTAATAGATGACACTAAACCTGTTTTTCTAACGACTGCTGTAATTGGGTTTTACTGCAAATCCTCAAGTCTTGTAACGGAAATCTGGTAGGAAGTTGGTACAAATGCAGTGAAATGAAGTGTGACAGTTGTGGTATCTCTGTAGTGACGACACTACTGAAACCTTGGGTGACATCCAGCTTTATGACCAATAGCTCACTATCCAATAAAGCCCAAGGTGGAAAGGAGGTGGCAGCGCCGCGGCAGCCAGAAGGCTTAAGTCAAGTCCGGTCTATCTTCTCCTCAGATAGGTCCCGGGCGGGACCACCCAAATTAGCTCCTCTACAATATAACTTTCTCATTCAAATGTGTCCAGTTGATTTAAACAGCATGGCTACAATACACTGACTGGACTTAGGTAGGCTACTATAAAGTAAACAATATGAAACAACTGACATTAGGTCAGTATTAGGCCAGTATTTAAGTCCTTGCTTTGTGCCATAAGTATAGGAGTGGAATCAGATTAATTATATAAGATTCCAATAGTAGTGTAGTATGTTTAAGGCTACCGCCTCACAACATCACGTTGATCTTCCCAGACTGGACATGTGAACGTGGTTGAACATGCCCTCTCCCATCACTCAGGTAAGTAAAACTAAAAAGAGCAGACCGAGCTACAAACTGAACAATAAGAAGCATCTAGCGTACATGAGACAAAATACTTCCAGGCTTCTTTAGAATGTTTCGTAAACTGTTGTGTGGACAGGTGGAATCGGCATGGCCTTAAGCTTTCATAATAGCAGTTTGCTGTGTTTTTCTTTGAACATGACATAATGCTGTCATTGCTGTGTTGACAGAGTAAACCCACAATGCAATGTAGCCATGCCATGTGTCATCAACTGTCCCTTGACGAGCTGGTGGCAATGTCTGGTACAGCTGAAATGTACTTCCCCTCCCCCACTCATGCGCTTCCTAAGTCTGAATGGCACAATTATGTATTATCATTAGTTCAGTTTGACAAAAATGACTGAAAGTGGATCGGTGCAACTTAAGAGGGCACAGCAACCTGCATTACGGTATGTTATTTATGGCAAAGTAG
>NC_139627.1:41034639-41087139 GCF_964638095.1 Poromitra crassiceps | reverse complement strand
AGACTCAAATGGAATGGAGTATATCACCATGTTTAAAAAATCAATATGGAACAGATTGTCAATTTTCACATTGGTTTTTATGATTATTTTTTGAGCATTTTGCCCTTATTTTTATAGGACAGTAGGCAGAGAGGAAAGGTGGGGAGAGAGAGGGGATGACATGCGGCAAAGGACCTCTGTCGGATTCGAACCTGCGTCGGCAGCGCAAAGGACTGGTACCTCCATGGTACGCGTGCTACCAGGTGAGCCACCAAGACGCATAGCATTTTCACCATGACCTCAATCCCTACTTGGCAACCCTTAGAGATGGCATCCACCGCGGCAGCTATACAAGACTGTGTGAACATATCCCTCGCAAGAATATGTGTGCACGTGACAGGGCATGGTCATATATTCCAATATAAGAACATATTGGGCATGTAATCTTACTGCCTGCGGGTCTTCACTGCAGGAAAGCTCCTGACATATCCATGTTGATTTGGTGAGAGCAAATAAATGGAGACAAGCGGGAGGCATAAGCTGAGTTGAGCTCAGCTCTCTGGACGGCCAAACAGCAGATCCAGCGCTCTCCCTCCTTGACAGTACGAGTGTCAGGAGCCTAGTGGAATATATCAGGGCCGACAGATTGTGACGAGTGAGGTGAGCTGCCTCGTTTCCACAAAATAATGATGAATTAGACTCTTTGCCCGTGCATAGGGCTGGGCCTGATTCCACTCTTCCACACACCTGCATCAATGATCCTGCCTCCAGTAGTGGGTATTTCACAATTGTTAATTATTTTAGTCTAATACAGTGAGGACTACATGGTTGACTGCAAAATACAGTAACGCTTTAGAATACAGTCTGCAACTTACAGGGTAAGTACAGAGTAACAAAATCTGTACTTACAGGGTAAGTACCAAAATTAACAAAATATGTACTTAAAAAAAATCTCTACTGACAGGGTAAGTAGAGGGGAACAAAATCTGTACTACCAAATCAGCAACATTGCTTTAGAATACAGCCCGCGCCCCTGTAGTTACCATGTAGTTACAGATGTTAAGATGAAGGTGTTGATGTGCAACTGTATTTATTGTGGGGTTTATTTCTATGTACTTTGTCCTTGAGAGCCACAGCTGGAAAGAAATCCTGTAGTTACCCTGTAATTACATATAATTACTTTCTAATTACTATGTATAGGAGGCAATTGACACTGCTTCAGAATACAGTCCACGGCCCTGTAGTTACACTGTAGTTACTATGTAACTACAAGGGAATTAACACTGCTTTAGAATACAGCCTGCACTCCTGTAGTTATGGTAACCATAGTTACAGATGTTAAGGTGATGTTAATGGTTTTTTCTATTCTAAAGCGTTACCAAAAACAATCAACATCTTCATCTTATACAGACTTATACAAAGCATCTCTAGATGAGCTGTGGTTGAAACAATCATTATGCAAATAACTGGGATCTGTAGTTTAATTGGATTTGAAGTAAAAAATTGAATTCAACATGCTTTGCATCAAGGGCTTCTCGTACATAAGAAAAGTGAAAAGACATTATTTATGTTGGGCCTAGATATTTCTTCTTCAGAGTGCCAACAGTGCAGAATGAATCACAGGTTCAGCAAATAATGCGGAACACAACTCACAAAATCAATACATTTGTATCCAAACGAAACATTTAGTATCCAACAATCCCCCGAACCCCCCCTTCCCTGCCCTTGCTTGTATTTTTGCTTCTTTGATGATTACATTTAATTAATTAAGCCTAGAATTGCATCTAATTGTATCCAGTTTGTAAGTAGAGAAAATAGCTCATCTTCAAGAGCGTATTAACTCATCGCTGCAAGGGCAACAAATTGCTATTAATTCTGACAGCACAGTACATTCCGATATTAACAATGTTGCCACCATTGGTTGCCACTGACATGAACCCATGTTAGAGTATCTGGTTCAAAGATCCCCCACAGGCCTAACTATGATGTTTTGTTTTTTGTGATTATGAATAACCTTCCCGTATGTCTATTCAATAGTGACTGTCTAAATAACAATAGAATTCTTTACTATGCTGTGAAAGCATTGTAGTACAATTATTTTCTATATACACTATTCTTGATTTGTACATTTTAAGGATCTTGTTCCAAGACAGCTCAACACTTGCATTGAATGGCAACTGTTATGAAATCACAACCCGTGCCTCAACTTTAAGTGGATAGTCGTTTTGTTTTTCTTCCCGTTACATCAGCCTCATGCAGTTGGAAAGAGCCATATTTGCCAAGCCTTTAGCACTGTGCTGTGAGAACCTACAAGCTCTACTGCGTGAGCACTCAAAAGCTCATCCAGTCACTTTTAATCCTGCCTTCTGCCCTTCTATTACATGCTGTATGGTAGGAGCTCTTCCTGCCATAGAGCTGGGGCTGACCTCCTAACAAAGAACAGGTTCAATCTGCCTCCCCTCCCCCAAACCGGGAAGCTGATGAGGGTCACATGACCTTTCTAGACAGCACTGAGGAGGGATGGTAATATGTAACTGTGGGGGAAGGGCGCCGTGAGTCACCCGACGGCCAGGGGAAGTGTGGGGAAAGCTCCGCTCAGCCTGTAGCAGGGGAACATCCAGTTAGGTCTCTATATTGTGCGGCGATGTCCATTGACATATTGGATTTAGCTCCCTGAGCGATTCTGCTTTGTTTACACTGTGAGAATATAGGAACATAGGGCCTGGGTGTGTTTACACTGAAAATATAGGAACATAGGGCCTGGGTGTGTTTACACTGTGAGAATATAGGAGCATAGGGCCTGGATGTGTTTACACTGAGAATATAGGAGCATAGGGCCTGGGTGTGTTTACACTGTGAGAATATAGGAGCATAGGGCCTGGATGTGTTTACAGTGTGAGATTATAGGAGCATAGGGCCTGGTTGTGTTTACACTGTGAGAATATAATAGCATAGGGCCTGGGTGTGTTTACACTCTGATATTATGATCATAGGGCCTGGGTGTGTTTACACTGTGATAATATAGGAGCATAGGGCCTGGGTGTGTTTACACTCTGAGATTATGAGCATAGGGCCTGGGTGTGTTTACACTCTGAGATTATGATCATAGGGCCTGGGTGTGTTTACACTGTGATAATATAGGAGCATAGGGCCTGGGTGTGTTTACACTGAGATTATAGGAGCATAGGGACTGGTTGTGTTTACACTGTGAGAATATAGGAGCATAGGGCCTGGGTGTGTTTACACTCTGAGATTATGAGCATAGGGCCTGGGTGTGTTTACACTGTGAGAATATAGGAGCATAGGGCCTGAGTGTGTTTACACTCTGAGATTATGAGCATAGGGCCTGGGTGTGTTTACACTCTGAGATTATGAGCATAGGGCCTGGGTGTGTTTATACTGTGAGAACATAGGAGCATAGGGCCTGGGTGTGTTTACACTGTGAGAACATAGGATCATAGGGCCTGGGTGTGTTTAGACTGTGATAATATAGGAGCATAGGGCCTGGGTGTGTTTAGACTGTGAGAACATAGGATCATAGGGCCTGGGTGTGTTTACACTGTGAGAACATAGGATCATAGGGCCTGGGTGTGTTTACACTGTGAGAATATAGGAGCATATGGGCCTGGGTGTGTTTACACTCTGAGATTATGAGCATAGGGCCTGGGTGTGTTTACACTCTGAGATTATGAGCATAGGGCCTGGGTGTGTTTATACTGTGAGAACATAGGAGCATAGGTCCTGGGTGTGTTTACACTGTGAGAACATAGGATCATAGGGCCTGGGTGTGTTTAGACTGTGATAATATAGGAGCATAGGGCCTGCATGGGCGTGTTTACACTGTGAGAATATAGGAGTATAGGGCCTGCATGGGCGTGTTTACACTGTGAGAAAATAGGAGCATAGGGCCTGGGCATGAGCCCGTCTGGAAGGGCAAAGACAAGGCTTTGATATTTCTGTTTGCCTCAGAATTTGACTCCTCATTCCATATCGTCGTCTCAATTCTATAAAGATTATTATTATTATTATTATTCACACTCCATTCTCAAAGGCCCTACTTTTTCATCCATAATCACAATAAAACAGTATAGGCTACTTGCCTTATACCCAAGGTTGTTTTCCGCCAAACCGGGCTATTCATTTTCTTAAATATTGTGTCGTTTCCAATAGCGTTTTTGTCATGCCAGAGCCTGTCTCTGCCTATCCCGACAATGGTTTGTTTTCACATAACCAACTGGGAATGAGTCACTCGGGAAACCATTTCAAAGGGCGGGCACTTTCAAAAAATACCTGGCAGGTGATTGGATGAACCATCTGTCTATCACCGTTATCACAGGCTCGCTTCTCGCCGACCTCACACCTAAATCCCGCCCGTAGCTGCCTCTGGATGCTGATTGGTGCAAACCACTGGTGGTTCAGATTCAAAGCAATAGACTGGAGCGTGGCAAGATGGATTTGTCGTGTGATCATGACCTCATGATCTCGCACGAATCCAACTGCCTCGCAAGGTTAGTCTCGGCCTGTCTTTTCCATTGAAAATGGCCGTTGTTGTTCTTTCACTTCCCAGCGGGGAAACAGCGCCCTCTCTGCTGTGTCTATGGTGGAAACCCGTAATTACACATCCGGAAGAACAGAAATTACAGTCTCTGGCATGACAAAAACTACTCAGTATTGGAAACTACACAATAGTTATGAATGCAAATAGCCCAGACAACAACTAAAGGCAAGTAGGCCTACTGTGTTGCTTGCTTGCTACATGTATGAAAAACTAGGGACTTTTTGAATGGAGCCCACAGTGCAATGCGGGGGGGGGGGGGGGGGGGGGGATACGACAATATGGAATGGGGTGTCAAATTCTGAGGCTATATTACTGTGTGTGTGTGTGTGTGTGTGTGTGTGTGTGTGTGTGTGTGTGTGTGTGTGTGTGTGTGTGTGTGTGTGTGGGCGCGTTCGTGCGTACGCCGTACGTACATACGTGTGTTTGTGTGTGTGGGTGCGTTTGTGTGTGTGTGTGCCTGCGTACAGTATGTGCGTTTGTGTGTGTGTGTGTGTGTGTGTGTGTGTGTGTGTGTGTGTGTGTCGTGTGTGTGTGTGTGTTTGTGTGTGTGTGTGTGTGTGTGTCTGGGGTGTGTGTGGAGGAGAGAAAGAGAGAGAGATCTTTGTGTACTCAGTAACACTGTACAGCCCCTCCCCCGCTCTCTTCCTCCCCTCCCCCTCTGCAACCGTCTACAACACAGACACACAGCAGCAGGCACAATGTTATGTCATACAGACCCATTTTCCAGACAAAGTCAAGCAGTGTACGAGAAAGAAGAATACGTTCCATCTATTCCCCCATCTATTCCCCATCAGAGGGGAATAAGATGAGCGTATAAGTCAGGGAATTTATCAAAGTGAACTTCAAAATATAATAATCAATATGTGACCCGGTACAAATGTGCTGTTGATGTGTCACACTTATCTCCAGCGTCGTGTGTGTGCTGGTGTTTTAAGAACATCTGAATGTTTGGGAACATATGTGTTTCTTTAGGAGGCCACATTCCTTCCCCTGCCATAACCAAATTCCATTGACAGAGCAGGCGGAGGGAGGAAAGGCGGGAAAAGCAGACAGATGTCAGAGATTCAAGGGTCGAGGTCAGGGGTCAAGGGGTTGCTGCCCTCTGGAACCAAACCCCTCCCCTTTCCTCTCCTCCCCCTCCAGCCTGTATGCAGGCCGCACAATGGCACTCAATGACTTTACAATACTTATTACAGTGACGTTTAAACCTCCCATTTTCCCATTTTGTGCTTCGGCTGTCCCGGTCGCTGCTCCAACCCCTCTGCCGATCTGGGGGAGAGCCGTAGACTAGCACATGCTTCCTCCGATACATGTGCAGTCGCCAGCCGCTTCCTTTCACCTGACAGCGAGTAGTTTCACCGGCAGGATGTAGGATGTAGCGCTTGGGTGGATCACGATATTTCCCACCCCCCCCCCCCCCCCCCTGAACAGGTTCCACCTACCGACCAGAGGAGGTTCTACTGCAGTGACCAGGACATACCCCACCGGCTTCCCACCCGCAGACACGGCCAATTGTGTCTGTAGGAACGTCTGAGCAAGCCGGAAGTATCAATTATAATACTGGTATCGAGCAAATGTGAATATTACAGTCAGAAAAGCCATGCTAGATTATTTTTTTTCAGTTTACAGCTGTGAGTGAATTGTCATGTCAAGTTTGACAAGCTTTATTGGCCAAGTATGCACACATACAAGGGATTTGACTCCGGTTTGCATAGCTCTCAAAGTACTCAGGATGTAAACAAAGGCTTATACATAATGTTCGCAGCTATTGCATAGTTAAATGCCGTTCAACAAGGCTTTGAGTCAGATATTGCACAGTTATTTCCCAGTAAATGTACATCAAATCGTGTGTGTGTGTGTGTGTGTGTGTGTGTGTGTGTGTGTGTGTGTGTGTGTGTAAGCCTAAGCTAAATGTGTTCAAGTGGCTGGTTTAAGTGTTAATCAGTGTTAATCAGAGTCATGCCCCGTGAAGCTGTTGTTGTGTCTGGTGGTTATGACGTACAGTGCTCTGTATCACCTGCCAGAGGGGAGGAGTTCAAACAGATCGTGGCCAGGGTGAGATGCCTATAACACAAAACTTTAATTGTAATGTCTTTATCTGATTGTACCTCAGCCGATGCATTGATGTGATTGGCAAAGAGTAAGCCTTAAATAGCCTCGGAGAAACCACGCTACTGAGCTGAAGTGAAAATAGGATGGCGTTAACTACAACTAACCAGAGGGCATTTTTAAACCAACCTACTGTATCATTTCTGAAGGGGAATCGGCGGCTCTGTGATCTCCTTCTGACGTTGTTGTTACCTTAGTGATGGGGGGATGGGCATGTCTGCTGTGCAGTGGACCACTCTCAGCCTCCTGCTTTGTCATAGCAACATAATGCTGCGTAATGGGCTTCCACTCAGCCAGACATCACATTACTGTGACACGTCATGAAATAATGGGTACACTCAGCTACCATGCTTATATTGTTATTCCCCTCTAACACACTCAGTGATGTTGATGCGTATGCTCAGAGAGAGGGGCAAGGAGATTCACTGTACATGTGGCAGAGAGAGGAGAGGGTTGTGTCAGGGAGAGGAACGAACAAGCCGTGTTATCTCACACCCTTGATAAAGGTCATTCATATGTTGTTGTGAAGCCCTCGTGTGTAAGATAAGATGCCTCTGAGTGCAGCACCATCTGTTTACATTTCCCTATCAAATCAGGTTATAACACATGACAAAATCCTACTACACTGTGTGTGTGTAAAGAGAGAGGGAGGTGTGTGTGTGTGTGTGTGTGTGTGTGTGTGTGTGTGTGTGTGTGTGTGTGTGTGTGTGTGTGCAAACATTTGTATGTGTGCGAGGACATGTGCACATGTGTATGCGTGTGTGTGTGTGTGTGTGTGTGTGTGTGTGTGTGTGTGTGTGTGTGTCAGAGACAGAGACAGAGACAGAGAAAGAGAGATTGCATTAAATTTCAAAATGCAAAACATGTTCTATTTTCCATCATATCTGATAATTGTTTGCCTCAGACGGGAGAACAAAACCCCCTTGGTAAATTAATGCTGGATCATCTCCTGGAAAATATTGAGCGAGAGAGAGAGACAGACAGAGAGAGAGAGAGAGAGAGAGCAGGGACCCAGACTTCATTAGAGAACTAGGAGATCCAGATGTCATCGTTCTGCAAGAAACATGGAGTAGAGGAGAGGAGTCCACTGGCTGCCCCTCAGGGTACAGAGAAATAATAGTGCCATCAACCAAACTAAAGGGAGTCACTCAGGGCAGATACTCAGGAGGGATGCTGATCTGGTATAAAACACACCTTACACATTCCATTGACATAGTGAAAAAAGGAGACTTCTCGATTTGGCTCAAAATTAAAAAAGAAATTATTTCGGTCGAAGAAAATGTATTCCTATGTGCAACATACATCCCTCCATCAGAATCCCCATACTATAAGGAAGAGAGTTTCTCCACGCTAGAGGATGACATCAGTCATTACCAGGCCCAGGGTAAGGTGTTGATCTGTGGAGACCTCAATGCCAGAACAGGCACAGCGCCTGACAACATCAGCAACCAGGGGGACAAACATGTGCCAGACATCAGCATCCCCCTACCCTCATACCCCCCCAGAAACAATTATGACAAAACAACCAATCAAAACGGAAGACAACTACTGCAGCTCTGTCGATCACTGGGTCTGTACATAGCCAATGGAAGGCTACGAGGGGACTCGTATGGGAGATACACACATTGCTCTAATCTTGGCAGTAGCACTGTTGATTACATTTACATGCTAACAAACATAGATCCAGTGCACCTCAGGGCATTCACAGTCAGCCCCTTAATACCCCTATCGGACCACAGCAGAATCACCCTGTATCTAAAACAGACTCAAACTCACCACATAGCAGAGAAGGGCAGTAAACTACACAGAGCTGAACAACCTTACAAATGGTCTGAAAACAGCAAAGATCATTACCAGCAGGCAATTGGCAACAACAAAATTCAAGCATCACTAAACAAATTCCTCACTCAAACATATCCCCAAAACAAAGATGGAGTAAATTTGGCAGTGAGGGATATAAACTCCATCTTCTACAACCTGGCCACCTTGTCTAACCTAAAGAAATCACAAAAGCCCCAAAACAAAAAGGTTAATGACGACAAATGGTTTGATTCTGAATGCAAACATCTAAGAAAAGCAGTCAGGAAACTATCGAACCAAAAACACAGAGAACCAGACAACCAGCAGGTCCGGCATCAATACTGGCAAACCCTAAAACAATACCATCACACCATCAGATCAAAGAAGACACAACACATCAAAAAACAACTCACTGTAATGGAGGAAGCTATAGACTCTAACAAATTCTGGGAAAATTGGAAGCACTTAAACAAACCACACAAAGAAGAATTAGCAATCCAAAATGGAGATACTTGGAAGAAACACTTTGAGAAATTATACAGAGAAATCACACCCAATTCGGCCCAAAAAGATATATATAAAAAAAATAGAACTTTTAGAACCAATCATTAAAGATCAACAAAACCCCTTAGACTTTCCAATTACAGAAGGAGAACTGCAAGACAAAATCAAGGCTCTACAACCCAAAAAGGCCTGTGGTGTTGATGGTATATTAAATGAAATTATTAAATACGCTGACAATACCTTCCACATGGCCCTGCTGAAACTATTTAACATGGTGATGAGCGTAGGCTACTTCCCTGACATCTGGAACCAAGGACTAATAACACCCATCTTTAAAAAAGGGGACAAATTTGACCCCAACAATTATAGAGGGATATGTGTTAGCAGCAACCTGGGGAAGATGTTCTGCTCAATTATCAACAATAGACTACAACAATTCCTCAGTGACCACAATATCCTGAGGAAAAGCCAAATCGGATTCCTACAGAACCATCGAACAACTGACCACATTTACACCCTCCACACCCTCATAGAAAAACATGTAAATCAAAATAAATCAAAATTTTTCTCCTGCTTCATAGATTTTGAAAAGGCCTTCGACTCAATTTGGCACGAAGGTCTCCTACTCAGACTATTAGAAAGTGGGGTGGGAGGTAAAACATACGACATCATCAAAACAATGTACCTCAACAATAAATGTGCAGTCAAAATAGACAATAGTAGAACAGATTTCTTCCCCCAAAGCCGAGGAGTGATGCAAGGAAACAGCCTCAGTCCAACGCTATTCAATATTTATATCAATGAATTGGCAAAAACACTGGAGGACTCATCTGCTCCCAGCCTCACCCTCAACAACACAGAGATCAAATGTCTCCTGTACGCGGATGACCTGGTGTTGCTGTCTAACTCCAAGGAGGGCCTACAGCAGCTCCTAGATCATCTGCAGCAGTTCTGTCAGACCTGGGCCCTGACAGTCAACATAAAAAAGACTAAGATCATGGTGTTCCAGAAAAGATCCAGGTGTCAGGGAAACAGACTCCAGTTTGTCCTGGGCTCCACCACCATAGAGCACACAAACACATACACTTATTTAGGACTAAAACTCAGCTCTACAGGGAACTTCAACATGGCTGTGAATGACCTGAGGGAAAAGGCAAGAAGGGCTTTTTACGCCATCCGGAAATCCATCCAAATTAATATCCCAATCCGAATCTGGCTCAAAATTTTCAAAACAGTAATCCAACCAATCGCCCTATATGGTAGTGAGGTATGGGGTCCACTAGCAAACCAGGAATTCTCTAACTGGGACAAACACCAAATTGAGATCCTTCACACTGAATTTTGTAGATTCATTCTAAAAGTACAAAGAAAAACCCCAAATAATGCATGCAGAGCGGAACTTGGCCAATTCCCTCTTCTAATTGACATTAAAAAAAGAGCCATTACATTCTACAGACACCTCAAAACTAGTGACCCCTCCTCCTACCATCACCAAGCCTTACAAAGCCAAGAAGAGCGCATAGAGAGGAGCCCCCTCAGCCAGCTGGTCCTGAGACTGACTCCCAACCCCCCCCAGCATCAGGACAGCCCTCAGTCTACCCGGCCCAACCAAATTATCACAAATCAAAAAGAAAACTATATTACCTATTGGAAGAATACTACAAAAACCCAAAGTAAACTAGATTGCTATTTGGCCCTAAATCGAGACTACACGGTGGCAGACTACCTGACCACTATTACTGACCCAAAAATGAGGAAGACATTGACCAGGTACAGACTCAGTGATCATAGCCTGGCAATAGAAACAGGCAGACACCGACAGACCTGGCTACCCAGAGAGGAGAGGCTGTGTTCACTCTGCTCCCAAGGAGAGGTGGAGACAGAGCTACACTTCCTGTTAAAATGTGACAAATATAAAGAAATTAGAGCGTCATTCACCCCCCAAATTAACCGGATATACAAAGAATTTGAAAATGTCACAGACACATCTGCACTCCAATACCTCCTTGGAGAGAAACCCGAATGCACCGTCTTAGCAGCCCATTATGTGTGGAGCTGCCAGCAGCTGAGGGACAGCCAGTGGACAGGAGAGCCGTCCACATCTGGCTGAATTAGCTAGCTTAGTGATTGATTTTATTTTATTGCTTTTACTGCTTTTTATTGCTTTGATTTAATCTTTTATTTTATCGTATTTTACTTAGGTCACAGTTTTGTGACCTATAATTAATGAGTAACAAAATATCTTGTTTTTGCTTATTGCTTATATTATATTAATATTTTATTCTATTCTATCTTATTCTATTATATTTTATTCTTTTTTGCTTTGTTTTGTTTTTCACTCTCTTCTGAAGATTTCAAAATAACAACGGTTATTTACAGATTCTGTGAATTTTTGTTAATATACTGTAATTGCTCACTATTTTGCACTATCACCATTTAACTGCCTATTTATTACAGTTCTGTTATTATTCTGAATAGATCCCGGTCAACAATGGTCTTCTATTGTACTCTATACTATCACATTCCATTTAATTTTCTTTTATCTTCCTTTTTGAATATCTTCAGATTTGGTGATTTATGTTACTGGGTAACAAAATGTCTTGTTTTCTGTTTTTGATTCTTTGTAACTGCTAAGTGTTGCTAATGTATGCTTTGGCAATGTAAGATGCACCTTATCATGCCAATAAAGCCCTTTGAATTGAATTGAATTGAGAGAGAAAGAGAGAGAGAGGGAGAGAGAGAGAGAGAGAGGGGGAGAGAGGGGGCAGGAGGGAGGGGGAGGGAGAGAGGGAGAGGGAGAGGGAGAGGGAGAGGGAGAGGGAGAGGGAGAGGGAGAGGGAGAGGGAGAGGGAGAGGGAGAGGGAGAGGGAGAGGGAGAGGGGGGAATTACAGGATGGGGTCTGTGCTTAAAATTTGTCTGTGGCAACATTGCCATCTAGTGGTGTAAAAGTGGTATACAGCTTATTGATAAGCCTAAATCTACCTACCATTATTTGGAAAAGACAGCCGAAGTATACTTACTTGCAGTACTGTCTATTTACTGTGATTGCATGGGTTTGAATAAATTATGTTAGGCAACTCTCTCCTCTCTCCTGCTCCTCTTCTGGTGTCTTTTGAGTGTGCACAGACTCTAAAACATAAACATCAGCCCACCCAGTAAAAAGACCCACTGAGGGATATTCAGGTATCAGTCAACCATTGCTGACTAAACTGAGCACAGCATATAACTATCCGAGCAGTGACGAGAAGGTTTGGCTTGTAGTTGACTCCACCATGGCACAACGCTGTATTGTTTTGGGAGGAGGTGAAATATTCCATGAAATATTCCACGGACATCTATTTAGAACTTCTCCACACTAAGTTTCCCAGCCTCGTATATAAAGTAAATATTTTCACAGGGGATGTTGTAAATTCTCGTGAACACACCCAGTGAATAGTCCTGAAATATAATTATGAATAAACAAAAGAGTGAGTGTAAGGTTGAGAGCTTGTATCCGTGAGACAGACAGAAAGACGCACATATTATAACAGCTTTAAGGCATAATCATGCACTTATTCATTTAAATCTTTGGTAATTGGTTGAATCACAGTACACCACATCATAGGACATAGCCTACATAATGAAACTCAAAATAAAAGACTCATGTCAGGTAATGGTGTGAGGTTTATATCGTGTATAGAAACAATGCATGGATGGATTGCACATCCAAATCCACATCATCAATCATAGATCAATATCAGCATCTAATTCCATCTGCAGGAAATACCCACAGCCAAACTCATTTGTAGTCAACATTATTGTTCTTGCAAATCATTCGCCCTGGTGGCAGACAGACATCAATACCCACTGGGGGGGAAGGGGGGGGGGGGAAAGAAAGACAGAAGAAGAAGAAGAAGAAGAAGAAGAAGAAGAAGAAGAAGAAGAAGAAGAAGAAGAAGAAGAAGAAGAAGAAGAAGATATCTCAAAATTGTTCACATTGAATAAAATCTGCCAGTGGAATGAGATAATTGACTTAATTTTCAGTGTAAATCAACCAGTTTTCTTGAAAACAGTATTGTGAAACAAGATGAGTTATCTTTGGAAAGGACAAACTCGATGTGTGTCTCCAAGAGGAAGCACCAGCGATGGTATCATTACAATAGATATCAAATAGAGGCAGGTAACAGTAACACTGACATTTTACCACTGGCAACATTGACTTGCTAGTAATTTTTTTTGTCATATACCGGTAACTACATCCAGGGCAAGTCAAAGTCCACAAAAAGCTTTCATGACAGCAAAAAGAACCACTGTAAAAATTTCCAATTTAACAATTAATTTGCATATTATTCAGCCTTAAAGGGACAGTTCACAAAACAAGAACATTTTGGGGGTGAGGATGAGTAGATGATGACAGAATTTGTTCCTGTTCCTTTAAAATATTTTTTTTATTTTACCACGTCAAAGACTCTGCCAATGGCAAGAGGTGATACACTTGTTAAATTAGGTTGGCTGCCGATTTGCCTCAAGCAGGAAACTTCATCAATTCGCAGAATGATGAAGAATGTCACAAAAGGTCATCTGGATTGTTGAAATGAACTGAATCATCACACCACTTTAAGTCATAGGTGTGTGAGCATCTATTATAATGTCTATGTTACACTAGCAGCTTGTAATACTGGAAGCTATCAGGTTTGGATTTTGGCCTCCATTTGAACTAGTGTCCTTGTATTTTGTTTGCTAGTGTTCATAACAAAGCGTATTGTCTCCCTGATCCGAGTGGCCTCTCATCACAGGTGTGAACAATGAGTCCACCTGCAGCTTTAAGGATCAAAGATACCAACGTGTTTGATTGCCATGTAGCTTCTTTCTCAGCTGCATGCAGGCTGAAAGCTGATACTGTGCGTGTTATCTTTTGGAACGCCTTTTGTCCGTTCGTGTGACAAAAGCCCACATTTTTGCAACCTTCGGGGCTGCAGCAGGTCCGTTGCCACAGCAGCAGTGATCTTCTCAAGAGATCTAAAGAGAGAGCTTGGAGGCTGCAGTGTACCCAAGGACCTTCATGTAACCCTCAGCTTAGATATGGAACAATCACACGAGTATCGTACGCAAATTAAAACCCTCAATTCCCATTTATCAGATAAACTTTAGGTCAATATTTGCTGGGGCTGGGTATCGGTAACCGAAATAACCCAGTACCAAGTACTTGTGTGGTTTTGCTCACAGCCAATCACCGCAGGCATTCTTTGATTTAATGCGGGGTGTAATACTGCAGCAGCTACAACCAATATAGTCTGTGGTGAAGTCGAGTGTGGTGTAGCCTATATGTTACAGAGTTGGCAGTTCAGCCTGCCGAGATGCTACCAAAACATTCAACAGTATGGCTATTCTACACAAAAAGGGGGTGATTGGGGTGCTGGGGTCAGGGTGTGCAGAGGGGATAGAGGGAGTGTTTAGGGGTGCTGGGGTCAGGGTGTGCAGAGTGGATAGAGAGGGAGTGTTTAGGGGTGTTGGGGTCAGGGTGTGCAGAGGGGATAGAGGGAGTGTTTAGGGGTGTTGGGGTCACGGTGTGCAGAGAGGATAGAGGGAGTGTTTAGGGGTGCTGGGGTCAGGGTGTGCAGAGTGGATAGAGGGAGTGTTAGGGGTGCTGGGGTCAGGGTGTGCAGAGTGGATAGAGAGGGAGTGTTTAGGGGTGTTGGGGTCAGGGTGTGCAGAGGGGATAGAGGGAGTGTTTAGGGGTGTTGGGGTCAGGGTGTGCAGAGGGGATAGAGGGAGTGTTAGGGGTGCTGGGGTCAGGGTGTGCAGAGGGGATAGAGGGAGTGTTTAGGGGTGCTGGGGTCAGGGTGTGCAGAGTGGATAGAGGGAGTGTTTAGGGGTGTTGGGGTCAGGGTGTGCAGAGGGGATAGAGGGAGTGTTAGGGGTGTTGGGGTCAGGGTGTGCAGAGGGGATAGAGGGAGTGTTTAGGGGTGTTGGGGTCAGGGTGTGCAGAGAGGATAGAGGGAGTGTTTAGGGGTGTTGGGGTCAGGGTGTGCAGAGTGGATAGAGGGAGTGTTAGGGGTGCTGGGGTCAGGGTGTGCAGAGTGGATAGAGGGAGTGTTAGGGGTGCTGGGGTCAGGGTGTCCAGAGGGGATAGAGGGAGTGTTTAGTGGTGCTGGGGTCAGGGTGTGCAGAGGGGATAGAGGGAGTGTTTGGGTGCTGGGGTCAGGGTGTGCAGAGGGGATAGAGGGAATGTTTAGGGGTGCTGGGGTCAGGGTGTGCAGAGGGGATAGAGGGAGTGTTTAGGGGTGCTGGGGTCAGGGTGTGCAGAGTGGATAGAGGGAGTGTTTAGGGGTGCTGGGGTCAGCAGGGTGTGCAGAGGGGACAGAGGGAGTGTTTGGGTGCTGGGGTCAGGGTGTGCAGAGTGGATAGAGAAGTGTTAGGGGTGCTGGGGTCAGGGTGTGCAGAGTGGATAGAGAGGGAGTGTTTAGGGGTGTTGGGGTCAGGGTGTGCAGAGGGGATAGAGGGAGTGTTTAGGGGTGTTGGGGTCAGGGTGTGCAGAGGGGATAGAGGGAGTGTTAGGGGTGCTGGGGTCAGGGTGTGCAGAGGGGATAGAGGGAGTGTTTAGGGGTGCTGGGGTCAGGGTGTGCAGAGTGGATAGAGGGAGTGTTTAGGGGTGTTGGGGTCAGGGTGTGCAGAGGGGATAGAGGGAGTGTTTAGGGGTGCTGGGGTCAGGGTGTGCAGAGAGGATAGAGGGAGTGTTTAGGGGTGTTGGTGTCAGGGTGTGCAGAGAGGATAGAGGGAGTGTTTAGGGGTGTTGGGGTCAGGGTGTGCAGAGTGGATAGAGGGAGTGTTAGGGATGCTGGGGTCAGGGTGTGCAGAGTGGATAGAGAGGGAGTGTTTAGGGGTGCTGGGGTCAGGGTGTGCAGAGTGGATAGAGGGAGTGTTTAGGGGTGCTGGGGTCAGGGTGTGCAGAGGGGATAGAGGGAGTGTTTAGGGGTGCTGGGGTCAGGGTGTGCAGAGTGGACAGAGGGAGTGTTTAGGGGTGCTGGGGTCAGGGTGTGCAGAGGGGATAGAGGGAGTGTTTAGGGGTGCTGGGGTCAGGGTGTGCAGAGGGGATAGAGGGAGTGTTTGGGTGCTGGGGTCAGGGTGTGCAGAGGGGATAGAGGGAATGTTTAGGGGTGCTGGGGTCAGGGTGTGCAGAGGGGATAGAGGGAGTGTTTAGGGGTGCTGGGGTCAGGGTGTGCAGAGTGGATAGAGGGAGTGTTTAGGGGTGCTGGGGTCAGCAGGGTGTGCAGAGTGGATAGAGGGAGTGTTTAGGGGTGCTGGGTCAGGGTGTGCAGAGTGGATAGAGGGAGTGTTTATGGGTGCTGGGGTCAGGGTGTGCAGAGTGGATAGAGGGAGTGTTTATGGGTGCTGGGGTCAGGGTGTGCAGAGGGGATAGAGGGAGTGTTTAGGGGTGCTGGGGTCAGGGTGTGCAGAGTGGATAGAGGGAGTGTTAGGGGTGCTGGGGTCAGGGTGTGCAGAGTGGATAGAGAGGGAGTGTTTAGGGGTGTTGGGGTCAGGGTGTGCAGAGGGGATAGAGGGAGTGTTTAGGGGTGCTGGGGTCAGGGTGTGCAGAGGGGATAGAAGGAGTGTTTAGGGGTGCTGGGGTCAGGGTGTACAGAGTGGATAGAGGGAGTGTTGGGGTCAGGGTGTGCAGAGTGGATAGAGGGAGTGTTTAGGGGTGCTGGGGTCAGCAGGGTGTGCAGAGTGGATAGAGGGAGTGTTAGGGGTGCTGGGGTCAGGGTGTGCAGAGGTAGCCTGGGTAAACCCAGCCCCCACGTGACCTGCTCTCAGACCTGTTCGCAGTCACTACGTAGTGACTGGGAACTCTGAGAGCAGGTCACGTGGGGGCTGGGTTTACCCAGGCTAGTGCAGAGGGGATAGAGGGAGTGTTTGGGTGTTGGGGTCAGGGTGTGCAGAGGGGATAGAGGGAGTGTTTAGGGGTGCGGGGTCAGCAGGGTGTGCAGAGTGGATAGAGGGAGTGTTTAGGGGTGCGGGTTCAGGGTGTGCAGAGGGGATAGAGGGAGTGTTTAGGGGTGCGGGGTCAGCAGGTTGTGCAGAGTGGATAGAGGGAGTGTTTAGGGGTGCTGGGGTCAGGGTGTGCAGAGTGGATATAGGGAGTGTTTAGGGGTGCTGGGGTCAGGGTGTGCAGGGTGGATAGAGGGAGTGTTTAGGGGTGCGGGGTCAGGGTGTGCAGAGGGGATAGAGGGAGTGTTTAGGGGTGCTGGGGTCAGGGTGTGCAGAGGGGATAGAGGGAGTGTTTGGGTGCTGGGGTCAGGGTGTGCAGAGGTGATAGAGAGGGAGTGTTTAGGGGTGCTGGGATCAGCAGGGTGTGCAGAGTGGATAGAGGGAGTGTTTAGGGGTGCTGGGGTCAGGGTGTGCAGAGTGGATATAGGGAGTGTTTAGGGGTGCTGGGGTCAGGGTGTGCAGGGTGGATAGAGGGAGTGTTTAGGGGTGCGGGGTCAGGGTGTGCAGAGTGGATAGAGGGAGTGTTTAGGGGTGCGGGGTCAGGGTGTGCCGAGGGGATTGCGGATTACGGGGGTTTTAAAAGGACGTTTTGGGATCCTATCTTCACATTCCGTTTTCTTCTGTAAAACGTAACAATATGTAAACACCTTGTTGGATGGTGAGTCACGCAGGTTTATTTACCTAAGTAAACACAAGTTGCTAATGGAGACTCACCCTGATTCTTGCGTGAGTTTAAAGCAGTGACGTAGGTGGGAGCCGGAATTAAGTCCCTCCTCTGCTCAGACAGACGCATCCTCTCAAGACCGCTTTATAGCCTGAGTTCACTATTGGCAGAGGCCTTTCCCAGTCAATGAAAGCATGGCGTCGAAGGGATGCGTGTCCCACAGGCTGCTGCAGGAGACATCAGGACCGCACACAGGCAGTGTGTTTCCTTCACCACACACCATAAAAACCCAACCCCACCACACATGGCTGTAATAAGCCAACAAATTAAGCCATTACACCGTTTTTAAGGTACACAGACATCCGCGTTTAAATATTTTAAGAGTAGCAAGGGATCTCTCACCACAAGTTACATTGTATGTCTGAGACCACCAGGGAAATGAACACCCATCCATCCCACCATTATGGCTCCATGGGATGATTTGCATGATAAAACGCTTTGTTTTCACAGAACCACAACTGGCCATTCTCTCGTTACAGTGTTCCACTTACTGCCACAAAGTAGCCAGTATTCATGAATGATATGGGGTATCATGGGTGTCTGATGGAAATCTGAGTTTTGAGGAGGTGATCCCCGTCATTGGCACAGGAAGGATGTACTCGTGTATATATATGGGCATATTAGCGTTTCAGTAGAGAGGCGAGGGCTGGACTACTTCTTGGCAACAGTGCATCACGGCCCAAGGCAATGTGGCTACTTGAGCCAAATCTAATGATGGTGTGTAAGTCTCTGTTTCAGTACCATTCTGCATACAGTTTAAGAGCAACACCTATAAAAGTTCATTATGCTGCTGCCGTAATGGTGTTCAGGGAAGTACTCCATGAGCAGAGAAAAGCAGGAGTGTCTTGTAAACCCTCTAGGGATCTTTCTAATTAAATACTCACTCTTTCTCTCCAATAAATCGCAGGGATTTCAACCTTTTCCTACATGTCATATTTTCTCCGTACCTCAGGCTATGAAATGATGCCAAAAGTTGGGAGTCCATCTTGAGGAATTTAGTTTAGGATGGTTTTAATTGTTTTCCATGTCGAATAGTTTTTCCAAGCTACTGTTAAACTGCATAGAGGAAAGGGCTTCCCTGGGATGTTGGCACGCTGCGCCGAGGCCATGTGTGAGGGCGTGATACAGACAACCTGCGTCTGCTCTGCATTTCTGACGGCTTGTGTCATCAGTAGATGGCAGCAGGTCGAATGCTTCTGCAGTATAGAGTACATCAATGCATAGGCTACTATAGGCTTTCCTTTCTAGATGGTTTGTTATTGTTGCTGCATTTTATAAGGTGGAGGCTAATCCACTGTAAACAAACAAACAAACAAACAAACAAAAAACACATGATTTCATTTGACATAGCCTATAAGCACTTATGTCATTAATGCGTTTCTAAAAACACTGATGACATTTAATAACACTAACTTGAACCTATAGTCCTGAGGTCTCACTCAAAATATGACAGGCTTCATATTGTAACCCCAAAAGTTGGAAATACATGTTCACATGTTGTAAATGACCTTTAACTAGCCTACAATTTGGTCTATGATTGTGTTATTTATTTTCTCATACTTGGAACCCTATTTCCAGATATAGGCTAATATCAAATAGGTACGCTATATGCCCCCGCCCCCATCTATAGACCCTTTTCACAGCAACCGTTTTGAGATGGTAAAGCAGGAAGTAAAGCAGGTGTAACCAATGACATTAATGATGGTTCCATTCCATTCACGTGTTCCAGTGCCAAGGCCTTCATTAATGTTATTGGTTTCACCTGCTTTACTTTCTGCTTTACCACCTCAAAACGGTTGCTGTGAAAAAAGGTCTGGTGAACTGTAGTCATCATGTATCTGTTTCCATTTAATAATTCTATTTATTTGATTTGATATAATTTGTGGTTTTCCTCCTCCTCATTATTGGCGTTCACACACTGACTGAATAACCTGCCCCATGCTTTTGATGGTGTGTAGGACTGCAGCCTACCTGCTAGACACCCACCGTATGTGTCAGTCACCGCGGGCTCCACCAATAGCAGGGCGGCTGGGCCCGTGGCTCCTCCCCCGTGTATAATTGAAGTTTCTTGAGTTTCTCCGGCGGAGTCCGCACGCAGTGTAGTCCGATCTGCGGAGGGATTAAATGCACAACCGTCGGACCATGTTTTCCAGGAGCCTAAACGCGTGTTTGAGCCTGTGTCTGTGGATTATAGTCGTAACAAGCCTGGGGAGCGTGTCTGCGAGGAAGCAGGACGAGTCTTTCTTCACTGCCAGCATTTACCGAGCAAGATGCGCTTCGAGATGCCTCAGCCTGCACATCACTCGCATCTCTGCCTTCTTCAAACACTCTCAGGTAGTAGGAGCATGTGGCTCACTTCCCCCCCCAAACTTCTGGCTGTCTGCTCTCTGAATGAGATATTCAATCTGATTATTGTGTTATTTAATCAATTAACATTTAGTCTCTTTAGACGAGCCTTCATATAAAAAAGAATATGCGAGCCTTTATAGCGAAGAGGCAGGAGCAGGTCACTATGGATGAAAAATACTTTGTCAGCTGTGACTCTGCTGTTAATAATATTGACAGGAAAATTAGACCTCACCAGATTAGAGAAAAAAAAACATGTTAGCATCAGGCCTAGATGTCCGCACACATAACGTGACGTTATAGCCTCATGATGGGTTGAGTTTCTTACAAAGTTCCATTCGCTTTTATAAAATGTAGAATCCCGAGATAGTTGATGGATAGCCTACAGATTTCGTGATGGAGTGCCAAATAGTGAAAGCCAATTTGTATTCACTTAGCCTACTGATTGCAGGAATATGAATTATGATCCTTTACCTTACTGTGATGATGTACTAAAGCGTCTGTCATGATTGTGTGTGTGTGTGTGTGTGTGTGTGTGTGTGTGTGTGTGTGTGTGTGTGTGTGTGTGTGTGTGTGTGTGTGTGTGTGTGTGTGTGTGTGTGTGTGTGTGCGTGCGCGTGTGCGTGCGTGCGTGAACCTCTCACTTGCCCAATTATTTTTTGATGGTATGTTTACTCTCTCACCTAACTAGCCACTGCCTTCCAAGTCCATTTTGCAGCAGCAGTATTCCCACAGCACTTGTTGTGATGCAGTTCAGGCTTGAAGTTATTTACTAAATGAATTAGCTTTGTGCTTTGGCTGATTTTGGAAGCCTGTGTGTGGTGGTGGTGTCAGAAGTTCTTTTTCACCCTCCACTGGACACACTGTTCTCCCCCAGGACCCCCAGAGAAAGGACTGGTCACTGATCCTTCTCCCCTCCTCCTTTTCATCAGCTAGCTATCTGCTGGCTGTCTTTCGCTCACTACATTTGCATCTGCAAGGCGTTTCTTTTCCCTGCAACCACTAGGTGCATTAATGAATCCTTAATTGTCAGGAGACACACTGTGAAGCACTGTCAAACTGTAATTGGCTATAAAGGATCAACGCACGCATTGTCTCCTCCTTTGTCATCTGTTAACTTCACGTTTGAGAGCATTGATTGCGGTGGTTTTCAATACCAGTGCTCAGGACCCACCACAGTACTGAGCCCTGCTGGTTCCCATTCCAGGCATCTAATCAGTGCTTGATTTACACCTTGGATGAAGGATGAATGCATTAAACTGCAATTAACTGCCTGGTAGGATCGAAAGCCAGCAGCACTTTGTGTCCCGAGGAGGCTTGAGAACTGCTGATATATAGGGCATCTTTTAAAGTGCGACTTGGCAACTGCTATAAGTCTTAGGGATTTGTCTCGAGAGAGAATTCCAAGAGTATCTCACTGCCCTGAGTTATACAAGGGGCATAAAATCAGCCCTCAGCTTACTCCGAAGTCAAAGGAGATTGAGGAGTAATTGATGAAGTCCCGCCTCTAATGAACAGCTAATAGTCTGGGTAATTGACTGCAGAGACACACTGTCTGGAGGCTGACCTCAGGTGTGTCCAGTGAGGAGAAAATGACAAGGAAGTATTTGTTTAAAGAGAGAGGGGGGGGGGGGCTTTTTTTTAAAGTTAAAGATAGGGGGGCGTTACTTGAGCAGGCGTTGGGGGGTCTAAGAATAGAAGGCAATTGTTGATCCTCTGTGAGGACTGTCCTATGCACTGTGTTCTCAACAGGCCTTTCATGTGGAAATGGGGGGTCTGGTCAGCTGCAAAAACACATGGCTCTCCCCCCCCCCCTCCTCCCTCCCGCCTGCCCCCCGGCTCTCCTCCCCCCTGCCCCCTGGCCCTGCCGCCAAATGCCAGCATCACACCTCATCCACATGCTGAGGATACACACACTGAGCTACTGCTCTGCTGCTCCAGTGAGGTCACCTTCCTGCTAAACGCTGGGGCCCAATTGTGCTAAATGTGATAAGCTGTAATGTGCTGTTGCCACAACACTGGAGCATGCTCAGTCAGCACAGCCTGCAGGTGGATCTGCTTCCTCCGCCAGATCTTATTACGGCGAGTGGCCGAGAGGCGAGCCCACCGCTCCGCTCAGATGATCGAGACGGCAGACCTCTTCATTCATCTCGGAAAGCATTCATCCTTCAGGGGTCATTTAATACGCGATAAGGAAACCAAGACATGCCACGCTTTCCATTTTAATGGAAATGAAACGTCTGCGCCGTATGTCAAAGTGACTTTAGCTTACTGTGTTGGTGATTTTCCCTTCATATTTCTCCGTGTATATTTAATATCAAGTCATCTATACGGACTGTTACTTATTTGGATTATGGTACAAGAGCCAATTTGCTCTCCTGACACATTTTGCAGCTGGAATTTAAGAATCTGTTTTTCATATTGGCTTGAAGTTGATCATCACTCTCTGAATACTGAGAACACATTAGCAGATCACTCTCTGAATACTGGAGTGATACTGAGAACACTTTAGCACATCACTCTCTGAATACTGGAGTGATACTGTGAACACTTTAGCAGATCACTCTCTGAATACTGGAGTGATACTGAGAACACTTTAGCAGATCACTCTCTGAATACTGGAGTGATACTGAGAACACTTTAGCAGATCACTCTCTGAATACTGGAGTGATACTGAGAACACTTTAGCACATCACTCTCCGAATACTGGAGTGATACTGAGAAAGCTTAGCAGATCACTCTCTGAATACTGGAGTGATGCTGAGAAAGCTTAGCAGATCACTCTCTGAATACTGGAGCGATGCTGAGAACACTTTAGCAGATCACTCTCTGAATACTGGAGTGATACTGAGAAAGCTTAGCAGATCACTCTCTGATTACTGGAGTGATACTGAGAACACTTTAGGAGATCACTCTCTGAATACTGGAGAGATACTGAGAACACTTTAGCAGATCACTCTCAGAATACTGGAGTGATACTGAGAAAAGTAGCAGATCACTCTGAATACTGGAGTGATGCTGTGAACACTTTAGCAGATCACTCTGAATACTGGAGTGATACTGCGAAAGCTTGAAGTTGATCACTCTGAATACTGGAGTGAGAAAGCTTGAAGTTGATCACTCTCTGAATACTGGAGTGATACTGAGAAAGCTTGAAGTTGATCACTCTGAATACTGGAGTGATACTGAGAAAGCTTGAAGTTGATCACTCTGAATACTGGAGTGATACTGAGAAAGCTTGAAGTTGATCACTCTCTGAATACTGGAGTGATACTGAGAAAGCTTGAAGTTGATCACTCTCTGAATACTGGAGTGAGAAAGCTTGAAGTTGATCACTCTGAATACTGGAGTGAGAAAGCTTGAAGTTGATCACTCTGAATACTGGAGGGATGCTGAGAAAGATTGAAGTTGATCACTCTCTGAATACTGGAGTGAGAAAGCTTGAAGTTGATCACTCTGAATACTGGAGTGAGAAAGCTTGAAGTTGATCACTCTGAATACTGGAGTGAGAAAGCTTGAAGTTGATCACTCTGAATACTGGAGCGATACTGAGAAAGCTTGAAGTTGATCACTCTGAATTAGGGATGTTCATTTTGAAAAATTTCCAAAATCGATAATCGGTGAGAATTAACGATCAATTATCGATTATCGATTTTATTAATACTTAGAAAATTTTCAATTTTTTCAATTTTTTTTTTTTTTTTTTTTTACAAAATGAATGCCTATGGCAGAAAATACGAAAGACAACGTGTTCTCCTCAATGAACTCTTTATTTCAATGTGTCTCCTCTCCAACACTGCTGTCCCCGGCGCATGCCGGTGTGAATTTCCCATGTTTAAAACAGTTTTGTTGGCACAAAGGCCCGTGCCCAGCCAGAAAACTAGAGACTATATGAAGCTCCACCTCACGTTAGTCGGCTGTGCAATGGAGTGGGGCGAGGAGTAACGAATTCCACCCAAACCTAGTCAAAAAAAAATTTTTTTTTTTTTTTTTTTTTTTTTTTTTTAATAATTAAAAAATCGATCCAAATGCCACAGGATCGATTCCAATCCTTAACGATCGATTATCGATTTTCGATAATTGATGAACATCCCTACTCTGAATACTGGAGTGAGAAAGCTTAAAGTTGATCACTCTGAATACTGGAGTGATACTGAGAAAGCTTGAAGTTGATCACTCTGAATACTGGAGTGAGAAAGCTTAAAGTTGATCACTCTCTGAATACTCGAGTGAGAAAGCTTGAAGTTGATCACTCTGAATACTGGAGTGATACTGAGAAAGCTTGAAGTTGATCACTCTCTGAATACTGGAGTGAGAAAGCTTGAAGTTGATCACTCTCTGAATACTGGAGTGATACTGAGAAAGCTTGAAGTTGATCACTCTCTGAATACTGGAGTGATACTGAGAAAGCTTGAAGTTGATCACTCTCTGAATACTGGAGTGAGAAAGCTTTAAGTTGATCACTCTGAATACTGGAGTGAGAAAGCTTGAAGTTGATCACTCTCTGAATACTGGAGTGAGAAAGCTTGAAGTTGATCACTCTGAATACTGGAGTGATACTGAGAAAGCTTGAAGTTGATCACTCTCTGAATACTGGAGTGAGAAAGCTTGAAGTTGATCACTCTGAATACTGGAGTGATACTGAGAAAGCTTGAAGTTGATCACTCTGAATACTGGAGTGATGCTGAGAAAACTTTAGCACTTGCAGCTGCTATGAACACCCGCACCTTGGGCGTTTTTTTTATATGACAAATCAGAGACTTAGTTTTAATTGTCACCGTTGTGAATTAGTGTGACATGGAAATGGACCATGGAGTTGCCGAGTTGGAAAAACCCATGGGTAGGCCATGGGTTGTCAGTTTTATGGCGACTTTAGATTTATTAATGTAATAGCATTTCCAAATACAGATGTATTTATTGTCATTTAACTCCACTTCTGGGGAACTTGTCGCCACAGCACAATAGACAGAGGGGAACACCCAGCCATAAATATTAGCCCCGGACACTTTAAAATATGAAGAGTGGACTGGGGGCTCTGTTGACCAATGTATTCTGGAAGCATCGGCCTTGTAGTGGGATTATTTATGTGGGGACACGTGAAGCCAAAAACAAGGTGTGTCCACGAGGTCTTGTTATTACATTTCAAAGTCATAAAAATCTTAACATTTTAAATTCGCTCATTCATTTCTGCAGTGCAGTGCAGTAGTCAGCGCAGCGGAGTCTGAGAGCGTGGTACTTGTGAGGTTTGTGTTCTCAGCGAAAGGGAAGGAAAAACATTGGAAAGTAGTTTTTTCCGTGTCCCCTTGTTTTCGTCTTTGATATTGAATCACTTGCGGCTGAATCAAACCGCAGCCAGTGCTCGTCTCATGTGTGGACTTTTTCATTAGTGAGGACAGCCCATGAATGAATAGGGGTCTATGCTGCTCGGCCTCACCTCTCTGTAAATGCTTTTAAACCATGACAGTCCTGTCTGTAAATCTCATACCCCCCCCCCCCCCATCCCCCCCCCCCCCACAGTGCTGCTAACACCGTGACCCACCTCCTCTGACAAATAGCCTACATTCCTAACTGGAGACAACTCTGCGCCATCGTTGTTTGAAATTGATAAAACACCCTTTTGATGTTAACGTTGGATGTGAGCTGAAAAACATTAGCTCACTTTCACAGCCCCTGTCAAATAATTAATATTACAAAGTGAATAATTGATGCGGAGTAGAACGATCCTGGACCTCAACACACCCCACTCTCACGGCCTACATCTCAAAGGCCTTTTATTTTAGTGCTAGATATGTGCCCCTGAGGAGGAGTTATTTTTGGTGTTGGCTGAGGACCCCTGGGTTGCTGAAGGACACATAGGGACACTGCCCTATGCTCTGAAGTCCGCTCTCTCAACTTGGCCAGAAATGCACAAGGAGTCATAGGCCAACTCTATTTTCTATAGAGACACACATGAGAGTAGTGCTATGCTAAGACATTCATTGGCATTATTATGAAATGCCACACAGAAAAGCGCTCGCCGAAGTCAACAGAGATCCATTTAATCCAAATCGGAAGAAAGCAGAAGATTTCCATTGTTCAAAAGGAGGAATGCTGTCCTCAAAGTCCGTGTTCCCCCCTCAGATGTCTAGACAAAGCAACATGCTCCTGGCCGGCCACCTGCTAGGACTCCTCGGCTCACAACAGGCAGAAGGTATCTCTTGTTGACATGACTCCGCCGGTGACACTTTAAAAAAGCGGCGAGCTCACCTTTTAGCCACACACAGCCGCGCGGCGGCGGCGCGTCCGGGGGGGGGGCTCTTCTCTCCAAACGCAGCCCAACAAGTCACATACAGGCGGGATGTCTGGAAAGCATTCTCCATGACAGTGCTCCGGCACTGCGTAACGTTCCGACTGCTGAGGAATGTCATGGTGAGTCGCGGGGATGAAGTCCTGACCTATAATTATTCCCCATTGGTGGCTGACATGGTGGGGTCAGGCCTGGACAGCTGGGGCAACATCCCCACCGAGCGCCTCTCTGCTGCTGCGGAGATGCTGTCACACTGCAAAATGAGCTCCTGTGCTGTGTGTGGACGTGGCCCCGTCGGGCCTGATGGATGGGCGAGCAAAGGTGTCAAAAGCAGGACGGCCGGTTTGATTTAGGACACGGTCTAGAGTTGTGACAATCTGTATAAATTATCTTGATGGATTGCTTGCCGGCGTAAATGTCGAGGCTTTATTTACTGGGTGTCGCCACCGGGGTGATTTGGCTTACTTTGATAATTTTTTCATTGGGTTACTGCAACTCGGCAAGCATTTTAATACGTGATACAGCGCAATATTTCCTTCAAAGTGCATTGATTGTGCACTAGTGAGGGCAATCATTCATGTTTTCGGTCGATATTCTGCCAAACGGGAGAGAATTTGCCCTATTACACACACGCCCACATAAGGGCATAAAACCTGCTGATGCACGCAAAAACCCCTCTTCGCCCAACTTGCCACCTGGTTACTGCTTTCATTCGGTAACAAAATGTGAAAAAGTTCTCCTAGTCTCTTGGAATTTCAGACTTTCTGTGTTTTGCATCATTATCTGCACCTTTTGTGGAAGAGAGTCTCTGTTCTAGACATGACCATACAATCATGAATTCCTTTGAAGCTGTCTGACCCGTTATCCTTGACACCAACAGCACAGCGCCTGCTGGTACTGGATGTCAAATTAAACCCTTTAATGATAAGTTCTCTCCTGAGGTCTCATGGGACATTTCTTCTGGATTACATTGTTGGGAAAGGCTTTGAACTTGACATTGAACTTAAGCAGACTTGTTGCCTGCAGAGCCCCCTACAGGTTTGACTGTATCCTAGCTACCTTAGATAGCATCACAGTCCTAGATGAGCAGAAGCTACACAAGTCAGTCAGTAAGACATGAAACAAGCACCTGAACACCCTACTTCTATTATTATTATTTCTTTCTGAAAATCTTCCCATTTTTCTCCCCAATTGTACTTGGACAATTCCCCATGCTGCCCTAGTGGCTGCCCCGGTCGCTGCTCCACCCTCTGCCGATCTGGGGAGAGCCGAGACTAGCACCGTGCTTCCTCCGACACATGTGCAGTTGCCAGCCGCTTCTTTTCACCTGACAGCGGGGGGCTTCACCGGCAGGACGTAGCACGTGGGAGGATCACGCTATTCCCACCAGTTCCCTTCCCCCCCCGAACAGGCGCCCCGACCGACCAGAGGAGGCGCTAGTGCAGCGACCAGGGCACATACCCCCAATCCGGCTTCTCACCCTCAGGCACAGCCAATCTGGCCTGTATGGACGCCCGACCAAGCCGGGGGGGTAATACCTGGATGCGAACCTGCGACCCTAACATCCTACTTTTGACAGAAAATACATTCTAGCATTCGGTCCTCTTAGGTTGTTCAGCTTAATTCTCTTGAAGCACCAGCCTTGCTATCCATGCATGATTATGTTTGCAGAGAATCCTTTGCTCTGTTGGAATTCAGGAAATGGCCACTTGCACGAGCCATTTACCCCCACTGGTCCTTCGCCCAACGACTCTCCATATTTGCGCATAGAGCTATTATAAATATGCAGCGCCATTAGGACCAAATGTTTTGCCTTGCTGGAACGCAGAAGGTGGCACTTCCACCACAGCAATTAGAGGAAAATTGGCGGTATCTGCAGTCTACACAGGAGTGCTGACATCAGTTCCTGCCTCAGTGACCTCGGGGATGTCTGTTGAGAGATCAAACAGGTCCTCAGAAAAGCTGAGGTCACCATGCTCTGCTGAAGCTGACCAGAGGTCTGCGTCCCCCCCCCCCCACCCACTCCCCACCCCTTTCCTGCTTATGTTACATGCACTCAGCATACAAAGCAGACTCAAAGTCGCTCAATGAAATGTGTGTGTTGCTGCTATTATTATTACAAGCATTGTGTATCATAATAGGAGTCATAATAGGAGTTTTGGAAAGTGGTAATTAAATCCGTGGTGATGGGACGGAGGTATTTGACAATACGCTCATCGCAATGCATTTTCAACCGAACCTCAAAATAATAATGACTTGAGACTTGTGATTCATGGCCGTATTTTTTCTCTCTCTTACAGAATAATGGATCCTTGGTGTGGTGCCAGAATCACAAGCAGTGCTCCAAGGTAACGTGCGCTCGTTTTGTTTTAATGAACAAGACCCCTGACACATATACATGCCTCATTATCAGAGGGGAATACAACCTAAAGTAGAGGAGTCACGACAGGACAAGTTTGATCACGTATCTTAAGGTATCATTTCACTCGAGAGCTGGGGACCTGCCAATTATAGACAGACAGACCTTCCTGCATTGCTTGTTCTGCTTTCAATGATACCCAGTTTGCTCTTGTGAGCGAGATACAATAAGATCCAAATGTGATTTCTGCCTGTTGATTTGCGATAGCAAAGCATGATTATCTCCACTCTTTGTGGAAGTTTGGGTAGGTGCATCATGGGATGCTTCCCGCAGGCGCTTGTTTGTATTTCGTGCACCCCGTCCCAAAGAAGGTTGATACAAAGCTGTGTTGACAGCTCCTCTGAAAAGACGGCGCTGACGTATTCTATCAGCTTCTTCCGCAGCTGTTGACAAGGCCCTCGGAGCGGAGCGGCGCGGTGCTGCAGACTGCAGACAGAGAACGCTACGGCGTTGAAACAGGAAGGATGGCACCCTAGAGCTCAAAACCCCCTGGCCCGGTCCACAGTGGAAATGTGAACAATTCTCTCTGTAGCTGTCAAAGCCGTTCATCTCCTCGCATGCAGACCGTGTAACCGTGTTCCAATGCTGTTGGCCTGTGAGGACTTCCCAAATAGGCTGAGAAGTAAACAAGACTTTGCACACTGCACAATGTGCACAGTTTTGCCTTTCAGCACACCGTAGGGCTGCGCAATTTATCAAATCGATTTCGAAATGGCAATGTGGCCAAGAGCAATATCCAAATGGCAGGAGCAGCTGTGTTTTGATCAAGGTAAAATGTGTCACAACATAGCATTAAATGCTGCATTGTGGTGCTACAGAGACGGCCTGCCAATCAATTTCTCCAGAGTAAGTGAACATGCTTGTTTGCTACAGACCCCCTCTCTCTTTGTCAAAAAAATAAATAAAAAAAATAACCTAAACTAAACTTGTACCACTGTTCCTTCAGAGGTTGTAGTTGTCATAGACTGTGTTGCATAGTTGATTGCTCTATTGCTGACAAAAATGTGTTAATTAAGTCGCTTTGGATGAAAGCGTCTGCCAAATGACGTAATGTAATGTAATGTAATGTAAAAATCGTTTCATTTTATTGCTCTTTTTCAGAGAAAATGAAATGCAAAATGTTTTATTCCCACTAAAATCATATCGCACATCGCAATTGCAATCGACATAATCGCAATATGATTTTTTTCCCTTTCGCATATCGTGCAACCCTATGACACCGTGCCTCTGTCTGCCTTTCCTCTCGCATGTGTTTTCCTTCACGTTAGAAAAACTTGTCTTGAATAATATTCAGGAAGTGTGTTATTGCCAAGGTGATGACAAATTGGATCTAATCCTTCTGTCTGTATTTACTGTATCTCTTTTTCAACTGGCACGCGGCACAGTTATGAAAACAAATAGTTTCTTGTGTGTTTGTGTTTCTCACACTGTTTAATTGAAGGCTGTAATATAAATCATACCTTGAAGTGTCCAAGGACTGTGGTTTGCTCATAGGGGAATTCCTGCTCGACATTTGGGCCAATCACGGTGCTGCAAATGATGATTAATTTGGAATACAGGAAAATGAGGAGTTGTCTGTATTTTTTATGCTGACTTACCACGGCCTCGCATTTGCTGTACAGATTAATCACAATCAATGTCTAGTATTAACGGGCTCATAAAATTACCATTCTGTTTGATTTCTAAATACCCTTTTTGAAATTCAAATCATTTCCATGGCAGTTTTAATGAAACTGAAAACATGAGGGATACAGCAGAGCTGTTGTGCAGTTATTCCTATTAAATCTGGAAATACGGTCTGTAGGTAATGTAAATTGTCTGCCCATGAGTAAACTTCCTTTTTAATTTGAATTGATATCATCGAATAATCTAAACGCCTCTGGGCATAGCACAATAATAGTATGCAAGATTGTCTGTTAAACATCTAAAATGTTAAATAATTGCTTCTCAGAAGATGATTTTTTTTTTTTTTTAACATGAGGCCATCTGTGAGCAGTTTGAGTCTCTTTTAAAGTCGATGTATGGGCCCTTTAGAAGGCAGACCGCCCTTTGTTTTCTCCATAATGCAGTGAAACTTGTTTCTCTCCTTTCCACTGTGATGGCCAACATTGGTTCTTGGCACTAGTCGTTCCCCAGTCATTCATCAGAGTTTTATGTTTGAAAAGGCTTTTGCTGGCTGCAAGTCCGAGCACAGCACACTGTTTTCATAATCAACCAGCTAACATCGCTGAAACTCTGCAAATGTCAGAGATTCTTTAATGGACTTCTTGTTCTCTCTCCTCTGACAAGCGCGTCAGCTTGCACTCCTTATCCCACAGTACTTTGCAGGCTATAATTTAAATGAGGCTGGATTTGATGTCGACTCTTAAAAAGTAATAATCCGTTAATATCACAGTGTCGTACTATTCTGCCATTCCATATAGTGTCAAGGGCTCTCCCATGAATTTTATTGTAGCCAAGCAAATAGCTCCAGATTCTGGATCGCATGCTCGCCTGTAGGTCAGAGGCATGGTGCTGAAGTTTAATTTGGGGGGCCAAATGTCGATGTTTCTGGAGCAAACGTCGCCACACTTCACAGACACATCATTGACTCGAGTGTGTGCACTTAGGGGCTGTGCTGTTTGTCCAAACACAGAGCTATTGTGGCAACGCTCACAATGGTACCAAACGGGCCCATGCTGTACAGTGGCCCGGGCTGAATGGATCCCCAGCCTGTGATTAGCCCTCTTGCACTTCATGAACGGCACACAGTCAAACAGAGAGACAAAAGACAGTGTGGCTCCCAGGGCAGGAGGCCAGCCTGTCCACCCAGCAGAGAGAGCCCCCTGCCTGGGAAGATAATGCCAGGAAGGGCCGCGGCGTAATCATTTAGACAAAGATGCAGTGACCTCGGTCCATCTGTCTGCGTGTGAGGAAATCAAAAGCCTCCCCTTTCCATCTGAGATGAGAAAGTCATCTCGGCCATCTCGCCTGCAGTGTCCAGAGTCGGCCCCGCGCTCAGTGTCCCATTGTCATGGTAATTAACCTGCTCGCCCTCTCCCTCGAGCAAAGAGGTGGCGTTTTGGAGAGCCGAGGGGAGTCATTATCATGCTGTAACACAGGGCCAGCAGCCCAGCCACCCAGGCCAGCAGGGGGGGGGGGGGGGGGGGGGGGGATGTTGGCCAGCAAAAAAAGCTACATTTATTTGAACCAAAATACTGGCCACTATTACTTATTAAAATATAAAAAATCATAAACATTGTATTTATTGTTGCTCATGGGCACCCATAGAGCCCTTTCATTCAGATATCTTGAGGTGAGCGTTCAAGGGACCCCTGGTTTTTCTCTCGCCAAGTTAGCCTAACTTTGGAGCATTATTTAGCCCCCTTCCTGACAAGCTAGCATGACACGATTGGTACCAATGAATGCCTTAGCTCTTCTAGTTTCTTATCATACCAGACACTTTGCTCTGGCTTTAGAACTAAGCCTGCTACAGCCATTTGATTTGTATCACTGTCAAATCGGGAGATTAAAGGGAGGACTTAACAATCGGGAGCACAGCGGGAGAAAGGGTTACAAATAGGGAGGCTCCTGCAAAAATGTGGAGCGTTGGCGGGTATGAAAGTAGCCCGTGGGCGGCTGGTGAGGGCAAGTCACAGAATATGACGGGACCAAATACGGCGGCCAACAGCGGCCTCATCACCTGAGAGATGTACCGATTTAAACTATCTAATCGCATCGATATGAGTAAAGCAGATTTTTGGGCAGGGCCCGCATTCACTGGACCTTTTCAGGGATCCCAGCCATTTCTATGGGCGGGCCTGCACAGACAAACGCCATTCAGCGCGGGGAAGGGGACGCCAGGAGAATAGGCACCACCATGCTTTTCTATAAGCTATTGTCATTTTGTCTCTCTACTGTCAGAGCTTCCCACTTGAGAAGTTTGGACGTGTTCCCTGGGAGTTTGAAAAAAGCGCAGGGCGTTCTCTCTCTTCTCTGCTGGTGCAAAGAGAAGAAGGCTCGTGCGTGTGCATGAGCGAGCGTGCAGGAGCAGCCAAGAAGCTTTCCACATTCTGAGCATGGCTGATATTAACAGGGTTGCTTTCCCCCAGGGTGTGATCCAGGCTCCAAATCAAATGCTAGGATTGACTGGAGGCAGCTAAACGGCGGCCCGCAACAAAGCAGCGCACTTCATTACTCACCCTCCTCTCGGGGTAGAAAAAGACCTGTACATTACGCTCGGATAAGTTGGCCTGTGGAGAGCCACTGGAACGTGTCCATCACTCAGAGAACGTCGACGAGCAAAGTATAATGTATTTCTTGTTAACCCAAAGAAGAGTGAATATCCCGAAGAATAATGTTTTCGTTCGGTATCCTTTTTCTCCGGCGAGACTGATCTCTCAATGAATGAGAGAGTGCTGATCACTAAACCGAGGAGGATTAAACCACCAATCTCCTCTGTAATATCTGTTAAGCGGTGGTGGGCTGCTGGCCGGGGGTTTCTCGCTGCTCCAGCCGCATCTCCACACTTGCTCCATCAAGAGCTTGCCAAGGGAAAAGCCTAGGAAAACAACATTGTCTCTGCTTGCTATTTGATGGCAATGAGTCGTGCCCGTCTTCCACAGAACTCACACACACATATCCCAGCCCAGGTGCCTCCTTTGACTGAGTCTGCTCTCTTTTTCTCCCTATACCAATCACACCGCGACTTGCACATACCAGCCTAAGAAGAAGGAGTGTTTACTCTCTTTTGGATTACTATTAGTCTTTACATGTTAGCAAGCTGCGGAGCGGTTTGCCTGAATAACAATCGTTGGAATGCTACTATGTGTCTCATTCAAAAGTGTCTTTCAAAGCCCCGCTGTCAACCCCCCCTCCCAACCCCCACACTTTCTCACGCCAAAATAAAATGGTTGAACTTCCCCGACAACAGTAGCGTTTTTTTTCTGGGTCAATCAGTCTAAATAACATAGAATAATTGGCTCAGTCCGGAACATACATTAATCTTTACCTAAAAAGAAAAACAACAATTACGCGAAAGGGGAAATATCACTTTCCTTGTTAGCTACGAGGTGAAAGAGTTTACTAGGGCCTTTGTGTGGTCATCTTTTCTCTCGGCGGTATAGGCAGTATATTTTGAGGCGCACTGAAAAGATCTGATAGTAGGTGCTGGTCGGAAGGTTTATGGCGGGGCATGGCCGGGGATTGTTCTTGCGCTTGGTCAGACTTCAAAGCACCTTTTGGTCACGTCGAGGGCGGCCAGACGGCCCGTCTCACCGCCCCGCGCCTCCCTGATGGATGACGGGCCACACCCCCAGGGCCACACCCCCAGGGCCACACCCCCAGAAACCGCATCAAGTGGGACCGCCTGGATTCCCTGTCAGTGTGGCAGTTAAAGCCGGCTGTAGAGTTTACGTGTAAAGGGCTAGTCCGTGCCACTTTGTCATACTTAATGTTCATATTGTCATTTGGTGCAGGAAGTTCTGCGAATCAATATAGAGACAGCAATAATGATATAGTGATGATGATGATGATGGTAATAGTGATAGTGGCAGTACTCGTAACACCATGGTAAAACTGCTTCAAATGACATCATTATGACATCATTTGGATCAAGAAGTTCTGTGAATAAACGGGGAGCTCTTGGTCCAGGCAAGATGGAGGGAGGTTAAATGTTGTTCATTTGCATATGTACTACTGATTTTGTAATGATACAAAGCTGGTTGAAAAACTGCAAAGTGTCCCTTTAATATTCATATTTCATAATAGTCCTGATATAATAGCTACGTGACTGCTCTACCATACATATCTATAGTTTCTCTGTCTGAAGGCATGTCCTTTTTGTATTTATCTAGTCCTAGAGGCAACGTGTGTGTGTGGGTGGCGGAGAGGAGTGTGAACTGGGGCTGGTCAGTCCCAGCAGGAAGGACCTGATCTGGACATGGTTGTTAAGTTTCATTGGCTGAAGGGGGGGCTGCTTCATTGGCTGCTATCTGCGGAGCTCATTATTCACATGGTGGGTGGCAGGGAGCGAAAACCCCCACAGCAAGACCCAAAAGACACACGAGAGGAGCCTGAAAAACTCAACCGACACTTTAGACTTCCTCCGATGGAAGTGATGGGGAGTGGGGAGTGAGGACCACTGTATAAACCAGTCTTATATGAAGAAATGCATCTATAATATAATGATCAGGTTTTTTGTTTTGTTCATCTATAAGAGCTCTGATGGGCAATTGTCGCATCAACCAGTGTTTTTATTGCATCTCCTTTCAATGGTCTCCATTTATTTTCTAACATAATGATGCTTTCAGACAGCCTGATTTTACACCATCTCCCTGTCAGATGGCATTTAATTCTCTTGAAGGATTATTCTAATCAAAGCTACAGTAAAATCCTCTTTTTTACATTAATGACCAGTCACACACAATCTGCTCTCATCCCACTGTTTATTCTCATTCTGAAGATGCATCGGGCGAATGGCTTGTCGCGCTCGGCTCGTATAGCTCAACTCTTCTGCTGTTTGTGACATCCTCTCTCCTAACCAGGCTCATGTGTTCCTGCTTCAGCCTGGAGAGACGTTAGCGCTTGGAATCGTTCTGTGGCACTTATTTGTGGTCTCTACGACGTTATCATTTTGTTACTGAGCTCATCTTGCCAACAGTCTCATTGGAGAAAGAAAGATTAGAATGTAAGAGTCCCTAAAGCTGATGTACTTAGTAGATCACGCCGGCGTATCAGTTTATTCCAGCTCCATTCAAAGCTGCCGTGTTCTGGCTGCAGTCAAATCCCACAGATTGTCTGTGACACACTATTGGACGGATGGATAAGCAGAATGTGTGTCAGACAGTCAGTGATCAACAGCCCTCCTCACCTCTGACCTGGAGGTCACTATTCCAGCAGAGCAATTTACACAGAGGATTTCCAAAGGCTGTAAATGGTGGAAAAGAATCCGTCATTTGGTTCTCTTTAGATCTGTTTTGATCCTTAATTTCCACAGCGCTCTAAACTCAGAGCTCTTAGCCGTCACCTCGCCCTCCACTTCATAAAGCCCATGTTTGTGCTGCAGTAGAACGCACATCAAGTGGAGATCCGTCATCGCTTTGTAATAAATCGAACGCATGCTTAACTTGTTATTGGGTTGCTTGTCTTCTCTCAGGCAGCAGGAGGTGTTACAACTCCAAAGACACTCAGAGGACCACTGGTGTAAAGGGGCTGTTGGTGGGAATTGAAGAGGGTGAGAGGGATTAGTGGATCTGAAGTGTTTCTGAAAGTCAAATAAACACGAGGAGATAGTGGTGGAATGTGTCTTCACCATGGGCTTAGCCTACATGTCACTGGCCTATCTCCCAAGGTCCAGATCAATGCCATTTCATTTGAGATCGAGGAGGGATTGAGACGGCGTTGCGTGCTCACAGTCAAGTCACAGCACTTTTATCTCCTCAATCCTCAGAGGACGACGTCGCCGTGGCCAAGATGCATTCCTCATCTTCTGCGTGGAAAACGGGAAGCGATTATCCTTAGTTTTAAATCAACAGTATAGGACGTTGAAATAAATGTGCCTCTGGCGCTGGGAAAGCACACACGCGTTATCATGCGATCCCATTTTCAACTCCGCTTTCATGCGCCTGTCATCGTGACACGATGGCGCTTTATGTCATCGCCGACGGCGAGACGGCGTGGGAGTGAATCCAGTAAATCAGAGGAGACGTGGAGCAGAATGACACGGCTTTTAAGGGGACATCGGAGAGGGTTCGGCTTTCCCAGGCCGCTGCCGCAGCGAAGAAGGGCCCGTCGGCCCCCTTTATCACCCATCTGACCCCCGCGTGATGGATACATCCTGTTGAGTCTAATTGTCAAGAAATGTAAGCCGAGCCCGGAGGAAGGTGATAACTGCGGCTCTTCTTACCGCCACTGTAATTTTCACTCTTGTGGCCGCAGAAGGCGACAACACGAGATGGCAGCCGAGCTGTAAGAGTAGGAGCCCCCCCCCGCCTCATGGGGGGAGTGGGTGGGCACCGGCGGGCAGCGGGCGTCTGGGTGAAACTTCAGAGTCATTAAGTATTAAGTGAACGGCTATTGCATTCCACAGCACACAAAGACCAACTCTGCCTAAGCTGTGTGGGCTTTTTCTTTTGCGCTCATAAATAAGGCAGGCACCTCTGATTGTGCGCTATATGTATAATTCATGGACCGGCCCTCCGGCTCCTCCCCTTCTCCTTCTCTCTTTCGGGCCCGGCTCTGCCTCTCCAGCTCTTTGTTGTCGGCGGCGGCGGCACCACCCTCAACTGCATTTAAATTAATAATTAAAGTGATACTCCAGGAATGTCTGTGACACCACCTGCTGGGACGCGATTTGAGACGCAAAATAGAAAGTCTTCGACCGTGTAACGTTTCATTTCACCCCCATTAGCGCTGGAATAGCACACTGTTTTAAGTCGGTTGTAAACAATGGAAGAATGATGACACACTGGCATACTTCCCCGCTCAAGGCTGTAAAGTAGTGATCTGGAAAAATATGTCATAACTTGTGTAAGGGAAATTGAACGAAGTCGGCATCCATCTTAGTCTGAATTAATTAGTTCTGACTAAAAATGATGATAATTGCCGTTTTTATTGCTCTATTATCTGTGTTCTGCGTTCTGTTGGATGGAGCCATGAAGCAGAGCTTTTGGTGTGACAGCTGGAGCTTGACGGCAAACAGCAGAAACTGCTTAACACATAAGTAGTTGTAGGCCGACTTACAAAACGCTGTGTCTTTGATGCGCTGCTCAAATAATAGAAACGGAGCAAGCTCTCTGTATCCTATAGAAACCCTGTACATGTATATCCAGTTTCTCCATTTTAGGACAGTAATTGCCAGCTGACATGGGCAAAACACATGGGAAATTTCATGTTTTTTCACACCTGCTGCAGGATCCTGATGATGTATTGCTAGCAGACAGCTTGTCCTTCCTCAGACAAGCTATGACAGTGATAAAGACAGATATAATTGAATATATTCATATATATATGGGAGACTAGCCACCAAATTGCTCCACACATAGATTACCTGCCACACGGGAGGCCACAGAGCCCAGAGACACCAACATGCTATACAGTCATTGTTGTCTTCTCTGCCCCTGAATACAGCACATCCTGTTGTCTTCTCTGTCCCTGAATACAGCACATCCTGTTGTCTTCTCTGTCCCTGAATACAGCACATCCTGTTGTCTTCTCTGTCCCTGAATACAGCACATCCTGTTGTCTTCTCTGTCCCTGAATACAGCACATCCTGTTGTATTCTCTGTCCCTCAATATACAGCAGTTCATGTTCTATTCTCTGTCCCTGAATACAGCACATCCTGTTGTCTTCTCTGTCCCTGAATACAGCACATCCTGTTGTCTTCTCTGTCCCTCAATATACAGCACATCCTGTTGTCTTCTCTGTCCCTCAATATACAGCAGTTCATGTTGTCTTCTTTGTCCCTGAATACAGCACATCCTGTTGTCTTCTCTGTCCCTCAATATACAGCACATCCTGTTGTCTTCTCTGTCCCTCAATATACAGCAGTTCATGTTGTATTCTCTGTCCCTGAATACAGCACATCCTGTTGTCTTCTCTGTCCCTCAATATACAGCAGATCCTGTTGTCTTCTCTGTCCCTCAATATACAGCACTTCATGTTGTCTTCTCTGTCCCTGAATACAGCACATCCTGTTGTATTCTCTGTCCCTCAATATACAGCACATCCTGTTGTCTTCTCTGTCCCTCAATATACAGCAGTTCATGTTGTCTTCTTTGTCTCTGAATACAGCACATCCTGTTGTCTTCTCTGTCCCTGAATACAGCACATCTTGTTGTCTTCTCTGTCCCTGAATACAGCACATCCTGTTGTCTTCTCTGTCCTTTCTTCCTCGTGTCCGGCCATCCTCTATATCACGTCTTTCAGTGGTTGGCGCAGGCGAGTGCGGCGGCATTCGGCTCGGCCAGATCATCTCCAGTGCATTTTGGAGCATAGCTACATCTCATGATGTGTTCCATTGTTTGTGGTTCGCCGCACACACATTCATCAGAACATGTTAGTGTCCATTTTTTCATGGCTGCCTTGCAGCGTCCTTCGCCGACCCGCAGACGGTTCAGTGTTTTCCAGACGGCCCAAGGTTGGTCATGGCCAGTTGCTAGGCATTCGTCTGGGGTGATGCCTCTCTCTGTCCATTGGGTTCTCTGTCCTGAATGCAGGTGACAGTCACCCATGTGGGGTTGACATTATTTTCCAGAGGCCCAGGTGAATAGAAAAAGACACAAGGAAAACAGACAAACACAGTAGTAAATATCAGTCGAAAGCCTTTTCTGAATATGAAACATCCATTCACATTACATTCACGCTTGTGCTGTTAAATAGCTGTCTTTCCAGCTCTGTTCAAAGTGTGACATTCATAAGCAATGTCCTGTTGTGCTGTTTGACCAATATTTATATTTATTAATTATGTACAGTATGTGTGCATGCATGTGTGTGTCCCTGTGTGGCTGCTGCATATAGAGGAGCACTGTTAATCTGCCTTTTTGATCTACCTGATCCACCCCACACACCTGTGCTGCTTTATGGCAGCACCGAAAGACAAAACATGATGGCTCTGTCTGTAACGCAAGGAAGCTGAATATCACCTGATACCTGAATAGGTACCTGGTTAATTAGGTAGCTAATTTTAATAATAGGTGACTGAAAAATAACTGGTTTCAGACAGCCTAAAACATAAAAATGACAACTTCCTACCTAGAATTGCCACCTAAATTCCTCGTTTCCTTGCGTTACAGACAGACCCGATAACTCATGGACTATAAGGTGTGATATCTCATGGACGTGAAGCACTATAAGGTCTGATATCTCACAGACTTTAAGCACTATAACGTCTGATATCTCATGGACTTTAAGCACTATAAAATCTGATATCTCACGGACTTTAAGCACTATAAGGTCTGATATCTCACAGACTTTAAGCACTATAAGGTCTCATATCCCCTGGATATGGCACTATGAGGTCGCACGAGGTTGATGAAACAGTGTGTCTAGACCTTATAGCAGCTCAGAATCTTCTTCCTGATTTACTTGCTACATTGTTACAGTCCTGTGAAACCTAATGGCAAGCCAGAGACAAATATTGGAAAGCATTAATAGCATATGATGTTATACTTATTCAGATCAAAGCTCCTCCAACACTTGATGAAATATGTCTCAACTTTAGACATATTAAATTCAGCCTGGAATGATAGTCCCACTGGGCATCAGTGAAGACGCAACTCTGAAAGTTTTTTTTTTTTTTTTTTTTTTTTGTCACGCAATTCCTTTTTCTATCAGAGGAGGACATGGTTTAAATAAAAAGCTTGACTTGAATATGGATTTCGGATGGAAATCAAGCTGACTTTAAATTCTTGAATGCAGTTTGAAGTAGGGCCTGATGTGCCGTGAATGAGAATGAGGGAGAATGTCGGGAAGACAGGAAAACCATCAAGACTAATGGTCCACACACAGAGAGTGAGAGTAAAGACCCGAATTCGGAGTCGGAGAAATAAGAGAAGAGAACTGATGAGAAACGAGAAGAGACGAGAGAAGTATAGGATGAGTCGACGGGGGAATAAAAGTGAAATAGAGTGAGCGAAGTGAGTGAATCCGCGCGGCAGGGCAGACTGGGGGAAGTGCATGTGGCTGTGAAGGAGAGAGCAGGGCTCCTGCGTGGGGTCGATAGATATGAGGGGCGAGCTGAGAGTAATTGGGTCTGGTCATCGGGAGCGTGAAAAGCGCCGGGGCAGCAGAAAATAGCCCGTAACTCAGTGAGATAGGAGGTGAGATTTACTGTGTGTGATCAACAACAGAGATTCCTCCATATCTGACTGGCTCTCCCAGAGGAGCTGGGTGCTGCTGCAGCTGCTGCCCTCCCCACAGGCAGCAAAGTCACCTTGTAAATATCTGCTGGCACCACTGGGGCCTGGCACTGAACTTCACGGCCGCGATCGATCGGTTCAGCTCCCAGCAACCATCGCTTACTCTACTGGATAACGCAGAGAAAACTTACAGTACTTTTTTTTTTATTACCAAGTTTTCTTTGGTCTTTCTCCCATTTACCCCCCCCCCCCCCCCCCCCCCCCAATTGTACTTGGCCAATTCTCTGTGCTGTCCCGGTCGTTGCTTCACCCCGATCTTCCCAGATCTGGGAAGAGCACATGCTTGGTCCGTCCGAAAAACACGTGCTGTCGCTTCTTTTCACCTGACAGCGTGGAGTTTGACCAGCAGGATGTAGTGCGGGGGGAGGATCACACTATTCCCCCCCCCCAGTTCCCCTTCCCCCGAACAGGTGCCCCCAGACTGACCAGAGGAGGCACTAGTGCAGCAACCAGGACTCATATCTCCCACCGGCTTCCCACCCGCAGACACGGCCAATTGTGTCCGACGTCTGACCAAGCTGGAAGTACCGCAGCCGGGAATTGAGCCTGGGTCTCTCTGCGGTGGTAGGCTACCCAGACGCCCCGGAGGTCCAGGTGACATTTGAGCAGAATTTGTAGATGCACGGAAAAGCACCGCTAGTAATGGCATGTCATTTTGTGTTTGATGAATTTGAACACGTACACGATAATAAAGGGGAGTTGTTATGCTGAAGTTAGTCACACATCTCCCCGTGATCGTACAAATATGCTGAGGCGATATGGGAAAATGTCATCTTCTTGCGTTTGTATGAATTATGCTCCGTCTTTTATTATGTCTACACTGTGTATTGTTAAGCCTGGGGCTATATCGACTGGTAGCCCGTTCACGCTTCATTAACTGAAACAAAACACTTCTGTGACATTTTATACATGCGCTTTTTTTCTTCATAGTTTATGTTGTTCCAGTTACTCCCCCCGGGGGAAGTGAGCAGTTTTTATGATGGACGGAGATAACCATGCCCCCGAGACGGAGAGAGTTCTAAGATGCACAGCCCTCTCCTCTCCCATGCCCCCCCCCCCCCCCGCCCCCAACACACACACACACACACACACACGCACGCACGCACGCACACACACACGCACACACACACCTCCCCTCTGCTTCATCCTGGCCGTGACAAAGTGAAGACGGGCTGTGGCATTGGCTGCCATTCAGCTTGACTCTCTCATCGGCCCCACAGAATGCCTTTCAGGGTCCCCCCAGAGTAACAACTGCTGCGTTTTATTACAGCGTGAAATGGGGAGTGAAAGAGCCCTATGGATGGTCCTACTTAGCCATGCAGAATGTGTCACTATCGGCCAGGAAGATAAGAAGACAGAGGGGGGGGAATCGGCAAAGGACTGCTAACTAAACAGCCCGAGTCCATAGAAATAGCCCAGGCTCTTGTTTACATCAAGAGCAAAAACATTTGACATCTTTTTTGTTGAAATTTGTACCGAAATATGTTAACAACTCATACGATAATTGGACGCATACTCGCGCTATTCATACTGATGGGAGCCTGACTGTTGCCAGCCTGAGAGATTATGCTTGAGGGAGATTCCACACTAAGCGGACGGACTATGTCCAGCCCAATTCTGTTCTATATTGAGTCCCGTCAATGTGGTCTTTTCCCAGATGAGGTCTCCTCGTCAAGACTGTGCCTCGGACTGAAGATTCACAGCAGCTGATATGTTTTTTTGGAGCGGGGATCTGGCTTCAAACTGTGTGTAAATAGGAATGAGGCTTTTGATTGAGAAGAGCACCTTTGTAATTATATACAGCCGTCCTGTTTGCTTTGGCAAGACATCTGTCGTCACACCTCCCCTTCCCTACTTAAATGTCAGCTTGTGGGTGTGACCCGGGAGCAACGCTGACAGATTGTCAGTTATCAGCACACCTGCAGAGAGAGCTCTCAATGCCACCACGCAAATGCTTATATATATATATATATATATATATATATATATATATATATATATATATATATATATATATATATATTTATGACATAGCCACTCATTCAGCAAAAAATCAAAATCAAAATTCGTCAAGGTTCTCACATTCATTCTGCTTATTAGCATTCAGCAATCTGCTCATTTCTGTTATGTGAAAACCATCCCCCTGAAGAGTTAATAATCATAACGTCTAGGGGTGGGAGAAAAAATCGATTCACCTAAGTATCGCGATTTTTAATGTCACGATTTTTTGGATCGATATTTTATTCAAGAATCGATAATCGCAAAAGCAAAAAAAAAAAAAAAAAATTTTTTTTTTTTTTTTTTTTTTTTTTTTTTGGTGCTGCAGTCAGGCCACTCACTGAACAGCAGGTCAGGTGCCGCCTACTGGTTTACTAGTGGTTGTATTACTTTATTAGTTAGTCTGAAGTAATAATTACACTTCAGGGTTAAAGTGGGTGCATCTCATTGTAAAATTGGACTTGGCCCAAATTAGGCTTCAAACGGCCCAAATTGGGCTTCAAACGACCGACATTGAGCTTCAAACGGCCCAAATTTCACGCGCGTCGGCCCATATCGGCCTGGCCTGCTTGGTATCTAATGCCCAGCCTGAATTATGATCCCAGTCCGCCCCTGTTTTTAACTATATCGCCCAGCCCTACTCATGATATACAGTCTCTAGTGTATGATTCAACTTTTCCCATGTTCTAATCTAGTGTAAAAAAGCAAACAAACTGAAAAAAGAAAAGAAAAAAAGAAACAAAAATCGCAATAAATCGTAATATCGAATCGCAATAATCGTAGAATCGCAATACTTAAGAATCGCAATATAAATCGAATCGGCACCCAAGTATCGTGATAGTATCGAATCGGGAGATAAGTGAATCGGCACAGCCCTAATAACGTCCCCCTGAAGAGTTCATAATCATAACGTCCCCCTGAAGAGTTCATAATCATAACGTCCCCCTGAAGAGTTCATAATCATAACGTCCCCCTGAAGAGTTAATAATCATAACGTCCCCCTGAAGAGTTAATAATCATAACGTCTCCTGAAGAGTTAATAATCATAACGTCCCCCTGAAGAGTTCATAATCATAACGTCCCCCTGAAGAGTTCATAATCATAACGTCCCCCTGAAGAGTTCATAATCATAACGTCCTCCTGAAGAGTTCATAATCATAACGTCCCCCTGAAGAGTTCATAATCATAACGTCCTCCTGAAGAGTTAATAATCATAACGTCCCCCTGAAGAGTTAATAATCATAACGTCCCCTAAAGAGTTAATAATCATAACGTCCCCCTGAAGAGTTAATAATCATAACGTCCCCCTGAAGAGTTAATAATCATAACGTCCCCTGAAGAGTTAATAATCATAACGTCCCCCTGAAGAGTTAATAATCATAACGTCCTCCTGAAGAGTTAATAATCATAACGTCCCCCTGAAGAGTTCATAATCATGACGTCCCCCCCTGAAGAGTTCATAATCATAACGTCCTCCTGAAGAGTTAATAATCATAACGTCCTCCTGAAGAGTTAATAATCATAACGTCCTCCTAAAGAGTTAATAATCATAACGTCCTCCTGAAGAGTTAATAATCATAACGTCTCCTGAAGAGTTAATAATCATAATGTCCTCCTGAAGAGTTAATACTCATAACGTCTCCTGAAGAGTTAATAATCATAACGTCTCCTGAAGAGTTAATAATCATAACGTCCTCCTGAAGAGTTAATAATCATAACGTCCCCCTGAAGAGTTAATAATCATAACGTCCCCCTGAAGAGTTAATAATCATAACGTCCCCCTGAAGAGTTAATAATCATAACGTCCCCCTGAAGAGTTAATAATCATAACGTCTCCTGAAGAGTTAATAATCATAACGTCTCCTGAAGAGTTAATAATCATAACGTCCTCCTGAAGAGTTAATAATCATAACGTCCTCCTGAAGAGTTAATAATCATAACGTCCCCCTGAAGAGTTAATAATCATAACGTCCTCCTGAAGAGTTAATAATCATAACGTCTCCTGAAGAGTTAATAATCATAACGTCTCCTGAAGAGTTAATAATCATAACGTCCTCCTGAAGAGTTAATAATCATAACGTCCTCCTGAAGAGTTAATAATCATAACGTCCCCCTGAAGAGTTAATAACCATAACGTCCCCCTGAAGAGTTAATAATCATAACGTCCCCCTGAAGAGTTAATAACCATAACGTCCCCCTGAAGAGTTAATAATCATAACGTCCCCCTGAAGAGTTAATAATCATAACGTCCCCCTGAAGAGTTAATAATCATAACGTCCCCCTGAAGAGTTAATAACCATAACGTCCCCCTGAAGAGTTAATAAAGCAATCGCCGCCTGAGTGGGTTAGACATCGCTAAACACACACAGCCAACATTCTGATCTGTGTTGCAATCACCTTAGTATGCAATGCGCTGTCTTAATTCAAGCTGCTTGGCACGCAAACCTGAGCATCTCGCAGTAGCCATGATTCTATTGTCACTTTCTGTAGAGTTGTGTGACTGTGGTGGACCAGGGAAAACAGGACCCCTCCTTAAGAGAAGCCAATGGAATGCATTCATTCCACGCACACAAGATATTTCATGGAGGAAAATGAGCTTGATCCTGAGGCTTATGCGTGTATGTTTAGTGATTTGTAGAAGGGATTTGGGGGCTTTAGCGTGTGCGTCTGCCGGCAGACTTTCCTTTAGACACTGCGGTGCGGCGCAAGCCGCTGCCTCGACACCTCATTGTTCCAGCGGGGCGCTCGTGAGAGGCTGGCTGCTGCTGACGTCGCTCGCTGCTGCTGCTGCTGCCCGCCTCCTGAGGCCAGACCCTCACAGGACTCCATTGAGAACCCAAGTAAAGGTCACGCTGGTATTAAAAGCGGGGGACAATAAACTGACTCTACGGACTAGTGTAAGGCACTCCGTGGACTTAGCATTTATGCTCCGATGTCATCTTAAACCTCTTTAAAGTGTTACGGTGGTTTTACCTGATCTCTGTAGAAGCCACCGCGGTTTCTTTTGGAGCACTCGGCTGTCATAACTCTGCGCTTTTCCTCCAAGGTGTCCAATGTTCACTCTGGCACGTCACTTTATATCACTGGAGAGATATATTCCTATGAAGTAATTAAGAAAATACCTCTCCTCGAGGCTCCAGCACCCCTCTCTCCACGAGGAGCCTGCTGTTTAACGCCGGAGTGTCCGGGCCAGCGCCGGGCGAGACGGGGCGAGCAGAGAAGCTTCAACGCACAGTGTAATTGAGAGCTGGCAGGCGAGCGCATGGTCCTGATTGCAGCATGTTCCTCCAGAAGCCAGGTTTATGTTTCATCATGTGCCCGTCCACCGCACTCCATAAAAAGCAAATAAACTTTTCACTGGCAATGGCATAATAACGACAGAGCTAGCTAATGAGCGAATTAAAGACTCATAAATAAAGGTTTGGCTCCCTGACTGAGATGTGAAGGTTCTTACATCAACACTGGGTTTGATACACTCTCTAGGTGTCCTCGTTCAACCGCTGAGATGTGGCTGCATTCTGCACTGACTGCAGTGTACCTTACATAACATGACATATTGTTCTTCTGATACGTCTACTTTCAGGAGATTGATTCATTTTGTGGCCTTAAGTTCACCTCAGCAACACTCCTCCGCTTATTACTCCTCTGATAGCGGCTGTCCATATCTACTCTATCATATATGCCCCCCTGCCCACCCCCCACCCCCCGCCGACCAACATATTGGACTTTCCCAGATGAAGAATGCGGGGGAGTCTGTTGAAAGTTTACTGCTGTGCTTTGCCTCGAACTGTAGCTGGTGCAGGAGTCTAAATTGAATGGAGTTGAATGAATGACTTTGGCAGGTCTCTGGTTGGTGTGGTTTGGGCCGCTCCCAGTGCTACACAGAAGCAGCCCAGCAGTGGTTTCACTGTGGGAGCTCGCTCCTCTCCTTTCACCCTGGCTCTCTCGGCGGCCAGCGGGGGGAGCACACAAGCCCCCCCCCCCCAGCCTCGCGCCGTCCCATCCCCAACACGTGCCCTCCGCTGCGGTGGCATCCGCCCGATTCTATTGGACGCGCGTGGACATTCGATCGATTACATGTGGCTTCGCTGAATTTGATTTGTCGAGGGTGAGTTGTTGTCTTTACAGCGAGAGGAATCTGACCAGATTGGTGAATTTTCATTTTCAATTTGATCGTCCATTAGCTTCGGCAAAATGACTTGGAGCTACACTCGAACTGAGGCTTTGCTTTCATCCAGGAAATAAGTTCCACGTGTTTAAAAAGGGAATCCCAAGAACATGAAACTGGGTGTATCTCATCTATTAAGGGCTCTCTCCTCAATGTGGTACAGAGAAGGGAGTGCCAGTGCCAGACTGTATCAGGTCCAGACATGAGGAGGAGGAAAAGCTGCAGTAAGAGGATGGGGTGTAGGGGGGTAAGTAGTGCTGGGGCATTGAAGAGGGACTACTGTAGGTCGGGGGCAGAAGAAACAAAAACCCAAGCATCAGTAGAGTTCTGGGCAACAGTGCGCTCCTCTCCGTTTATAAGCAACAACCGTTTTGGCCCGCGTCTGCTTCTGTCGAGGATTATGATGTTGTTCTTTGAAGGTATGCGGGGCGCCTGTGACAAAGAGGTGTGACTGCTTATTGTGGTGAAGGTGCAGGGGGAAGTGGCTGAGTGAGCTGCCTGTCAGGCAGAGCACACACAGCACCATCTCTCCAGCGCCATGGCTCTTTGATGTGGTTGTTTCTTTGAAGAGCTGACACCCGTCTCCCTTTCACAGTGCCTGGAGCCCTGCAAGGAATCCTGGGACCTGCAGGAAAATCAGTGCCAGGATTTATGCGAGGTATGTCACCACCACAAATACCATGGGTTGCCTCAGACTCAAGTGTTTGAGCTCTTCATACTTGGTGGGGAGGGGGGGCGGGGGAACTCAATAAGAGGAAACTTTGAGAGGAGTGTGAACCGTGAAACTGAGTCTTTTTCTCTAGAGTAATGGCGCTCTCTGTGTAAGGTTGAATCAACGCTGTTGAATTGACTCGCCACTCCAGTGAGTCATAAGCTGAAATGTAAACAGGACAATCCCTGTTAGCTCACAGAGCGGCCTGCTTGCAATCTGACATACATTTTTCCTTCTCCTCCCCCCTCGCTGCCCCTCAGCCCCTCTTTCCCAAGAAGCACTACGAGTGTCTGACGAGCTGTGAGTTCCTGAAGTCGGTGGAGGGCGTGAAGCAGGGCGACTGCCCCGCCCCGGAGAAGGCCAGCGGCTTCGCGGCCGCCTGCGTGGAGAGCTGCGAGGAGGACGGAGAGTGCTCCGCTGTCAAGAAGTGCTGCTCCAACGGCTGCGGCCACACCTGCCAACTGCCCAAGAACCTCTACAAGGGTAATACTGCAGTCCAGTTCACTAACCAAGAACCTCTACAAGGGTAATACTGCAGTCCAGTTCACTAACCAAGAACCTCTATAGAGTACCCCAGGGATGACGTATTTTTGTAGTCGGAACGCAGAAGTCCCGGACTTCACTGTTTCTGCCTATGGGATTTTTGAATGGGTTTTTGGCGCGATGCTTCAAATAAGGTCTGTGGGCAACGCAAGCTTATTCGTGTTCAGCGAGATAATCTTCACACATGAGGACCACTTTCATGAGTTTTGAAGCGTAAATGCGAGCCCTAGAAGTAAAAAGCTCATGCTAAGCGAATCCAGAACTACACACAGTGTCGCATAGGCTTCCACGTCACGTCACCACAGCCAAATTCAACCTGTAGTGTTGTTGATGTGTGCGCTGCTGTGTGCACTGATTACCCCGGGCTGAACCGGGTGAGGGAAAGAGAATTTCCGTGTTCATCCTTTGAAGTGATGACATTATTGACGTATAATATCCCCGTCGACTCAACAGTGTAGTCTCATTTAGCCATTTGCTTGCTAGCCGCCCTTTTAACGGCACGTAAAAGCTTCAAAACTCATAAAAGTGGTCCTCATGTGTGAAGATGATCCTGCTGAACACTGGTTCACATTTGAATAAGCTTGCGTTAACCACAGACCTCATTTGAAGCATCGCGCCAAAAACCAATTCAAAAATCCCATAGGCAGAAACAGTGAAGAACCCGGAAGTGTTAGCATCGATGTTTTCCGGACTCATTCCTGCGGCTCTCTATAAGGGTAATGCTACAGTCCAGTTAGCTAACCATGCTTGGAGGGTTTACAACGGAAGGGTAGTATCGCCCAAAACACCTCACTACCATGCTTGTACACTGTGCTGCCTGGGAGTCATTTAGAACAAGTCTAAAACTGGTTTAAACATTAGAGTAATTGAATGATAGTGAAGTTTGTGATTTGCCATGTAGACGGTTTTCACAGAATTGTTGCTTCTTTCCTGTCCTGTCAGCTATTGCATTAGCAAACACTGCAACAGGAAGTAAGCTCGCGGCAATTTAGACTGTTTATGTCTAAGAATTTAGACATACTTAAAGTTTAAAGTCCTTGTTTTGCATTATGCAAAGTGGGAGAAAAATAGATGTTGCTGAAATCAATCATACTCTAGCAACCAGAGGGAGAGGTGCCACCTTTCATGAAACTAAATCGAGGTGCAACACTCTCTTAATGAAAAATGTCATTAACCTAACTTTAATAGTTCACCTTATTAAAAACGTCACATTTGAGGGACGCCCGCCCGGGTGTAGCGATCTATTCCCTCGCCTATACCAACACGAGGGCCGCAGGTGCGCGTCCCCGTTGTTACCACCGGCTTGGTCGGGCGACGGGCGTCCCTACAGACACATTTGGCCGTGTCTGCGGGTGGGAAGTCGGACAAGGGTACCGGTATGTGTCCTGGTCGCTGCACTAGCGCCGCCTCTGGTCAGTCGGGGTGCCTGTTCAGCGGGGAGAGGAACTGGGGGGGGGGGGTTAACGTGTCCCTCCGTGTTCCTCCACCCGGTGAAACTCGCTGTGAGGTGAAAAGAATCGGCTGGCGACTCCACATGTATCAGAGGAGGCATGTGCGAGTCTACACCCTCCCCACATCAGCAGAGGGGCTGCAGCGACGACTGGTACCGGGGAATTGGCTAAGTACAATTGAGAGGAATAAACACACACACACACACACACACATTTGAGATATAATCGTATTTTTTATGTGATTAACTAGAGAGTGTTGCATTCATTTAAAATCATCTCAATAACACCAATTGTGGATTGTGTTTTAGTCATTTTAGACAACAAGATACTAGAAAGTCTCATCATGACTCTTTATTATTTATTGCACTTTGATGTTGTTGTTTTTCTCACCCACACATTGCTCATACTGTTTCTGATGTAAATGATATTTACTCAGTCTTTAAAATATTCCGGGCCCATTGTGCAAGAGGACTTAAGAGTCTCTTCACTTGGAGATGGGAGCTGCAGTGCCACTTTATCGCCACACAATTGCTGGCAGCCTCAGGCCATAACAAAGCAGGAGATGTGTGGAAGTGAGCTCAGTGGAAGAGGAGAGTCTGAATTCAGCTTTGACCCACTGCAGCAGCTTTGAAGTGCACAGTCAGTGTGTAGCTGTAAGAAGTCTGTGTGCTGCTGCTTTACTCTGCCTGAGTTTGGCTGGGAGAGGCCGGAGCGTGTGAGTTTCAGCTGGAGCGTGTGCACCTTGAATATGTTAGTATTTATATGTGCCTTGGATAAATGCGCAGGACATTCTTTGTGAATGTCATGGTCAGGACATGAACAGCGCATTGACGGAGCCAGATGAAAGGAGACATATCCTTGAGAAGTTCAATACAGCGATCCAGTCAATGAAAACCATTCACCTTAGCGAGGGACCTTCAAATCAGACGGCTTAAGCCGGCGAGTTTGTCCAAACACCGAGCGCATGATGGATCGCTGTCAGGACTGGATTTACACATCATTCCGTGGAGCAGTGTTTGGGGAAAGTCCTGATAGAATTCCCGTCATAGACTTCAGTGTTAAAGGTCTAATTAGTTGCTCATGGTTTGAAGAGTGTAATTGTTTCTGTGTGTGCGCGAGTGTGTGTTCCGTCTTGAGGATGATGATCCATAATGCTGGAAGCCATTAGCCAACACAAGCGGGGAGAAATGAAGCGTTTCCCCTGCTGAGATCACTCTCAGATGTGCGTGTGTGCGTGTGTGTGTGTGTGTGTGTGTGTGTGTGTGTGTGTGTGTGTGTGTGTGTGTGTGTGTGTGTGTGTGTGTGTGTGTGTGTGTGTGTGTGTGTGTGTGTGTGCGTGCGTGCGTGCGTGCGTGCGTGCGTGCGTGCGTGCGTGCGTGCGTGCGTGTGCAGGTCCCCAGCCTTATGTGTATGTCCCTGATGAAAAGAAAAACACACACACACAAAAGCCAGCAATCTTTGTCATCTCTATCTTTTGAACATCGAGACAGCGCCCCCCACTGGGCTTTTGGTCCATGCGTGCCGAAGTTCGTCTTTTCTTTACATCAATAGAGCCTTGACACTATTTACACATCATCCACCGCTCTCGCTCTCTCTCTCACTCCCTCTCAAATATGTGCTTGCGAAGGTGTGCCTCAAATAAGATTTTGTTTGGAGCACATCGGAGATAGCTGTTTCAGAAATACAAAATTAATGAGACTTTCCACTGGTTTCAGAATCCCAATTATGGAGTTTTTACTAGAGCTATAATACATTATGACTTTATAGGAATATCATGCTTCTTTCTTTATTTTTGATCTATGCCAAGAAGCGGTTTATTAGGCTTCTCCATTTCTTTCATTTTCACATTCACATCTCTCCCTCTCTCTCTCCCCCTCTCGAGTCTCTCTCTCTCTCTCTCTCTCTCTCTCGTTGTTTGAATATCTCTTGATCTTTACAGGCTACATCCCTTGGAAGATGCAGCTCTTTATGCTATGGATCCCCGCTTGTAATGCCTCTTCGCTGATCAAAAGCATTGTGCACCATACTGAGCTGTGGAGACAGACAGGATGGAGTCAGGCAAAAGCAACCCATACGAGAAGCGTGGATGGCAGGATGAAATGAAGTGCAGTGAGAGTTGCGTGTATAGAGAGCCAAAGTGGAATCTCACTTCCTGCTTCAGCACAGTACCAGAGATTTTCATCCGCCATTTATCTTCCCCATAGACATTTCGTAAAATGCTTATAAGAATAGTTTTACTTGTTCAAACCAAACGGTTCAGATATATTTAGAAACAGGAGAGATCGCATAACATTTCACTTGGACCAAAACGTAAAAGAGTGCGGGTTTAAAGAAAATATTTTTTCAATGTTGTGTTTTCTACGTTTTGGTCCGAGCGAAATGTTCTATGGTCTCTCCCGATTCTAAATATAGCTGAAGCCTTTGGTTTGACCAAGTAAAACTATTTGTATGAGCATTTTACAAAATGTCTATGGGAAAATTAATTGCGGAAGAAAATCTCTGGTACAGTGCTGAAGCAGGAAGTGACGTTCACTTTTGCCTCTCTATACACTCGCACACTGTCAGAACAAGTCAGGCAGGCAGTCAGTCCGTCAGCTATCCCGGGCTTACGGGAAGTCATCGGGCCGCGTTCATGTCAACGTTGTATTTGCACATTTTTCCCCCCCAGCCCCTGTAATTACAGCAGTCATTATGACGGCGTGTGCGTGAGTATTGAGAATTATAATCCTGCTAAGTGTAATTGTTGCAATGAGTCAGGCATGAATGGAGGCGGCGGCGCTCGTCGGTCTCGAGCGAGGTTCAGCAGGAGTTGCATCACGGCTTGGAGAGCGTGGAGTCAAAGCGCCGTGTGGCCATTGAAAAGTCAATGCTTTATGATTCTTGGAGCAAACTATGACCCAATAGTTATGTTTGGAAAGAGCGAGCTGAGAGAGGGGAGAGAGAGTTGCCCTCCCACACGTTGCGGAAGAGAGAAAGTGTGTGTGCAGGAGTATTTGTGTGACTTTGTGGGAAGATGAGTTAAGGCAGAGCGGGGGG
>NC_139627.1:40857139-41029639 GCF_964638095.1 Poromitra crassiceps | reverse complement strand
ATCACACGCAGATCGACACAATGCCCTATTCATTGTTTTATTTCCCCAAACTGGTGGAAAATAGCCTTAAATGAATGGTTAAGCTTTGGGAGAAAACACAGCGTCTCATTTTAGCATCATTTACAGCGATACATCATAATTTCAGGGGTCTGTGTTACTTGGATATATGGATTTGTGTTGCCAAAGTTATTATCATTGTTATTATTTAGAATAGTTGTAAATCCCACAGCATTTTGCACTTTGGAGGTTTTGTTTTTCCTACACAGCATTTCTGATTGTGTCATGCTGCTATTCCAAAACTGGTCCATGAAAAGGCTCCAGGGATAGTTTGAGAAGATTAAGCCACATATTTCTTTAATTAAACACATCTGAGTAGCTTCAAAGTCCCGTGCTTATTATATTATGAGCATACTCCCAATGTGTCCGCTGCAACGCAACGTTGGTGTTTGCATCAATATCAAATCCAGAGTTGCTCAGTGTTTCACACATACTGTAGATATCAAGTAATTAGTTGCTTTTGTTCCGTTATGAGTTAGAGGACTATGTTGAATAGTTGCTCTAGCTCCAACAAAACTCAACTAAAACTATTATATTCTTAGATTAAAATAGCCTAGGTATTGGTGGATCGTTGATTTATGAAATAATAAGGTTAAAGGGAAATATTCACATTGTCCATACCGTTATGCTTGGTTATGGTTAATTTTGCATACTGGAACATTCACAACTATCTTCTCCAGCCAGAAACCAGAGAGGTTTTATGGCCTCCTGCCTGGGAGATATCAGATAAAAAGCATAATTTGCAATCGATCAGAAAAGATAAATATCATTTGGATGTGAAAGCTTAAACAAACAGGCAAACGAAGAGTCTACCCAGTCAGTCTCTCTTTCATCAACTCCAGACTTAACATTTTGATGAGAGTCTTGGTTTGTATTGCTTCTAGATTCAAAAAAATAAACATATTCGTGTTCACAAACAGGCCTTAGAAATGGCAGGTGATTGCAACAATGGCTTCTTAAACTCCTTTCAATTGAACCGAGCTGCATAATAAATTGTATGAATACACACTATAAATCACACACCATCTTTCATGCATGACTGAGTACATTTTGCCAGTCAACATATTCCCAGCAGTGAAAGACGTTAAAACGTTCTCTGAGCCTTTTGCATAACGCATAAAGTAACATGAGCTGATAACAGACACCCCTCTTGCTCGGTATGGCGTTTCATTAGAGACCGGAGGAGAAAGGCAGCTTGTCTAGACAGTCCACACACGCACCTCTGCAGAGTCTTCCCCTGAATTCGTATTTGAAATGCGTAGCAGATGTGGCACGGAGGAGATAGAGGTGGGAGACACCAGACACCTATTGACACATGTACTAGTGGTTTCCACTTTGGCACCTCGGGGCTTTGAAAGCCACCTGCTGGCAGAGGAATGTCAAAACACGCACGGTCAATAACTAGAACTCATCAAGCTCCCGCTGACGGCGGAATGCTGCAAGTCCAACACACGGTGAGGAAGCCATGGGAGGCTCTGATAACACGTCTCCCTCACAAGGCCCTGAAGGCTATCTCCTCACCACCATGCCTTCTCCTCAGCCCCACATGTGTTCCTAATAACCCGGGCTTTCCCGAGCCGGGCCGGGCCGGGCCGAGATGGGATTATGACCGCGACAGTGACCGGGACCGGTGGCTTTGACGGGAGGCCTAAAGTGTCCCCGTCACACAGTGCTGTCAGTTAAGGGTGTTGTCTGTTGGCAGGCTCAGAGCTGGGTGGACCTGGAGGCGCTGCAGGCAAACAGCAGCTACACCGTGGAGCTGCAGGCGGTCACCTACTGGGGACAGGTGCGTCTGAAGAGCTCCAAGGCGTCTCTCCACTTCAGTACCGGCCAGAGTAACGACTCAGGTAACCATGCTTTGGGTGATATTCACTTGTTCATTCAGCTGTCTAACTTGTAATGTTTTGTCACAGTAAATTAACATGTTTCACTGGGACTGGGGTATCGCCTCTGATTATTTGATTCCGATTCACATGGTTTTGATTAGATTTCCTATTTGATTCGATTCGATATTGATTTAGTTAAAATATCAATTACATTACCAATTTTGCTTGGATATGAAAGAGATTCTCAGAGAACTAATGCTGTAAATTTTACAAGGAACCCTCTAAACTGGTGCACAGATATCGGATCATTCAAATTAAGTTCGATTCGATTTTTCGATTTTTGAAACCTAGCCCTATGCTTCACGTGGAAATGGATGTGATTTAGTGCATGCAGTCAAATTGCAGCTGAACAAAGAGGAACCAATTGTTTTGTTTTGTTTTGGGTTTTTTCCTTTCTTGTTGGGGCGATGTGGAGAGCTGAATGTTCCTACAGCATGACACAAGTACTGCACTTTTCAGCACGCAGTCATCATAAGAAACATGAGAGGCATGGGTGCACTGCCAAGGTACACCGACAACACATCAGCTCGTACGGAGCTCCTGCGTGTTTAGAAAGCACGGGCCCAAAAGCCTCAACGCCGCGGGTGCGTTCGTTTTGAAGCACGGGCAGTTCCACAGGGATTTGAACTCCTAACCTTGGCAGCGTCGGTGCCCCGCTCTGCCCGTTGAGTTGCAAAACCACATATTTACGCATAAAGAACAAGTTATAACCGCTGTGATGATGTTACAAAGAAATTATTGTGTGTTTGCCGTGACCATGCTGGAGAGATTACCCGCAAAACAGTGTGTCTTAGCTACAGCAGCAAACATTTTTTCTCCCTTCTCTTCCCAGCAAAATCAGTGTTCAAGTCAAAGAAGGAGGAGATATCTCCAGTCAGTTCCACCCTGGCCAAACGCCCCTCTGGCCCTCTCGAAGTAGGCACGCCCTTCTACCAGGAGAGCCAGCTGCAGGTCCGCGTCTACTGGAAGAACCGGGGAGGTATGCATTCTACTGTACGGGTTCTTAGCCTTAATCAGAAGCCAATTACCACCTCATTATGTCCATCAATCACTTCGACTCATGTGGACCATAATACATTCTGCGTTCAGTTACTCATGCAGTTGGAGATTCATTTAGTAAATGTGGTACCGGTCCGGATGGTGCGTGGATGAAATAAAATGAAACAATGTGTCTTTGTGAGGGCTGCGGGTGAACGGGTATAAACCTGCACATGGAGCCACTGTTTAGTCAAAAACAATAAACACGCGGAGCCCGCGCGGTGCGACGGGATTTATTGACAGCTGTATTTAATAGATCCTCGCCCTCGCATTAGCGCTGAAGCACTCCATTTTGTTTTACAAGGCCTGACGTCATCGGCAGGCAGCACACTCTCGGATCGCAGCTGCACCGCGAGGGGTTAAAGCCTATAGGAATGCCTGTCCCAGCGGCGTCCATTCCCCCCCCCCCAACCCTTCTGTTAATACCAGAGTGGAAATATGGAAACCTTGAAAGCCGTGCTCTCAGGGTAACCTGTCAAGTCCCATTCACTGGTCTATGTTATGTTGCTAATATATGTCATCGCCCAAGCCAAGCTCCACATCTCCGAGTCAAGAATGCAAACGGCTGGCTACAGGAGAGGCCTGGTGCTGGAGCTTGGAGAGACCGACTGCTGAATCATAGAGAGAGAGAGAGAGAGAGTGTGTGTGAGAGAGAGAGAGAGAGAGAGATGGAGTGAGACCTCCGCATGCTGGCCCGGAGTTGCTAGCGAGGTTGGCCCGGGACTCGGAGAGCTGAGTGATGATGACGGGGTCAAGCATGGCTTCAGAACCACAGTGTTTGGAGCGGAGCTAATCCCCGGTCCGGGTCTTTTTTTCTCCTTGCGGCTCGCCTGTAGAGCGGCCCGGCGGCGGCGGTGTGGGCACGGCGTGAGGGATGACCCTGCCGCTCACGCTGACAGCGCCCGGTCACACCGCTGTAAGCATGCAGACGTACAGACGGAGCGATCTGGTTTGTGTGACGGAGAAAAAGGGACAGGTTAGCGTAGCCGCGGTTAAGCTCTCACTCATACTGTCTCGCCGCCTGTGAGCCAGAGCAGCCCCGGCCCCTCTCTGGGTTGTCTCGGCTCGGCCGACGTAACAGAACGTTACTGTACACCGGCTCAGATAATGTATCACTGTCTGCCCCCACGCGCCGACAATACACAGCAGTCCGGCGGCGCGCGGCGGCACTTCTGAGGCTAGCTTCCAGTCATGATTTATCGAGCGCTGCCGTGGCTCTGTTCTCTACCTGATTTCCATGTCCCTTTCCTTGTTTTACATACCACTTCCCCTCTCTGTCAGAGCCAGCTAAGCATATCTTGTTTATTTTTTCCCCCCCAATTTCCCGCTTCCCTGTAATTCCTCTCTTCTGCTTCCAAAGAGCTCACGGGGCTCCGAGTGCCAGATCTGTGTCTAAGCCTTCAAAGGCCGCTCTTTTATCTCCCCCACCACAGCCAGCGCAGGCCCCCCGCCGAGGGGCTAACATAGCATAACTCAATTATTAATCGGAGGAGTGTTTTCACATCCAAGCGACACAGATGAGTGAATAATAAATCCGGTAAAAATACGATGAGGGCGATGGCAGGAGGAATAAACCCCGCTGATTAGCCTCTGACTACGAGGCGCTACTGTTATACAGTAATGAAGTGAATGCTGTTGCTATAGTAGAGCGTGGCCAGGAGGAGCTGGTGTCCCGGCACGGGCAGGCAGGGCTGCTGCTCCACTGATGAGGCTGCAGAAAAAAACACGTGTGGTTGTGGAACGGGCCTGCAGTCAACACAAGAGAAAGAAAAAGAAAAAAAACAGGGAACAGGGAAATCAGTTAATAAGATAACGTGAGGATTAAGACGGAAATGCGCCGTGTTTTCCATGCTGCTTTTATCTTCTCTAGTCGATGGCATGTTCCATGGAGATAGGATCAACGTGATTAAATGAACAGATCAACAGTGTGAGATATGATTTGTGAGATACCATCATTTTATCCGACCACCAACCGAGATATATGATTTAATGTTCAATGGCTGCTTTGTTGTATGCTGTGTGGTGCTATTTGAGTGACATTCCCTCTTCTCAACCGACCCCTCCCTTCCCCCAGACCCCATGGTGAGTCGCTACCATGTCCAGTGGGTGCCGGAGTACTGCAGCCACAACGAGACCCGGGGACCAGAGAAGTCTGTCACGCAGGTTAGTCTCAGAGAAGTCTGTCACGCAGGTTAGTCTCAGAGAAGTCTGTCACGCAGGTTAGTCTCAGAGAAGTCTGTCACGCAGGTTAGTCTCAGAGAGGTATGTCACGCAGGTTAGTCTCAGAGAAGTCTGTCACGCAGCTTAGTCTCAGAGAAGTCTGTCACGCAGGTTAGTCTCAGAGAGGTATGTCACGCAGGTTAGTCTCAGAGAAGTCTGTCACGCAGGTTAGTCTCAGAGAAGTCTGTCATGCAGGTTAGTCTCAGAGAAGTCTGTCACGCAGATTAGTCTCAGAGAAGTCTGTCACGCAGGTTAGTCTCAGAGAAGTCTGTCATGCAGGTTAGTCTCAGAGAAGTCTGTCACGCAGGTTAGTCTCAGAGAAGTCTGTCACGCAGGTTAGTCGCAGAGAAGTCTGTCACGCAGGTTAGTCTCAGAGAAGTCTTGTCACACAGGTTAGTCTCAGAGAAGTCTGTCACGCAGGTTAGTCTCAGAGAAGTCTTGTCACGCAGCTTAGTCTCAGAGAGGTATGTCACGCAGGTTAGTCTCAGAGAAGTCTGTCACGCAGGTTAGTCTCAGAGAAGTCTGTCATGCAGGTTAGTCTCAGAGAAGTCTGTCACGCAGGTTAGTCTCAGAGAAGTCTGTCACGCAGGTTAGTCTCAGAGAAGTCTGTCACGCAGGTTAGTCTCAGAGAAGTCTGTCACGCAGGTTAGTCTCAGAGAAGTCTGTCACGCAGGTTAGTCTCAGAGAAGTCTGTCACGCAGGTTAGTCTCAGAGAAGTCTGTCATGCAGGTTAGTCTCAGAGAAGTCTGTCACGCAGGTTAGTCTCAGAGAAGTCTGTCACGCAGGTTAGTCTCAGAGAAGTCTGTCATGCAGGTTAGTCTCAGAGAAGTCTGTCACGCAGGTTAGTCTCAGAGAAGTCTGTCACGCAGGTTAGTCTCAGAGAAGTCTGTCACGCAGGTTAGTCTCAGAGAAGTCTGTCACGCAGGTTAGTCTCAGAGAAGTCTGTCATGCAGGTTAGTCTCAGAGAAGTCTGTCACGCAGGTTAGTCTCAGAGAAGTCTGTCATGCAGGTTAGTCTCAGAGAAGTCTGTCACGCAGGTTAGTCTCAGAGAAGTCTGTCACGCAGGTTAGTCTCCAGCCATCGTTTCAGACGGCGCAGTAGCTTGATCAGCAGCTCTGTGCTATGCAAAGCACGTGCCTAATCTTTTGTCTGATGCTTAGAAAGGACTAAAGAAAACATGTCCACCGAGCGAGTCTGAAGCCCTGCTGTTGTGTTGGCTTTGCACTGGGCAAATCACCGGCCCTTGTTTTGAATATTCTGAGTCAGTCGTGTGGTCAGGCATGTGGTGTGTTGGCCAATAAAACGTATTTACTTCAACAATGTTTCCCGGAATGGGGGACCATTCACCTCCAACTCCAACAGCCCCAGCCACGCTGCTGCATGCGGCTGCTTTTAGGGCACAGTAGGCTTTGGGTGGGGGTTGGGAGTGTTTTTGGGGGGCGCTTGGGAGTGTTTCTTTTTTGGGGGGGGGGGGGGTTGGGAGTTGGCTGTTTGGGCTCAGGCTGATACAGGATGGCAGAGGGCTGGCAATCAGTGCATTCTTTGGGGACCAGCTCTCTGGTTGCTAGGATATATACATCCTTTTTCTATAGATCACTGGGAAGGATTCCAGCCTTGTGCTCTTAGACCCCTGTGTGTGAGCACGGCGCCTCGCTCACTTTTAATCAGAGCTGTTTCATATCAGAGAGAGTATATATCGGGGAGAGAGCATACACACACCCTCTCTCTTGGGGCTGCCTATTAACGTAGAGCCGCTTTATTACGAATGCAAGATCTAAACCCACCAGTCAGCAGGATGCGTTTTTTTTGGTTTCCTCGAAAAGAGATGAGAGAGGCAAGTTTTGTTCAGATCAATAGACGATTAAAGTTTGAAATGAGTGTAAAGTATTCGGCCGCTGCACAGAATTCATTAACATGGATTTACATGCCATACTCATTTAAAATGACACATGACTCCACTTTGGCTCTTTATGAAGTTGCTCTTGTGTTTGTGCTACATTTGGAAGCCATCAAAAAAAAGAGAAATAATCATTTGTATTGCCGTTTGAATGGGAGAATGGTGGCTTAACCCCGACCATGTGAGTGTTCAAAGTGGTGCTGTAATGTGGGGCAAGTTCCTTAGGCCCGAGCCCGGGAACGTGATCCTCCCTGGCGCTGTGTATTTAATTATCTCTGAAGCTCCATGGGACCTGACCTGGGCGACATGTCAAAGTCATCGGGGCTGAAATCATGTGTTTCTTGGCTCAGGAGAACTACATCAACCTCTCCGGCCTGCTGTTCTCCTGCAAGTACAAAGTCACCGTTCACATGCTCAAGTCCAAGAGACGCTCCAAGGACGAGAGCACCACCTTCCTCACCCCGTCCTGCGCCACCATCCGCAGCAAGACCCACAAACACATCCCCTGCCCGGGGGAGGGAGGTGAGTCATCCGTTTAGACATCACCGGCTGCTATAAATACATCTATACACTGTTATATGCCCTCACGCAGCGTGCTCTATATTAATTATTCTCAAACTTTTTCATATCAAGGACCTTCATTTAGTCCACATTAGGGCCACGGGCCCCCATTTGATGAGGTTTTGTCCCAGTTCTGAGAATGTTTTTTATTGTTGGATATGATTTTGTCCAGAATTCCATGACTACCTGCAGAGTAGGTAGAGAAATAACAGTGAAACTATCATAGGGTGTCTGGGTAGTGTAGAGGGAAATGCACTCTCCTACCACCGCGGAGCCCCGGATTCAATTCACTTCCGGCTTCGTCAGACGTTCCTACAGACACAATTGGCCATGTCTGCGGGTGGAAAGCCGATGGGGTATGAGTCCTGGTCGCTGCAGTAGCACCTCTTCTGGTCGGTCGGGGCACCTGTTTGGGGGGGGGAGGGGAACTGGGTGAATAGCGCAATCCTCCGACGCTCTACGTCCTGCCGGTGAAACTCCTTGCTGTCACGGGAAAACAAGCGGCTGGCGACTGCATATGTATCAGTCAGAGGAAGCATGTGCTAGTGTACGGTTCTCCACAAATCGGCAGAGGGGGTGGAGCAACGACCGGGACAGCAGAGGGGATTGGCCAAGTACAATTGGGGGGGAAATGGGAGACAAATATGGAAAAAACTTGATAACAAAAAACAGTGAAACTATAATATAACTAGTAATTCTGCTACATTCTCTAATTGCGTAAATTGTAAATGAAATGATGGTCATTCAACATTCATCATTTTGCTCGGGACCCCCTTTGGAGTTCCCCCAGGAGGACCCAGAACCCACGTTGAGAACCACAGCTCTTTATGACAAACCACCTTCCTCCCAACAGCTCCAGGGCTTCCCAAGGTTTTGGCCAAGCCAGAGAACCTCACTGCCTCCTTCTCCATCAATGAGGGGAACATCACCGGAAACTTCCTGTGGCGCGTGTCCCGGGTGGCTCCCCACCAGCGAATCACAGGCTTCCAAGTCACCTGGGCTGAAGTCACCACCGAGAGCCGGCAAAACAGCTTGCCCAACAGCATCATCTCTCAGTCCCAGATCCTGCCTCCAGTAAGTCTGTTTTCTTTTCAATTGGATTGCTGTTTTTCTATTCCAATTCCCACAGTCGGTATGCGATACAGATGCGCGGATGAGCTTTTATGCCATCCTAATCCGCGTGTATGCATGAACCAACCGCCCGACATAAATCCGCGCAAATTATTTCATACTATTTATAGATCCACGCCCGCCATGCACCCGACATTTCACAACGCTATAAAAGGAGTGAACTTACGGTTTCTGCTGCCGTTGGTGCGATCGCTGCAGTCCAAGACTCCAAGTAAACTTCCATGCTGTATTATGTCCAGTCCACCACTTGCCCTCATGTAGCTTACTCGGCTAACGCTATAGCTTTAAGTTTAGTTTACTTGATTGCCTCATTGTATGGGAAAATACGAAGGCGTCTTCTCTTCAAACACGTCTTCAGCGGAGACTCCTCTTGAGGGTGACATCATTGACCATATATGGACCAAAAGTGGAGCCTAGCGACCTAGCACATGGCTATTGTTTTGTTTACCACTGCCGTGGGTCCTTTGGGGATCCTACAATAATAGGCGACTAAGAATGTGCCTGACGAAAAATGTAGCTTAAAATATGTTCATAGACTAGAGAACGTAATTAATATTATTTTTCCTCATTAATTATCCATCGTTTCAACCGCCCGCAACCCATCCGCTATTAATCAGAATGTTTATTTCTATGATCCGGCCCACCTGCGGGGCGGGATATCCGCGGTCAGCGCGGTTATAACTGCGGCCCGCGCATCACTAGTATGCGGTAAATACTATTTTGTATGCTTTTCCATATAGTACAGGGCAAGTAGCTCAGTCAGAGTATATATCACCCACATTTTAACTGATGGTATTGTCCCATGCTGTCAATGGTAAAGTTGTTTTCAGAATAATGGAGTTGTGGGCTCTTTACATGAATCTTGTGATAAGCAGTGGTGTGCAGACACTAGGCGAGATCTGAGGGAGCGCTGTGCCCTGGTGGAAGTTCTCCTCCTCTACCTTTTCATCTCACTTGCCTCCTTCCTCTTTCATCCTCCGTGAGAGCTCTGAGAAATGCCGCTATTCTACATAATCTGCTCTATCAACAACACGTTCCGCCTGTCTGCACTTCCCAGCTTGGCCAGCTCATCTATAAATACAACCACCCACCACACGCTTTATCAGGCTGGCAGCAAAGGCAGGAGAGAGGGAACAGGTCTTATGAAAACAAAGTCCTTTGTTTTTGTCTGTGGTCTGTGCAAAGAGAGCCGATACCCCCCAGGTTTATCCTACAGCCCATTGAAAATTCAAATCCAGTCAAATTCAAAAACATGTCCTGTCGTAATTTGGACTCATTGCGTGTTTTCTGATGTTCTCCTCCTTCCCCCCCACTCCGGCAGGATCATAACTTGCTTGTGGTGTCTAACCTGCGGCCGGCGACCTACTACAGACTGGAGGTGCAGGTTATAACAACAGGAGGGGAGGGTCCTGCTACTGTCAAGACCTTCCAGACCCCGAGCGTCTTACCAGTCGTTCAACACCGTAAGTACCAAGTCACTGTCAGCTGCTTTGCTCCAGCTGCTAACTGTGTTGAAGAGATTTGGGAATATGTAAAAGGTTTGTTTCTTACTTAGCTTGGGTGAAGTAGTATTCTGCAAGATGCTTCTTTTGCTGTGGTGTTTTTGCACTGCACTTCCGATTGGCATGTCTTTTTCCTTGCTCCACTGCTCATGCCTAACTACCCGGTTTTTCTACTAACTACTAATTAACTGCTGTTGCTGTTATCGCTGCCAGAAACGTAAACGTATGTGCTGCAGATGAACTTTCCGTGGAAAGTGCTAACAGCCACTGGGTGTATAGAACAGCAAATGTTGATGTCAAAACTTTCATGACCCGGGTATCCGGAATAACTATTATCTCGCAGTGATGGAAAGTTGCAGACATACAGTATATATTATGTGATGGATTATTACTTCAGTATGAATCGCTGACATGGTATCTGGTCTTGGTGGCTCTCTGGTTGTGTGTTGTAGGACCCAGACTCCGGCAGCACCACTCTCATCACCAGAAGCCATCGGTAGAGAGACACTGAGTCAGCGGACCGGGCAACCAGGGAGAAGCACCGATAGCTCTCGGCTCCTGTCTATCAGGGAAGGAATGTGTGGAACCAAACAGAAGCACAGCACACCAGACCATGACGGACCCATCAGAAACACAGCACACCAGACCATGATGGACCCATCAGAAACACAGCACAAGAGACCAACCACACCATGAACTGATGCCCCTGCCCCTGAACCAAACAAACACACCACACCATGAACTGACGCCCCTGCCCCTGAACCAAACAAACACAACACACCATGAACTGACGCCCCTGCCCCTGAACCAAACAAACACAACACAACACAGCACAACACACCACACCATGAACTGATGCCCCTGCCCCTGAACCAAACAAACACACCACACCATGAACTGATGCCCCTGCCCCTGAACCAAACAAACACACCACACCATGAACTGACGCCCTTGCCCCTGAACCAAACACAACACAACACACCATGAACTGATGCCCCTGCCCCTGAACCAAACAAACACACCACACCATGAACTGATGCCCCTGAACCAAACAAACACACCACACCATTAACTGATGCCCCTGAACCAAACAAACACACCACACCATTAACTGACGCCCCTGCCTGTGAAACATGGGTCCTTTTTCAACACACAGGCTTTTCCTTCTTACCCCCTCTGTTGACTGCAGTCACCAGATGGGTGTTGGTCTGTACAGTCAAATGTATACTGTAGATCTCACTTTCGCACTGGTTAGTATATAGTTCACCAATGCATCAAACCCCAGGTAAAAAATAAATAAAAAAAAAGATCCATGAACCATCAAATTGTTGTGGTCCAACAATCAATATTCTACACAGCAACAGCAAATTCCCAATTCCAGTTGGATTAGATCGGAGAAAACTCACAGCACCTGTTTGTTTGATTGCTTGATGACGTGAGATTAGCTCATGGTGTAAAGAAAAAACATATATTGGCAAGGTGATTGAAGACACTTGAACACAAATGGAGGGAAATGCCATGCAATTGTAAAACAATCGTTTATTCATGAAGAAAGAAAAGTAGAAATTCATCTATTTATTTTTGTTTTACCCATTAAAAAGGCGCTTAGGCATACAGTAAGTACTGATGGATAATGTAACTAAAATCATTGTTGTCTAACCCAGAATATCTCTCATAGTATGTTGCATGTAGTACATTTGATTTTTGAACTGTAAATTAATTACTTGCTTCAAATTGAATGCTCGTAATGGTTTTGCATGACAAACACTAGCATTCTGTTGGCATGAAATAATGTCTGTGTTACCTCTTTTGAATATCTTAGCAATATTTCATTAACAGATTAACAAAGAACTATATTGGGAGTAATATGTAATGTTTATTAATGAAATTATAACTTGTGTGGAAATGATGAATTGTATATGTTCTTGGCTGTAGAAATATTTGTCGTGAAGCAGTCAGTGAATGTCTATATTTATTTATGTGTGTATTACAAAGTTTGGTTTGGATGTGTGTGAATGTGTATGTTTTGTGTGTTTTAGTCTCAAATTTTTTGAACCCGGAAAAAAAAATCTTGTAAAGACATTTTGTAAAAATGGAATTGTAAATAGAGTCTTATGTTACATGTTATTTTTCCATGGTAGAAACTGTACAAACTGCTAAGTAATAAAATAATCCTTAACCTATTCCTTTTGCTATTTGTTTAATTGAAACTGCTGTGAGCAGTAAATAGACACGCTTCTCCTCGCAGCCTCGGACTATTTGGCAGATGCGGTTGCTTATTTTGGCTGTAAAAGCGATCATGCCAGACTCCCAATGCAGCATATTCACTGATGGGTCCAGGAGGCTGAGACCTGCAAGTCCAAATAAACAGGTCATCTACTCACCAGCCAGAGTGAATATACCATAGCTGGGGTCGGGCACCCCTCGACATAACGCTCCGCTTCTCAGAGCACTTGTGTATTTGAAAAGTTTTAAATCCCTCTACTGTTCACCAGCCTTTCACCCTCGTAAAATGAAATGTGGAAATGTTTATAAGAAAATAAAGCCTGCAAGGCGGCAAGACTGACACCATGCGAGTTGAGCCTTTATGTGTGGAGTATCCCATTTGCGGGTTTCAAACCTCAAGCTGGGTTCTTTGTATATTTCAGATCATCGCCTTTTTAGCAGACATAATACTGTGGAAGGAGTGAATACAGAATAGATTTGAATAGTGCATAATGGTCTCCTACACACCCTCATACCATCCACATGTTTTAACATGTATGTAACCAAACAAGTTGAAATGGGTTGTAAATTGACTTTATCATACACTTAGACCTGAGGGCATTCACTTCAGTCTAGCACTGTTGCTACTGAGCAAATCTCCACTGGAGCAGCTGCTGGTTCAGTGCTTTGCTCAAGGGAAGAGCAACTCATCCACTTCCCCCACCGAGCTCATGTGAAGATTCATGCCGGTTACAATGTAACCGGTTACATTGTGACCAGTCACATTGTGACCAGTTACATTGTAACCAGTTACATTGTGACCAGTTACATTGTAACTGGATGGCATCTACCTTTCTGCCTGAATCTGCCTTGTTGCTTCTGGACATCCAAACCCAGCATTTTGGGGAAGAGAAAAAAAGTTATTTATTTATTTATTATTTTTCTACACCTTTATTTATACTGGGAGAGTCTCACTGAGAGCAATGCTCTCTGTTCACATTCACACCTGGAAGCTGACCAGTACAACCACAGTCTGATCTGCTGGCCACTGAGCAGCTCCACTGGAGCGCTTGTCTTGCCATACTCTTGTTTCCCACTTAAATCCCTACTTGTCTTACCTTGCAAGAACTACAACACAGTTTCCCCATACTGAAAAATACTGATGTGCTGATGTGGTACTGATAAAGACTCAATTCTCTATTCTGCTATTAAAGATGACTCACTGTTCATTTCATATCATAAATATCACCATGTTAAATGCAATTTAGAAGTCCTGTTATATGATCTTGCTTGTGTTTATAAGTGTGCTATATGTGTGATATTGCCTCATCTGGATCTGTGCCAGCTGTTTCTGTTGCGACTGGAAAAACCTCCAGATCGGTCTCATCTCCAGCGTTTTCCACAGGGAGCCACATTATTGCGAGTGCTGGTTTTCGCACAGTCTGCCTCTTCCGTCAGTCAGTGCTTCACCACTCACTTCTCAGGGATCTTGTTTATGTACAGTTCTATTATGTCACAGGAGATTAGTTCCTCTCGGTCTGTGCACGTTAATCCCCCCCTCTCTTTTCCAGGAGCCTGGCCAGTGTTTAGCCAAGGCCCCGCCCCTCTCCCATTCAGGCTGTCACCGTCCTACACCCAGCAAATACCCACGGCCCTCAAGTGTGAAAGCCTCAAGACAAAGGGCCTCCAGCCTCCTTTGAGGCACGTCGCAAGGCGCCCAAGTCTCCGAGGACATAATAGAAAAGGGAACAAAATGCAACAACTAAATAATAAGCCGGTCGTCGGCGCAAAAGCTTTGTCTCTGATGGTACAAGCCCAGAGAGCTTATCCACTTTGCATGGCATTACATCCCTATTGTGAAAGTCAGGCGAGGGATATTGTTTTCAAATTCAAACAGATATTTTTTATACACAATATTATTCATTTGGCTCTTTGAATAAAACCCAGGCAGTTCAATATTTATCCTTCTTCTGGTTGACATTAGCCCTTTTTAAATGTTAGAGTAGAGAATAGAGGAGTGCAACAAAGATAGCCTGTTTCTCCCACACATTTCCGCTGACCCTTTAGCACCCGTTCTGCAGATTAACATTGCAATGAGCCACACGCATATCACTATTTATCAAATCTTGCGAGCCACTTGTGTGTGTCATCCTGCAATAGTTGAAAGAATAGCTGTAACAGTATCCCTTTAAGGATGAGAGGAATTTAGGTTTTGATGAAAGCTTCAATCCTGACTCCACTTTGATGTATGAGGCGAAGAATCAAATGGATGGACGTTACTTTGCCTTTACTCTTCAGATGACACGGATTGTAACCTGAACAATTTGAGCGCTCCCAACTCTAACTCTCATGTGAGTTGCAGGTCAGGATTGTCAGGCAGCTAGAGCAGCGCATTCTCTCCAGATTACTACCACATGGACCCAGGCCATTTGCGCTGGTACTCTTTAGATATGATGAGATGGAATATATTGTCTGTGCGATTGATGAAAAATAACCAGAGTGTTTGCCTCGTCCATTAGGAAAGGCAATAGTTGCTGTAATGCCGTGGTGTGGTGAGAACTCTGACCTTGCCCTGGGCTGTGGCGTGTTTCTGGTTAGGCTCTGGTGAGTGGGACCAGGCAGGGGACACATGAAAGGCTCGCGCTGTCAGGCCGCAAGGATGTTCAGTCTAAAGTCTAATGAAGACCAGAACACATGGTCGGACCTGAGAACATGCATGGCACACATTATAGCCCATACAAGTACTGGAGCTATACAACGTGGTGGACTAGGTTAGTGCACTATACGCAGTGGTTCTCAAATTGTGGTCTGAGGACACCCAGAGGTCCGTGAAGGGGTTCCAGGGGGTCCTCATTAAAAACAATGACAGAATATATGACTATTTTGGTCATGGGTTTCATACACTTTCTGTAATAAAACATCTAAAAGGGAAAAAAATCATATCAGATGGGGACCCTGGGACAAAATCTTATCAAATGGGGGTCCGTGGTCTAATTTGTGTCAGTTTAGGGGTCCTTCACATGGAAAAAGTTTGAGACACCGGCACTGCACTATAGTAAGGCTGGACTAAGTGAAAAGATAGATAAGCCCATGCTTCTGACGTGATTACAAGAATGTGGAGCTTACAGCAAAGATACTGAAGTGTAAACATTGCCATGTCCAAATACAGGCAGATAAGGTCCCTTTCTTTTCTTTTCTCTTTTCATTGTGTCTTTCACTTGGTCTTTCATATCACTCCCTTGGCCTCCAAAGTACCCGCAGGTTCCCAGTCTCTGTGCTTGCAACACTTCGCTTGCGTTTATTGAGGCTGAAATGGAAGATGTGTCACCTCAGGTTATCTGGAGTAGAAGTCAGTTGCTTAGGTATCTTTAATGCTGCAATGGCAGATTCTTTTGATATATACTGTATAAACCCATAGGCAGATGATCAAAAGATGCGCTACTACACCATTACTCCAATAGACCTTCTGCTGACCCCCTCAACCTACCTATGAAACATTTCCCATGCTACATTCTCCCACGAGTCGAGGTGAAACGCAGGCTGTCAGGAGGACTCTGCTTTTCCTTGGCGTTGGGTCAAATGTATACAAGAGGTCCGCTGAGAAGAACCCAGTTTGTGTTTGTGTTTACAAAGAAAGCATCCCCAGAGGAATCATTATCCAGATCCCTCCTTCCTAAGCAAACATCCTTCTCCACGGGCGTACAATGTGAAGAGATCACTCCGTGAAGCACCATCCAGCTGGGTAATAGCTGTTTATAATCCCTTCTGATTAGTGTTAATCCCCTTAATGCTCCTTCCTGAGAAGAAGCAAACGTTGACCTAAAGTGACTCAGTCATAATTAATGAAGTTAGGATGCTAGGAAGCTCGCTATGCTGTCAACCATCTCGTGTGGTCAAGCCAATTACAGTAAATGGAGGTGATTACTCACACACTTTGATAGGTAATCATTGCATACACCGCGCGGCTGACTCATCACTCTGTCCTTTCTCATCATCTGTGTGTGTCTGGGATCGCCCGGCGGGTGTCAAACCTCCTCACAATGCCGCGCACACACCCCCAGGCGTGACCAGGGGCAACTTTCCGCCTTGTGTTCTCCCCTCCTGTGAAGTTGGGTGTGCAGGGTCAGCGAGTGGGACGGTAGCCGGGGCCTCTGATGCGGGGCCAAAGGTCAGAGGTCAGCGTGCACCCAGGAGGGTGGACCGCAGCGCCGGGGCAGGACCTGGGCCCAGGGACAAGGAAAGGGGTCAGGGGTTGGGTTCAGATGGAAACCACACAGAGGATGTCGAAACAGATTGTGTCAGGGGAGAAACAGAGCTTCCTCCTGCTTAGTTCCTCCTCCTGGATCGCCTGGAAGGCAAAGTTATCACGGTGTAGATTGGCTTGGGCGTCTCATACACAGGGCAGCGGGATTCAAACACACTTCCACCTCCAAGCAGCAATTTAAAGGTGTTAATAGGATGCCATACCTGCGATCTAAACTTCCTGTTAAAAGTGTGATTTTTGACAGGTATGATATTTGGTGTGTAAACGTTATGCTTCAACGCCTCTGCTTGCAGGCTATCTCTAAATGAACAACATATGAGGCAGAATCAAAGGCGCTGAGAGGAGAAAACGGGCTTGGAAGGGTTGTTTAGAGATGAAAATGCATGCAGCTGCCTAATTTCTCATTCAATAAACCAAAAATGATGATGGAGCATTTTGATACAGAGAACATTTCTCTGAAGGGAAAGATCATCTGCTCGTTCTCTGTGTTGATTACTCTAGACTGGCAACGTCTGTCTATGGCCTATCCATGTGTCGGTCTGCTGCCTTCTCCATAAGGAAGGCCTGCATGGCTCACCTCACATCTGGTTCATACCCAAACGAATAAGTGTACCATAAGATGGCATCCAAGATCATTAGGTACAAAAAAAGACATGGATACTTTTTTCCTGTTAAAGGGATAGTTCACATTTTGTAAAGTATATTTGCTACTTACCAAAAATCTCCTCCACAGTGCACACAAAGTACATTTCAGTGAGTCTCAGTCAGCTTGTACATACAGGAGTGTTACCCCATTGACCTTGCATTCATTTTCGCCCAACTTCCCAGAGCTACTATGAGGAACAGCATGGACTGTGCTGAGAAAGAACTCTACCAATCAACATCATTATTGGTAAGTAGCAAATAGGGCTAGACTTTACAAAAATGTGAACTATCCCTTTAAATCCATTTGTTGTATTGAGGAAAACAAAACGAAGCTTGAGCTGAAAAGGCAGCATGAAATGGATTAGGCTGTAAGAGAACAGCTTAGATGTCCACGCATTGGCCATGCAGGCACAAGCTTTGACAAACCCTGAAAACATGGAAGACGGCACGATCAGAGTGATTGACTCCACTAAGGAATTAGCATGAGGATAATATGATGTTTTTATAGTGTACCAAGACATTGATTCCAATACATTACGATCAAAACCAACACATGGCTCAACAAACCACAATGTTTACAAAAGCAATATGCAGTATTTAATCTTGTGTGTGTGTGTGTGTGTGTGTGTGTGTGTGTGTGTGTGTGTGTGTGTGTGTGTGTGTGTGTGTGTGTGTGCGCGCGTGCGTGCGTGCGCATGTGCGTGTGTGTGTGTGTGCGCGCGCACTCTCGAAGGTTAAGAGCTCATTTCCACCCTGATGATCACAGGCACCATTGATTGTAATGCTGACGAGCAGGCTATAGTTCACCCTGTGGCACACAAAGGAATCTGGACATGTTTAAAGCACTAACTTTTATGTGTGTGTTTTTTTCTTATGCTGGTATGAAGTTGAATTGTGATGCTGTGGGCAGCTGGCTCTCATTAAGAAAACATGATGTCAAACAGAGGGCTGGATGGTGAAAGTAAACTACTCTCACTCTCTGGTCCGTCTGTGTGTCTTTCTCAGAGAGACCTCTGAACATGCTGGCCTTTGAGCCTAGTGGCCTTTCTAATTACGGGTATGGTCCGTTAAATCAAAGGAAACATTTCACCAAGAACACAGAGAAAACAAGTCCACGATGGTTTTGGCTATGAAAGATTTTTATTATAATAAATAATAGAAAATAAAATATTTACACAACACGTTAAATTAATAGCATTCAGCAGGCTGCATTGCTTGCCAGTGTGTTTTTTTGTTTAATGCTCGTGAGGGATTTGCTATTTTTGGTCTCATACGCCTGTGTGTTAAGAGAGGAAAAAACGCACAGTGCTCTCATCTCATCCATTTCATGACGGCAATTTATGACATCAGTGATGGCGGCGTTGTGGAGCTGGAACAGCGTTTCCTGCGTCTCAGCATGCTTGGAGGCAGAGCCGGGTATTGTTTGTCTCTGATGTTGAGGGATTGGAGAGCACTGCAGCCATAACTCACAGTGAGAGAGGCCAACATGACTCTCACTCTCCACAGCTATCTAACATCAGCCTTCCTGCAGCCATACCAAAGCGCCTGTTAATAACCCATTTCAAATGACCAAATTACTGATCACAGCTGAGCTAATTGTTATTGTTACCTGATTGTCAATCTGGGAACCCCATCGGTTAAACACACACAAAAAAAAACCTCTAACCTCTGGGGACAGGGTCGTTTCATGTGGGCGCAAACGGAACTCAAGAGGCTCCATCGACATCGGCAGCGGAAGAAAATCCCTTTCCGCTCCCTGCAAGCTCTGCCATTGGCTCCGACCGACCGGCTCTGCCCATTTATGGATTTCCTTTCCGTTCCCCGCGTGTCGCTCTCAAATCGTTCCGTCGCTACGAAACAACAATAACAACTCTTGCTACACGCTACAACTTGCTACACGCTGAAAACGGTACGTTTTGACTACACACCGACACCGGTCACGTCCACTCCATTTTGATCGGGTAAAGCAGTCTGCACCCTGCGAGCGATGTTGCACCCCTTTTCACGGAGCAGTTGGCGACAGATTTTCGACGCAAGTGGAAAGTCTGTCTCGAGAGATGACCTGATTGTAGACATGACACAATGCGCTGGACTGTGGACATGACTCTCCTGGGAAGGTGTTTAAATCAGCAGCGTAACAGCTAGGGAGACTATTTCCAGCGTGATCATAAAGCCCCTTTCTTTGAATGCGCCCTTTTCAGATGCACCTCTTTGGAGCCGGCTCACAACATGAACAGTTCCGTTTGTGTTGAGGTGCTGAGAGCACCCGAGATTTAGCTGAGCGGAGGGAGTCCTGTGATCTGGAGTCAGGACAGGCCACTGCGGCCATGCGGCCTGTAACACGTTTACGACACTCAGGAGGAGCGGAGCATATGGGATACATGTTAGGAAGGTTTACACGGCACCGCTACAAGGGAAGTGATCCCTCTTTTTCCATGCTTTGATGATAGGTCACTTTTAACCACGTCCCGCCCCTGGGATGAATGACATTATCAACTACTTATCTGATACTTTTGAGGACAAAGTCTGCTTTTCGTCACTCATGAGAGAAAATTTGTAAAACCCCATTTGTCAGGCTCAGTTCATTACCAGATTCTTTATATTGATTATGATGACTGCGGCAACATATTTATGGGTGTTGTTGTGTCGCAAAATAATCAATTCAAAAATAAATTCCTCCTCAAAATGATATGGTAGAATCACTTGAGTCACTTGGCGGAATCAGAGTCCCAATAACTACAACTTCTCTTGAGTAGGTGCACGGCAAATCTCAGCATCACTCCTGAAAACCCGCACAGACCCAGTCAAGATGCATAATGTGCTGCTAAGCAAACAAACATTTACTCCTTTTTGATTCAGATTTAATTTACGACTTCACATTATCTGTGCTGTGTTTTGCCACAATATTCCCTATTCTCACATGTATTAGTATATGATGTAGTGACGATGCTGCCAGAGATCTCCTGAGCCTGAACTCAGAACTCCATGCTCATATTTAAAGCCACTCTCCAAACACAATGAAATATTGTGCGGTTTTGAAGACCTGATTCAAAACAGCTCCTCTACTGTGAAACTAGAAATCTCTCAGACCTATGTCATTCCAGTTTTTTTTTAAATAGACTGTTTGAAATATCAGGGTAATCTGATTACAATGGATTGACAGCCCAGTGACTTACTGTCAGTGCGGCAGTGGGAAAAAGAGTGTTTTTGATTTCTCCTGAGGAGCATCCTTCACCTCCCCAGAGCTTCTTTCAATATAAGGACAGTGCCTTTCATGTGCTCCTCCAAGACAGCCGCTTAATGCAACGCAGATCCTGTTCAGCTCTGACAATATTTCACCATCATCACTCGTGCGGTTTTCTGGAATGGAGTTGCAATTAATCTTGATGATACTTGAAAGGAAAGTTACTTTGTTTCAAACAAGGTCGACCTCGTTTTTAAACCATGAATATGCCACACGCCCCCCCACCCCCCCCTTCCCCTATGGGGGAAAGGTCCTTTTATTGACAAATTGTCACTGTGCCCTAAATAGTTTACATGCAAAAGCTGTGATCATGTGATACAATACAGCTGTGTAGTGGCTCACAACGAGTTCATCAAGCAAGTCGTTATGAAATTAATTTCACTTGAAGGTCCATGGATGTATGTTATGTCACACAACCTCCGAGCTCTTTTTCAGGAATGACCAAAACACCACATTCACAATGATCTAGTGCTTTGGCGAAGAAACAGATGCATTCAGTTTAGCATGTCCAAACACCAGCAGATTTGAGGTAGCCAGACAAACCTCACCAAACAAACCAGCGTAATTAGAGGATTACATTCGAGCAGTGGTTTTGTTCAGTGCTGTCACTGGTCATTTACTCTATCCCTTTCTATTTGTCCTTAATCCCACTGTGGTTATGTGATTTCATAGGACGACATAAACCAAGCACATTTTCTGCCTGGGTACAACACTCCAATCTGTGGCGATTAACTTCATTAGCCAGACCCAAATCAGAAACAGGAAGTCATAATATGTAAAGATAATACCAAAAACCAAACATTTTATTAACTAACCACTCTAGTGGTCTCTGTAAAATCCCCATGGTAGACGTCTGGCCTTGCTGTACGGGCCTGTCTTTCATAGACGACCAGTGCTGGCTGCCAAGAATAGCACTCTAGCTGATGTGTCTGGCTCTTGTTAGCCGGTGGATAGGTTTGTGTCAAGCGCCTTTCCCCGGCCAGGCCCGCCATGCTGTGTGTGTTGTTGTGGTTGAAAAGAGCGTGGCCTGTTGTGGGCGATGACTCACTGACAGAGAGATGGCCTGTTGTGTGTGATGTCTCACTCCGACAGAGATGTCAGGACCGCTAAATGACACACCTCCAATCAACTGATGCTCTGCCAGCATGAGTCATCCCTCTCTCATTGTACAATGCCTTTGAACAGGTGTCAGAAGCAATTGTCCTTCTTTCTCATCACTCTGTTCTCAGATCAGCCCTCTCTCTTTTACACTTTGTTTGCCCATCTCGGTTTCAGCTCTCTGTTGCAGATTGTCTGCTGTGAGTGTTTATAATTGAGACGCTTTTAATGTCTTCATCGGTCAATCTGTCTGTCGACACGCACACGCACACGCACAACACACACACACACACACACACACGCACACGCACAACACACACGCACGCACACACACGCACACGCACAACACACACACACACGCGCGCACACACACACACACACACACACACACACACACACACACACACACACACACACACACACACACACACACACACACACACACACACACACACACACACACACACACACACACACACACACACACACACACGTTGTAGTTGAATCAAGTCAGACTTGAGTCCAAGTCCTGCACTGCAGGACTTGTGACTTGACTTGGACTTAGAGATGAGGACTCACACTGTTAATTGATAAAGACTGTTTTCTTATATATATATATATACTGTATATATATATATATATATATATAGAGAGAGAGAGAGAGAGAGAGAGAGAGAGAGAGCATGTTTTTAGGCAGGAACCCAGGACTTTACTTTCGTGCTGTGAGGCGACAGTGCTGCCACTGCGCCACTGTTTTCTAATAATTTGGCATAAGATGGAGCTATATTAATACTGTGACATTATTCAATTATAAGGGCAGGCATGCTGTTCAACCTACTGTACACGTGGATTCAAACTCATGTTCAGGAACTCCGGACTCGGACTCAAGTAATGGGGACTCGACTCGGACTCTTTGGTGACTCGGACTTGGACTTGAACACTGGGGACTCGAGACATAGTGACTTGACTACAACACTGATACACACACACACACACACACGCACACACACACACACACGCGCGCACACACACACACATACATACACACACGCACACACGCACACACGCAAACAAAATAAAACATACAATATAATTAGCGTCAGCCTCTGGCATTTATCAAAGAGATATCGGCTCAGATAGAGAAGGCCTCGCTTTGTATTTGAACTAGACTTTATGAGAAAACATTGAATTGAGTTACATTTTCATACTGGGGGAAGGTTTTCACAACAAAAGGGATTATATTTCTTTACTGGGATTTCTCTGCTGTATTCTGATCCTCTTTCAATGCACTGAAAACTTATGAATCTCTTCCAAGTCCAATGCCATTGAATATATATCCGCTGACTTTGCTCTCTTGAAGGTCTGCCAGCCATTTAGAGGCTGTTTTTAATTGAGTCATTGTCCACATGGTTGGAATATGCATGGCCTTCGCCATGGGCAGTGTTCTTCTCATCAGAAGCTGCTGTTGGTTGAACATCTCAGATCTAAAGCCAGTAATTGAATAGATGGGGTTTTGATTGATGTTTTGAGGAAGTCCCTTTCCTATTTAAATATTCATGGCTCTGTAGCCTGCAGGGGTGAGACAAGAAGCCAAAGCAAACCTGTGGACAACAATAGCAGGCCTGCGAGTCGCTCCTGTCTGCTTCTCATTACGGCAAGCACATTCTCAGAGCTCCCATCCCTCTCTGCATTCCACTGACTCCCCTGTCTCCTGTGGATCGCACCGCACAGAAGATCTCTGAAGACACGGGCTACATGTATGGAGTGAAAAGAAAGAAATGGCCCCTCCCTCATCACACTTGTTTTGGTAAACAACAGGTCACCAGAGACATGACTGACAGCACGTCAAAGCATGGGCAAACAAAAGTGGATTAGTATTTTTTTTGCTGGATTCTGACGGCCTCGGTTGCATTTCCTTGCGCAGCACAGATTGAAAGTGACTGTAATGCCATGCCATTTGAAACATACAACTCATGTTACAGGTGTTGCCTCTGGCACCGCGCGTCTCCACTCTTGATCCACTCATGGTCCTTCAGTCCCAACAAATCCCACTTGAAATCTGTCAATCACAATAGTCCAGTCACTTCTAGAACATGGGTTGTTTCTAGTGGAGTCTCCCTCCCCCCCCCTCCCCTCCAGTCTGGCACACCACAAGTATCACACATCATGAACCATGAGTGAGTTATAGCTGTTAGGCTAGCATTAATCCTTAAGGTGTTAATGCAGGACCGACTTTTGGACGTTCATGTTGGATGGCCTTTAACAATTATTTTAGTGCGCATCAGCACGTGATCAGATAACAGCCAGAGCATTACTGTAACCGCCATTTGAAACGTCATCCTGTGAAATTCATGCTTAGTAGAGAGAGAAAGAGAGAGAGAAAGAAAGACAGAGAGAGAGAAAGATAGAGAGAGAAAGAGAGATACAGAGAGAGAGAGAGAAGTAATGACACTGAAAGGAGAGAGACACTCTACCATAGGATTTGACACTGTCCCAGCCAGAGGGTCTTTTCCACTCGTCCCATGCAAACGCAGTATAGAGACATTAGCAGAGCAGAGGTATAATTACAAACTCCACTCTGACACCCCAAAACAATGATCAGGACGACATGAATCATCGGAGGTGATGAGATCTGCCAGCAAGCCAGGAATGCATTTTCCAAGAAAACACATCCTAACCATAGTCAGAAGCCTCATTAGTGTCATCGAACCCCACCATAATATATTGCTTATGGAATCCTGCATGCTTAAGTATTTTAATTACTCCATTGACCCCGGGATTCTGTCGACTGACAACTTACAGCAGTGGGAGAAAAGCATACGACCGTGCCCGGTTCCCTCCAAAAAAAGAGACACCGCTGGAAATAAATATACCACCCATAAGCCAACACACACAGGCACAATCTACATTGGAGTTAGAGCAGCAACTCTTCGGGGGCGAGCATAGGGTCATGAATTGTCTGCAAAGATGTTTTCTGCACAGAATATCTCATTTCTCTCCATAAACACATTTTCAATAGAGGATTTAATGAAAGGAGGGTGAGAGTTTGTTTGGGGAGACTGGGAAGCAGCAGCATAATAAAAAGTCCTGATAGACAGCCAGGGAGTCAGAACAGCATCCTGTTAAATAAACAGCTCACATTTCTGTCCTTTTAACTTCTTCTTCGCCGTCATGCATAATTTGTCTACAGATCTTAATTTACAAGGTCTGTAGGTGTGCGGCCAGCACATTCCACTCTGATGTTGATGCAAAGTGATCAAGCTTGGCAATAGGACATATACAAATCCCAAAGTAAAACCAAGAATTTATTTGTATCATTTTGATGTGCTATTATGTATTCAGTTACAGTGATGGGAATTTAGAGCAATATTCATTTTTATTCAGCAGGGACACATTGCACGAGCACACAGAATTTATGTAGATTTTATTAGGCAACACACAGTGATAAGAAAAATGATGAAGCCATATTTTCTGTATAGTTGTTCCTGGGACAAGGAAGCTCGCTTTCTGAATGAAATACATTGGTCGATTCCAATCCCCGCAGAACCTTTGAAGTGAGAGACGAAGTGGAATGAAGCATAATACCCCCAGGGTCCCATTTAGGTTTTGGGAAAATAAACACTTGCCAAGCCTGATCTTGTGTGACTGATTCCATACATATAGGTCTGGGAAAAGCGCCAGTAATATTTCTGCAGCCTAATTAAAATGATAGGTATTCACAGATGAGCTGGGCTGTGACTGTGAGTGCTAGTGATGATTCCATAATAGAGTGAAACTCACACTGTTGACTCCAGTGAGCACAAACACTGAGGCATGCAGTCTGGAGAATAATAGTCAAGTGAGAACCACGGCACAGTGAAGCAAACACTGGGCTGGATACCTAGGAAGTTATGACAGTTGAGGGATTTCTTATGGATTTTTTTCTCTCTCTCTTGAGTGTCCCTGATTTCTTTCTATTTCATGAGGAGAGAACGACCATTCTCATGTTCAAAACAGAAGTTCTATAGACTGTAAGATGGACATAGTGAAGATGACCTTACCCATTGGTTTGTGGCAGAGATGCTTTGCAAGTCCAAGTCAAGTCTCAAGTCTTTGAGCTCGAGTCCAAGGAAAGTCTCAAGTCTTTGAGGACGAGTCTCAAGTCAAGTCTCAAGTCACTGTGTGTGTGACCTATAAGTGTGACTCAAGTCCAAGTCTTAAGTCCAAGTCCCCATCTCTGGTTTGTGGACTCCTGTTTTGAAGCCTCCAGTTTGGCGTTTTGGCCACTGCAATCTTGGTTCTCACGCAGCTCGCACAAGACCAGGACCACGCCCACAGAGCCTCAGTGCCATCTGCTGTTGGTCCGTGTTTGGCAAGCTGCACAATCTCTCGAAATTAGCTATAGAGACCAAAACCGTTTTTTTTAAACCAGGTTGTAAACATGTTTATTTCTGCTGTAAAGTCAGGCATTTTAACATGGGGGTGAACGGGGAACGAGTCCCCTTTGGAGTCAGCCTCAAGTGGCCATTTGAGGAACTGCCATTTTTTTCTACGTCGGCGTTGGCAACATCTGTCATCCTCAGATTTTATTGCAGGTAGAATGAGCTTGCAGGCATGTATGGATGGAGGACCGATGAGAAATAATACCAGACAGACAATAATCAGACAAAGATGGGACGATTTCTCTGTGTCGGGTATGAGGAGAGTTGGGTTTTGGATTTCAATCAAGGTGTGAAGGAAAAAAGACAAATACCTCAAACTGAAATAGCTTTTTCAGAATTGATTCATCTAAGCTCTTATCTGTGCCTTTTTCAATAACAAACTTGGCCCTTGGCACACTTTCAGAGGACCCCTCCAAGAGAGGGAAAATAAAAAATCTTTCTTTTGACTCAACACACATTTTTTATCTTTTTCCAAAGCCCACACTTCAACCGCTCATATTATCCCTGCACAATGTCCTGATTTATTACATCTTCAAATTTCACAATCTGGGGACAAATTGGTCTCCTCAAAAATGCACGAACATAGCTAAGAAGCCCCACATTAGAGGAAAATGAATTCCTGATGTTTCAACATGAGAGAGTGTGGGCATGGTGGTGTCAGTGTGGATTAAGGAGATGCCATGTTTTATGACCTGCAATACTGTTACTAATTTGGGGACACTTGATATGGCACATTTCATTAGAAGAGACACAAACACAGGAACCCACAGTGCAGTTTCTCTCAGCCCAGCCCCTGTGATGGAGGTGACAAAGACACATGGCCCTCTGAAGGCTTTGGGATAACCATCTCTTCTAACTAAAGGAACAAAAGCATTGTGAGGCAAAGCAGGCGGCCATGCCAAAACACTCTTAAAGAGGCATGAACTGGCAAGTCCTCCATCTCTACATCTTGAGAAATAATCACTCCCTTCTGGATGTGTTTATGAGGGCAGAGGGGCCCGGGCTATGACGCCTGCGTACAATATACTGGGGGAGAGACATCAGACATACAGTGCAGCTGATCTGAACCCTTGGACTGAGTCTTACAAGAGATGGCTGCCCGACGTGACATTGTGCTCTCGTCATTTATAAATGACAAATTGTTTTCTGTCTCAAATGGTTTATTTGATCACGGAGGGCTGCTAATCTTTTCGCATAAAATATAATAAGTCATTCAAAAGGTGGCACATGGCCTCAATGACAATTTTCCTAGAAAATTACTCCTATCTGTGGACGAGAAAAGAACGTGGCTATGGCTTTATATATTTGTAGGTATGCTCCACATGTGCTTCTGATCAAATCATAAAAGTCATAATAAAAGGCATAACTTAGCTTTTGCTAGAAAATCATTTAACCTCGCATGAGCTTATATAAGTTTTGCAGTAAAAAGGAATATTTGTCCCTTGGCACAGAGCAGTTGTTTTGTCCATGGAAAGAGAGGAGAGAGCTGAATCCAGCGCACAACACCGTAGTGAAAAGCTCTTTCTGATTCCCGATGACTTGTGTGAGCCAAGGCCAAGGTCAAGGGGACGAGATATCAGGCAGCATGCAATCACCTTTTCAAAGCAGCCTCGATATCACGCAGCATATAATCATCTCTTCAACCCAGCCTCGATATCATGCAGCATATAATCACCTTTTCAAAGCAGCCTCGATATCACGCAGCATATAATCACCTTTTCAAAGCAGCCTCGATATCATGCAGCATATAATCACCTCTTCAAAGCAGCCTCGATATCATGCAGCATATAATCAACTCTTCAACCCAGCCTCGATATCATGCAGCATATAATCACCTTTTCAAAGCAGCCTCGATATCACGCAGCATATAATCACCTTTTCAAAGCAGCCTCGATATCATGCAGCATATAATCACCTCTTCAAAGCAGCCTCGATATCATGCAGCATGCAATCACCTCTTCAACCCAGCCTCGATATCACGCAGCATATAATCACCTTTTCAAAGCAGCCTCGATATCACGCAGCATATAATCACCTTTTCAAAGCAGCCTCGATATCACGCAGCATATAATCACCTTTTCAAAGCAGCCTCGATATCACGCAGCATATAATCACCTTTTCAAAGCAGCCTCGATATCACACAGCATATAATCACCTTTTCAAAGCAGCCTCGATATCACGCAGCATATAATCACCTTTTCAAAGCAGCCTCGATATCACACAGCATATAATCACCTTTTCAAAGCAGCCTCGATATCACGCAGCATAATCACCTTTTCAAAGCAGCCTCGATATCACGCAGCATATAATCACCTTTTCAAAGCAGCCTCGATATCACACAGCATATAATCACCTTTTCAAAGCAGCCTCGATATCACGCAGCATATAATCACCTTTTCAAAGCAGCCTCGATATCACACAGCATATAATCACCTTTTCAAAGCAGCCTCGATATCACACAGCATATAATCACCTTTTCAAAGCAGCCTCGATATCACGCAGCATATAATCACCTCTTCAACCCAGCCTCGATATCACGCAGCATATAATCACCTTTTCAAAGCAGCCTCGATATCACGCAGCATATAATCACCTTTTCAAAGCAGCCTCGATATCACGCAGCATATAATCACCTTTTCAAAGCAGCCTCGATATCACGCAGCATATAATCACCTTTTCAAAGCAGCCTCGATATCACACAGCATATAATCACCTTTTCAAAGCAGCCTCGATATCACGCAGCATATAATCACCTTTTCAAAGCAGCCTCGATATCACACAGCATATAATCACCTTTTCAAAGCAGCCTCGATATCACGCAGCATAATCACCTTTTCAAAGCAGCCTCGATATCACGCAGCATATAATCACCTTTTCAAAGCAGCCTCGATATCACACAGCATATAATCACCTTTTCAAAGCAGCCTCGATATCACGCAGCATATAATCACCTTTTCAAAGCAGCCTCGATATCACACAGCATATAATCACCTTTTCAAAGCAGCCTCGATATCACACAGCATATAATCACCTTTTCAAAGCAGCCTCGATATCACGCAGCATATAATCACCTTTTCAAAGCAGCCTCGATATCACACAGCATATAATCACCTTTTCAAAGCAGCCTCGATATCACGCAGCATATAATCACCTTTTCAAAGCAGCCTCGATATCACACAGCATATAATCACCTTTTCAAAGCAGCCTCGATATCACGCAGCATATAATCACCTTTTCAAAGCAGCCTCGATATCACACAGCATATAATCACCTTTTCAAAGCAGCCTCGATATCACGCAGCATATAATCACCTTTTCAAAGCAGCCTCGATATCACGCAGCATAATCACCTTTTCAAAGCAGCCTCGATATCACACAGCATATAATCACCTCTTCAAAGCAGCCTCGATATCACGCAGCATATAATCACCTTTTCAAAGCAGCCTCGATATCATGCAGCATATAATCACCTCTTCAAAGCAGCCTCGATATCATGCAGCATATAATCACCTTTTCAAAGCAGCCTCGATATCATGCAGCATATAATCACCTCTTCAAAGCAGCCTCGATATCATGCAGCATATAATCACCTTTTCAAAGCAGCCTCGATATCATGCAGCATATAATCACCTCTTCAAAGCAGCCTCGATATCATGCAGCATATAATCACCTCTTCAAAGCAGCCTCGATATCATGCAGCATATAATCACCTTTTCAAAGCAGCCTCGATATCATGCAGCATATAATCACCTCTTCAAAGCAGCCTCGATATCATGCAGCATATAATCACCTTTTCAAAGCAGCCTCGATATCATGCAGCATATAATCACCTTTTCAAAGCAGCCTCGATATCACACAGCATATAATCACCTTTTCAAAGCAGCCTCGATATCACGCAGCATATAATCACCTCTTAAAAGCAGACTCGATATCACGCAGCATATAATCACCTTTTCAAAGCAGCCTCGATATCACGCAGCATATAATCACCTCTTAAAAGCAGACTCGATATCACGCAGCATATAATCACCTTTTCAAAGCAGACTCGATATCACGCAGCATATAATCACCTTTTCAAAGCAGCCTCGATATCATGCAGCATATAATCACCTTTTCAAAGCAGCCTCGATATCACACAGCATATAATCACCTTTTCAAACCAGCCTCGATATCACGCAGCATATAATCACCTCTTAAAAGCAGACTCGATATCACGCAGCATATAATCACCTTTTCAAAGCAGCCTCGATATCACGCAGCATATAATCACCTCTTAAAAGCAGACTCGATATCACGCAGCATATAATCACCTTTTCAAAGCAGACTCGATATCACGCAGCATATAATCACCTTTTCAAAGCAGCCTCGATATCACACAGCATATAATCACCTTTTCAAAGCAGCCTCGATATCACACAGCATATAATCACCTTTTCAAAGCAGCCTCGATATCACACAGCATATAATCACCTTTTCAAAGCAGCCTCGATATCACACAGCATATAATCACCTCTTCAAACCAGCCTCGATATCACGCAGCATATAATCACCTTTTCAAAGCAGCCTCGATATCACACAGCATATAATCACCTTTTCAAAGCAGCCTCGATATCACGCAGCATATAATCACCTCTTAAAAGCAGACTCGATATCACGCAGCATATAATCACCTTTTCAAAGCAGACTCGATATCACGCAGCATATAATCACCTTTACAAAGCAGCCTCGATATCACGCAGCATATAATCACCTTTTCAAAGCAGACTCGATATCACACAGCATATAATCACCTTTACAAAGCAGCCTCGATATCACGCAGCATATAATCACCTTTTCAAAGCAGCCTCGATATCACACAGCATATAATCACCTTTACAAAGCAGCCTCGATATCATGCAGCATATAATCACCTCTTCAAACCAGCCTCGATATCACGCAGCATATAATCACCTTTACAAAGCAGCCTCGATATCACGCAGCATATAATCACCTTTTCAAAGCAGCCTCGATATCACACAGCATATAATCACCTTTACAAAGCAGCCTCGATATCATGCAGCATATAATCACCTCTTCAAACCAGCCTCGATATCACGCAGCATATAATCACCTTTTCAAAGCAGCCTCGATATCACACAGCATATAATCACCTTTACAAAGCAGCCTCGATATCATGCAGCATATAATCACCTCTTCAAACCAGCCTCGATATCACGCAGCATATAATCACCTTTACAAAGCAGCCTCGATATCACGCAGCATATAATCACCTTTACAAAGCAGCCTCGATATCATGCAGCATATAATCACCTCTTCAACCCAGCCTCGATATCACCCAGCATATAATCACCTTTTCAAAGCAGCCTCGATATCACGCAGCATATAATCACCTTTACAAAGCAGCCTCGATATCACGCAGCATATAATCACCTTTTCAAAGCAGCCTCGATATCATGCAGCATATAATCACCTTTTCAAAGCAGCCTCGATATCACGCAGCATATAATCACCTCTTCAACCCAGCCTCGATATCACGCAGCATATAATCACCTCTTCAACCCAACCTCGATATCACGCAGCATATAATCACCTTTTCAAAGCAGCCTCAATATCACGCAGCATATAATCACCTTTACAAAGCAGCCTCAATATCACGCAGCATATAATCACCTTTTCAAAGCAGCCTCGATATCACGCAGCATATAATCAACTTTTCAAAGCAGCCTCAATATCACGCAGCATATAATCACCTTTACAAAGCAGCCTCAATATCACGCAGCATATAATCACCTTTACAAAGCAGCCTCAATATCACGCAGCATATAATCACCTTTACAAAGCAGCCTCGATATCACGCAGCATATAATCACCTTTTCAAAGCAGCCTCGATATCACGCAGCATATAATCACCTTTTCAAAGCAGCCTCGATATCACGCAGCATATAATCACCTTTTCAAAGCAGCCTCGATATCACGCAGCATATAATCACCTTTACAAAGCAGCCTCGATATCACGCAGCATATAATCACCTTTTCAAAGCAGCCTCAATATCACGCAGCATATAATCACCTTTTCAAAGCAGCCTCGATATCACGCAGCATATAATCACCTTTTCAAAGCAGCCTCGATATCACACAGCATATAATCACCTTTTCAAAGCAGCCTCGATATCACGCAGCATATAATCACCTCTTCAAACCAGCCTCGATATCACGCAGCATATAATCACCTTTTCAAAGCAGCCTCGATATCATGCAGCATATAATCACCTCTTCAACCCAGCCTCGATATCACGCAGCATATAATCACCTTTTCAAAGCAGCCTCGATATCACGCAGCATATAATCACCTTTTCAAACCAGCCTCGATATCACGCAGCATATAATCACCTTTTCAAAGCAGCCTCGATATCACGCAGCATATAATCACCTTTTCAAAGCAGCCTCGATATCACGCAGCATATAATTACCTCTTCAAACCAGCCTCGATATCATGCAGCATATAATCACCTTTTCAAAGCAGCCTCGATATCATGCAGCATATAATCACCTCTTCAACCCAGCCTCAATATCACGCAGCATATAATCACCTTTTCAAACCAGCCTCGATATCACGCAGCATATAATCACCTCTTCAAAGCAGCCTCGATATCATGCAGCATATAATCACCTCTTCAACCCAGCCTCAATATCACGCAGCATATAATCACCTTTACAAAGCAGCCTCGATATCACGCAGCATATAATCACCTCTTCAAAGCAGCCTCGATATCATGCAGCATATAATCACCTCTTCAACCCAGCCTCGATATCACCCAGCATATAATCACCTTTACAAAGCAGCCTCGATATCACGCAGCATATAATCACCTCTTCAAAGCAGCCTCGATATCACGCAGCATATAATCACCTCTTCAAAGCAGCCTCGATATCATGCAGCATATAATCACCTCTTCAAACCAGCCTCGATATCACGCAGCATATAATCACCTTTACAAAGCAGCCTCAATATCACGCAGCATATAATCACCTTTACAAAGCAGCCTCAATATCACGCAGCATATAATCACCTCTTCAAAGCAGCCTCGATATCATGCAGCATATAATCACCTTTACAAAGCAGCCTCGATATCACGCAGCATATAATCACCTCTTCAAACCAGCCTCGATATCACGCAGCATATAATCACCTCTTCAAACCAGCCTCGATATCATGCAGCATATAATCACCTTTACAAAGCAGCCTCGATATCACGCAGCATATAATCACCTTTTCAAAGCAGCCTCGATATCACCCAGCATATAATCACCTTTACAAAGCAGCCTCGATATCACGCAGCATATAATCACCTCTTCAAACCAGCCTCGATATCACGCAGCATATAATCACCTCTTCAAACCAGCCTCGATATCATGCAGCATATAATCACCTCTTCAAACCAGCCTCGATATCACGCAGCATATAATCACCTCTTCAACCCAGCCTCAATATCACGCAGCATATAATCAACTCTTCAACCCAGCCTCGATATCACCCAGCATATAATCACCTTTTCAAAGCAGCCTCGATATCATGCAGCATATAATCACCTTTTCAAAGCAGCCTCGATATCACGCAGCATATAATCACCTTTTCAAAGCAGCCTCGATATCACGCAGCATATAATCACCTTTTCAAAGCAGCCTTGGACAACAACATGTATGCTTTCATAGAGACAGCGGCAAGAAACCGCAGCATTATGTGATAGAATGAAAAGCATGATCTATTGACTTTCCTTCAAATTCTTGTTGAAGTCGATTCAAAAGCATTACGTTCTGTAAGACAAGAAGGATGTTGAAAAACAGTTCCACTGCTATGGGCTATGTTATTTGAGCACTAGGCTGTTTGTTTACAAGTTACCACAGGATTAGGATAGGATGGATTTATGCCCCAGTTGAGGTTCAAATGATTCCATGTCAAATCCAGGGATATGTGCATTTTGTCCAGCCATTCTAAAACAGCCCTTTCAAGCTGCTGATGGATATGGGGAGAGCGCATGCCATGGAGAGGATTTGCTATTCCCTTTCATGATTCCTGTGGCATTGTTGACGTCTATACGCTTTGCGATCCTCTAAAGAGCTCGGGGGAAGCCAGGCATGTGTTTGTTTGTGAGAAGCCCATTCATAATAGATCCATATTTCAAAACAAAAGAAAGCAAAGAGTTTATCTGAGAAAAATGTGCTTCAAAACATGGAGGAATAAAATAAACCTATACACGTAATACAGTACAATATGGATTTTCAAACATTGAGTGGACATGGTTCACAGCATGATGGGTCTACTCACTGGGTTGTCTATTTTCAAGCATCTGTACATGATAAGATGATTAGTTTCTGATCTATTTACTTCCGGTCTGATTGGGAGGGAATCCTCTGAGGATACTGATTGAGTTGCATCACCCTGACTCTCTGGATAGACGGAGAAGTCTTTATGCGTCTCTGCAAGCTTGTTAAAAAGCAAAGGGGAATGTCAAGCAAAGGAACACATGTGGATGTAACATTCCCAGTGGAACGTCCCACAGTTTAAGAGACTAATGTGCTCACACTGCTTTGCCAACATTTCATGAATGGCTGTTGCTATCAATATATATATATATATTTTACTTGAAAGAGTTCTATAACTAACTGTGCCAATGATCTGAGATGCTGTAAAAATGTTCCTGGAACACAACTCGGAAGTGTTATAAAAGTGTGTTTGTGAATTGCTAGTTGGGAGTCTTTGCTATATTGTGTGCAGTGGTGCCATTTCACTTTTGGCATCGGTGAAATCTATCTTTTGCATTGGAAGCCAACCAACGTTACGGTGATGATTTATTCCTTACCAATTGCCTTGGTGGGGTGTATTAAAGGGTCAACAGTTAGTTATTGTTACAAATAGATCTTCCGTTTTATTCTTAGCTACGCAAGTGGAGCACCAGTTATCGTATAGGTTGGAGGCTATGTAATGGAATCCAGGTTATGACCTATTTTTGTTCAGATTCACCTTCATTTGTGGTTCATGTCGAGAACAGTTCCCCGCGTTGACATTTACAAGTCCCGTGATGAATGTGGATGGCTGCTCCCGGCTTCATCATCTTACATGGACGGTGCTGTGGAGGGCATAATGTCAGTGCCCAGTGTCTACACACCAGCCTCGGGGCAGCCCTCAGGCCCCTGAGGCAGCAGGGCCTGGTGACAGCCAGGACATCCCCGCCTGCCAGGGAACCTCCAGCTCCGCGGGACCCCTTCCTCAAATTAGTTTGCTCATTTATCAGTTAGACCCTTGACCGCATATGTTGAGGTACAGCACTCCTGAACCCAAGACCTCTCTGCCTTTGATATGGAAACAACACAAATCATCGCCCTCTCAAGTTCTCATTGCACCCGGCAGCTCAACGGGGACAAAATGACATTGATTGTAATTGTTTGCCATGTGAGGGTGTTGCCTCACGTTATTTCTGATTTGACTTTAATTTAGATCTAAAGGTGTGATCACAAACAGGCTGCGAAATGGATAGAAAGTCATATATGAATGTTTCTGGAACTAATTTCCCGCGGTGCCTGAGCCTCGCTGTGAGGTGAGGTGGGAAATGAGAGGCACGCCGCTGTAGTGGCTGCAGCCAAGAGCACATCTATGAGTCTGCCAACTGTCCTCTCTGCCTCCCTCCACAGGCACAGATCTATCAGTCTGCCAACTGTCCTCTCTGCCTCCCTCCACAGGCACAGATCTATCAGACTGCCAACTGTCCTCTCTGCCTCCCTCCACAGGCACAGATCTATCAGTCTGCCAACTGTCCTCTCTGCCTCCCTCCACAGGCACAGATCTATCAGTCTGCCAACTGTCCTCTCTGCCTCCCTCCACAGGCACAGATCTATCAGTCTGCCAACTGTCCTCTCTGCCTCCCTCCACAGGCACAGATCTATCAGACTGCCAACTGTCCTCTCTGCCTCCCTCCACAGGCACAGATCTATCAGTCTGCCAACTGTCCTCTCTGCCTCCCTCCACAGGCACAGATCTATCAGACTGCCAACTGTCCTCTCTGCCTCCCTCCACAGGCCCAGATCTATCAGTCTGCCAACTGTCCTCTCTGCCTCCCTCCACAGGCACAGATCTATCAGTCTGCCAACTGTCCTCTCTGCCTCCCTCCACAGGCCCAGATCTATCAGTCTGCCAACTGTCCTCTCTGCCTCCCTCCACAGGCACAGATCTATCAGTCTGCCAACTGTCCTCTCTGCCTCCCTCCACAGGCACAGATCTATCAGTCTGCCAACTGTCCTCTCTGCCTCCCTCCACAGGCCCAGATCTATCAGTCTGCCAACTGTCCTCTCTGCCTCCCTCCACAGGCACAGATCTATCAGTCTGCCAACTGTCCTCTCTGCCTCCCTCCACAGGCCCAGATCTATCAGTCTGCCAACTGTCCTCTCTGCCTCCCTCCACAGGCCCAGATCTATCAGTCTGCCAACTGTCCTCTCTGCCTCCCTCCACAGGCCCAGATCTATCAGTCTGCCAACTGTCCTCTCTGCCTCCCTCCACAGGCCCAGATCTATCAGTCTGCCAACTGTCCTCTCTGCCTCCCTCCACAGGCACAGATCTATCAGTCTGCCAACGGTCCTCTCTGCCTCCCTCCACAGGCACGGGTGAGAGCGGGAAGTGCTTTAACCTCGAGGGCAAGGCAGTGCGAAACATGTGCAAATAATTTGTATGGCATAAATAAATGGATGATCTTTGGGACAGTCGGTGCAGAACTGTGGGCTTTGTTGTGGGCTTAGAAGAGGCAGCTCTCTGGAGGCGAGAAGTGGCAGGCTTCTAACTGTCGTCATGGAGACCAGAGGGCCACAATGTGTGGAGCCTCGGAGCCTCGGGGACTCGGGGCCTTAGGGCAGAAACATGACTACAAGAAGGTTGCTGTCACTGAACTACAGAGTGAAACCTTACACACAATGCTGCCCAAGGCTCCTCCCCTTCAGATGTTTCTCACTTGTGCTTTCTTCATAATATTACACTCTCTTCAGGGAGTGTTGTGGGGTCTGTGGCCACAAAGGTGAGGAGGTCAAGGAAGGGGGGAGAATAAGGAATGTCTCTCTCACACATCTGAAGTTCGCAGAACAATGGCAAGTATGAAAACTAAATACTAAAATAGCAAAACTGGTGGTTTAAAGACCGCATTCGTGTTTGCATGAGGAGGAGCTTACTCGCTCAGCCTCAGCAGAATGGTACAGAAGTCCTTTATTATAAACCTGGGTGTCAAAATACTCGCAGTCACACATAACTTCAAATTCACACACCGTCACATGTGGAGGGTGGGGAACTATTTGGGAAATGTCTAACAGCGTGCGAGTAATGGATCGTAAAGTTTTGCATCCATAGCCGTGTTTTTTCTTTTCTTTTCCCTTTTTTTGGGGGGTGGTTGATGATTCACAGTGTCGGAGAGTCGAGGCATTGAAAGCAAATTGCATTTTTCTTCACTCCGTCAAAACCTCTCATATCTATAAGCCAAACAAACATCTCATGAAAAGATCCTCCTTGGCCTGACACCAGATCGCTCACTCTCTCGCCAGTGCAGGTAGAGATTATGGATCTGTTCATTTCCTCTGCCTGAGCTAAACAGCAGATGGATTGCACATTCAAAGAATTCAGACCCACCGGCGGCCATTTGTAAAAGCTGGAAAAGTGGGATTGAGTGGACACCCCTTTAGCAAGGTGACAGATTTAGTGTGGCATGATTTCCCACAGGCCTCAGTGACCAAGACGGCGCGGTTGGAGAGCAGGCTTGATGACCATCGCAGGTTTGAAGTCTCTCTGTGATTTGTCCTGGATTTGGAGTCAGAACATTTGAGATAATCCTAAAAGTCCACATAACCAAACTCCGAAGGTTGAGGACTGAGGTTAAGATGCACTTAGTTAGCTTGGCTGAAAAACTACAGAGCCGGAGCAGTAAATTGGCCACTGGTGAATTGCATTAGGCAGAATATGCATGTATATGGATTTCTTGTTCTTGTTCGGCTATATGAGGGGAAACATTCCCTGATGCAGAACGGAAATTAATAACTAGCTTGGTCACAGAGTACTTATGCTTTAGGTGGACAGCACAACTTTTTTTTAAATTTTATATCAAGACATCTGTTCAACACAACTTATTTCAGACATTTGGAATCGAAGCCTGCCTGCAGAATCAAATAAAAGCCGTGAACTGTTTCTAACACTGCACAGTGACTCGTGGTCGACTGTCATCCAAGAATACCACATAAAACCAAATAGTTCTTATAAAGTTCTGCTGTCCCCACGGCTTTGAGTTGGGGCTTCAGAGCTTATAAAGGGGATACCAAGAGGCCTTTAAGAGCCTCTGTGGCCTTGGGGGTTAAGGTAACAGCTAATTGTTTCGCTGGTGTCCTGAAGATATTCACAGTGAGCTCATGAAGGCAGCATGTGACTTATGCATCAAGCCACATCCCCTCGCTCCCCTCGTGCAGCAAGGAAAGGCAGTGATTTATGGCTGGACAGTGGCCTGAAGAGGTGTTGGATTCAATGAAATACAAGGCAGAACATCTGGAAAGCCTATTAGCTACAATTCACAGCTTGGGCCGGTTTTGATAGCAATGGCCGACGCGAGCGTGGAATCGAGACAGCGGCTGCGGCGGCGCACATTGAGGGGGGGGGGGGGGGGGGACGCGCCACGGTTTCTCTCTCATCGAACGGCGACGTGTGCGCCGGGGTTACTCACGTATTACGTGGATCAATCTTAATGGTCCTACTTAAGGCGCCAGGTGAGCTAACAAGGCCCTTAAATGAGCCTCTTCGATGTGCCCTAATGTCTGCCAGATGGACTTCAGTCATGCTGGCGTCCTTGGCTGTGGGAGTGAGAGAGAGCCGTGATGTGAGAACGCAAAGGCCTCTCTAGAACATCCATTCTAAAAGCTGCACGACAGCCGGCGTTGCACAAGTCGTCCCATTCAAGGATAATTGGGTAAGAAGAGCATCGGCGGGGAGTGTCTAAAGCGAGGCACTGCTGCCTCCACTCATCTCAGGCCCGCAATAAAGAGCATGGAGGTGTGTTGAAATACAACCCCGTCACCGCTCATCCTCCTCACCCCCCCTTTGACGCAGAAATGACTAGCATGCTAGTCTGCTTTTCATTTAAGGCCATTACCTATGGGAGGCGGGCAGACGTCTCCTGAGTCGCTCTGTGTGTGTTCTTCTCATCCCTGCAGAGCTGTCTCATTAACGCAGCACCCAGCAGGCCTGGCTTAGCACAGCCCATCTCTGTCCCGCCGAAGCCCGCAGCCCGCCGCAGCCCGCCGTGCCGCATGGAGGCTGAAAATAATGACTCACAGTCCCTGTGCACAGTCGCCAGCTCCAGCTCCGCTCCCCAGGTTACTGCAGCTCAGACCTCCAGCCTCTCTAACGAGTGGACTGTAATCTCCCCCCCCCTCCCCCGGTCTTTCTCCTATTTTCTCCCCAATTGTACTTGGCCAATTCCCCCCGCTGTCCCGGTCGTTGCTCCACCCCCTCTGCCGATCTGGGGAGAGTTGTAGACTAGCACATGCTTCCTCCGATACATGTGCAGTCGCCAGCCGCTTCTTTTCACCTGACAGCGAGGAGTTTCACCGTCAGGACGTAGCACGTGGGAGGATCTACACTATTCCCCCCAGTTCCCGTCCCCCCTGAACAGGCGCCCGACCAACCAGAGGAGGCGCTATAGGGCAGCGACCAGGACTCATAGCCCACTTGTAGACACGGCCAATTGTGTCTGTAGGAACGCCTGACCAAGCCGGAAGTAGCGGAGACCTGGGTTCAGTACCCGGGTCAGCGCTGGTAGGCGAGTGCTTCTACACTACCCAGACGCCCTCTCGAGTGGACCATCATTTTGGAGGCGCTTAAGAAGATTGAGGGGGGAGCGAGCGAAAGAGCCAGGAGGGAGAGAGGGGTGTTAAGTAGTAGCCGACTCTAATTTGTGACTTTCATGAGAGGTTTTCTGACAGTGTCTGTAGCTTTTTGAAATGATACATCAACAGGTCCTCTGCTTTTCATTCTATATATAGCCTTTGGCCTAATTGAAAATCTACAATTCACAGAAGTTTGGGGTGGAACAACTTTAGGCTACTACTCTTTTCCTCTGTAATATCTGCCAATATATTATACTTAAAAACACGATTTACTGTCAGTGAAAAGACCTAATTATTCAATCATCAGTAGGGTGGCTACTTCCTTTAGAACACTTATAAGCTCCGGCGTCATCCCGACCGGGGCGTGCCTCATATCATTTACATTTCGTTAGGGCAGCACGTCGTGAGACATCATTGATTTCTCAGCAAAAGCAGGAGTTTCCATGATGCAGGCTCATGGGCGAGGGCAGTGGTAGACGTGTGACCCATCAGGAGCTGTCAGGAGCTGTCAGAGGACAGGATCCAGACCCCGGGCCAGGAGAGGCCAGGCCAGCCAGCTGTCACCTCTCTGACACTGGCTGAGACCATCCATCTGGCTGAGAGAGGCCCACCATGGGTGGGGAGAACCTCACCAGATCCCAGACTGTATGCACATGGAACGCAAGAATGTGGACACACAAGCACGCGCATAGAAAGTGCACGTGCACACACACACACACACACGCACAAACATTTATGCACATACAAAGATATACAAACACTCCTCTACGCATGTACGCACATGTGAACACTCCTACATAGCCACATGCCAGCTACACACAAAGAGAGGACAGGATCTGAGTCACTCCAGAGGGCTATTTTGGGTAATCAACAGCCCAATCTGCGGCCCTGTCCAGATGAATGATTCTCTCTCTGAGAGATCTGGGAAACAGAACCGACATGCTGCCTTTAAGTCGAAGAGAGACAAATAAACAAGCATAACCTTTGGTTGTATGCTTCACATAGCTCTCGCTGTCTGTCTGTCTGAGTGGGTTTCTAATGGCAACGATATGTCATAACACTTTTTCCAGAGAGCTATGCACAGTTAGAGAGTACATAAAATGTTGCTCACATAATCTGGGACATGTTTCAGCAGAGGGGTGAGCATGGAGCACGTCCACCCTGGCATGTTTCAGCAGAGGGGTCAGTGCTGGAGCACATCCACCCTGGCATGTTTCAGCAGAGGGGTCAGCATGGAGCACATCTACCCTGGCATGTTTCAGCAGAGGGGTCAGTGATGGAGCACATCCACCCTGGCATGTTTCAGGAGAGGGGTGAGCATGGAGCACGTCCACCCTGGCATGTTTCAGCAGAGGGGTCAGTGCTGGAGCACATCCACCCTGGCATGTTTCAGCAGAGGGGTCAGCATGGAGCACATCTACCCTGGCATGTTTCAGCAGAGGGGTCAGCATGGAGCACATCCATCCTGGCATGTTTCAGGAGAGGGGTCAGCATGGAGCACATCCATCCTGGCATGTTTCAGCAGAGGGGTGAGCATGGAGCACATCCATCCTGGCATGTTTCAGCAGAGGGGTCAGCATGGAGCACATCCATCCTGGCATGTTTCAGCAGAGGGGTGAGCATGGAGCACATCCATCCTGGCATGTTTCAGCAGAGGGGTCAGCATGGAGCACATCCATCCTGGCATGTTTCAGCAGAGGGGTCAGCATGGAGCACATCCATCCTGGCATGTTTCAGCAGAGGGGTCAGCATGGAGCACATCCACCCTGGCATGTTTCAGCAGAGGGGTCAGCATGGAGCACATCCATCCTGGCATGTTTCAGCAGAGGGGTCAGCATGGAGCACATCCATCCTGGCATGTTTCAGCAGAGGGGTCAGTATGGAGCACATCCATCCTGGCATGTTTCAGCAGAGGGGTCAGCATGGAGCACATCTACCCTGGCATGTTTCAGCAGAGGGGTCAGCATGGAGCACATCTACCCTGGCATGTTTCAGCAGAGGGGTCAGCATGGAGCACATCTACCCTGGCATGTTTCAGCAGAGGGGTCAGCATGGAGCACGTCCATCCTGGCATGTTTCAGCAGAGGGGTCAGCATGGAGCACATCTACCCTGGCATGTTTCAGCAGAGGGGTCAGCATGGAGCACGTCCACCCTGGCATGTTTCAGCAGAGGGGTCAGCATGGAGCACATCCATCCTGGCATGTTTCAGCAGAGGGGTCAGCATGGAGCACATCTACCCTGGCATGTTTCAGCAGAGGGGTCAGCATGGAGCACATCTACCCTGGCATGTTTCAGCAGAGGGGTCAGCATGGAGCACATCCATCCTGGCATGTTTCAGCAGAGGGGTCAGCATGGAGCACATCCATCCTGGCATGTTTCAGCAGAGGGGTCAGCATGGAGCAAGTCCACCCTGGCATGTTTCAGCAGAGGGGTCAGCATGGAGCAAGTCCACCCTGGCATGTTTCAGCAGAGGGGTCAGCATGGAGCACATCTACCCTGGCATGTTTCAGCAGAGGGGTCAGCATGGAGCACGTCCATCCTGGCATGTTTCAGCAGAGGGGTCAGCATGGAGCACATCTACCCTGGCATGTTTCAGCAGAGGGGTCAGCATGGAGCAAGTCCACCCTGGCATGTTTCAGCAGAGGGGTCAGTGATGGAGTACATCCACCCTGGCATGTTTCAGCAGAGGGGTCAGCATGGAGCACATCCACCCTGGCATGTTTCAGCAGAGGGGATAGCATGGAACACATCCACCCTGGCATGTTTCAGCAGAGGGGTCAGCATGGAGCACATCCACCCTGGCATGTTTCAGCAGAGGGGATAGCATGGAACACATCTACCCTGGCATGTTTCAGCAGAGGGGTCAGCATGGAGCACATCCACCCTGGCATGTTTCAGCAGAGGGGTCAGTGATGGAACACATCCACCCTGGCACGTTTCAGCAGAGGGGTCAGTGATGGAGTACATCCACCCTGGCATGTTTCAGCAGAGGGGACATGTGGAAAGCATTTGGAGATATCCAGACTCCACATCCCCAACCGCAACAGACCGACAGTTTGTTGTTCATCTTGTTTGGGTTTAATAATTCTCCCAAATGTCCATAACGACCCTACAAATGTCTAATCTGTCTCACTAGAAGAAACATTATGCATACTTAATTATTCATCATCATTACCAATGATTTGTTCACTAATGACCGATATATTATTGTGACTCAATTTATTCTCATTTGGACAGGGGCCTTTGATTGAAAATAAAATCAGACTGATTAAATGCCCTCAGCACATTTGCTAATCAAATTGGAATTTGAGTCTTTTGGGTCGGATCGTAATTGCCCAATGAGAATTCTATTTAGTTAGTGAGGAGTCAAATTAACCAATTAGCCAAGAAACAGCTTAAATGTGGGTGACCTCTATGTCAAAACTGGCATGAATCTCATCATCTTTTATGACTGTTAGCATACGTTCTCCACAGCATTCAAACAAATTAAACTTTTCCTTGTTTTTATTATTACTCTACTTAACATTTTCCCTACTAGTTACTGCTGCTTTTTTACAGTGTTCCTCTCCTTCTCAACCTGAAGTTATTCTCTCAAAGAGTTGTTTCATTTTGAAAGCTGGCAGCAGCCGTGTGCGTGGACTCTGGAAATGTTTATTTAGTAATTGTGGTGAAACAATGTCCCTTGCTGTCAGTGAAGACTCTACGGGGGCCGTCGTGACTGTGGCAGTGAGCCATGCCATCCTTTTGGTGTGAAGACACAGCAGCCCTAAATACACCACATTGGCTACAATTACCAAGAGACTTCGTGCCAACACATTTTTTCCTGCTATTATCAGCAAGGGGCTGTTCAGTATTACTCAAGCAAAGGTGATGTGTTGTTAATTACAGTCCGGGAAAGACAAGTTTATGTGCTACAGTATTTGTGATAAACTAGGCATCTCTCGCTGCGCGGGCTCGCCCGGCTGGCCCTGCAGCTTGCCCGCTGTGCGGGCTCACTTGCTCTTATGACAGCACTGATGACCACTGCGCGTCGTGGCCTCACCTACTCTATGACATCACTGATGACATCATCACAGATGATATCACTGATGACATCATCATCACTGAACTTATAGCCTCAGCCAGGAAGCATGAAATCACTGATGACATCATCACTGATGACATCATCACTGAACTATAGCCTCAGCCTTAGGGCAACCGGCCTTTAATTTGCCGTAATTAAGAAATCTGGCTCCGTTAGTTCACCCGCACGGGTGCTCTTTACACCCCCTGAAAGTTTCAGCGCGATCGCACGTAAAACGGCATAGCTGTGGCCGGCACAAAAATGGAAACAGAAACATTGCCCACATGCTCCCATTTAGAATAGCATGCAGTTCAGGGGCCAAATATATGATGCTGGTATTTCTAAAGTCGTCAAGTCTTCTTATCTTTAGATGAACTGCGAGCAATGAGAAGTCTTACTGAGAGACAAGTAGGCTACAGGAGGGAGGGGAGTCATCAGAGAGGCAAAGACAGACAAGTGAAGGGAAGCAGGAGACAGAGATCAATGCTCATGTGATCTGATGACATAGCTGAGTGAGCTGTTCCCCTTGGTGGTCAGACCAAGACCATTATCCACCAACTCAAAGATTATATTCACCAACTCAAAGACCATATCCACCAACTCAAAGACCATATCCACCAACTCAAAGACCATATCCACCAACTCAGAGTTGAAGAGAGTGGACTTTGTTTGGATTGGCTTTAATCTCCCCATCAGGCAATATGAAGGAGGCAGAATGCTGCGAGTGCTTTCCGTTTGGCCACAGGAGAATTGTGTCAGGTTGTGCACGTGCACGAGCGCAGATGCTGGAGCAGCATGGCACAGTGACAGGCAGCTTGTTCAAATAAGCACTGACAAAGGGCTCTGCAAGCAACTCAGCTATTGAGAAATGTATTTACAGAAACACATGCACATGACAACAGAGCAACACAAGCAGGGAGATTTCCTCTGATGTTTCACTAATTTTGTCGTCAGGGTGCTGCTGACAGGCTACATTTTCAATGGCTGAAAAGGTCAATGCATATTCTTTCCCATTCCAAAGTTAATTACAAACGGTTACAGAGTAGTTAAAAAATGCGAGCAAATTGAAAACATAAAGCTTTTGTGACAGCTTAGCTCTCATCATCTCTATGCAGTGCACAGTCAAGAGTATTCAACAACTTGTACAGAGCTTATCTCTGTGACAGATGCCATTATATGGTGCTGGTTGTTTGAAACAAAAGAGTGTGAAACCAGATGATGAGTGGTACTGATTGCATGGGAACGTGTAAATGAAAGATAGTATCTGGTATCCATCTATTGTTTCTCTGTCAGGGAGTTGCATGCTCTGAATGCTCTTACAGTATTTATTTGAAATGACTAAGATTTCCCCAAAGAATAAACTAAAAGCAGAACAACAACTATGTATGATCAGATGCTTAAATCAAACGAACATGCGCTGGCTTACTTTTGTTTTCTAAAGCTTTAAAACTGCCAAACGAGACACCTACGACAAAACAACTTATGCGTCCTTCAAGTGTTTGGCTCTGGGAAGGTGCTAATCTCTCTGTCCATTCTGTTTGGATAAAGTGGACAAATGAGGACAGGTCCTGTCCCCACGTGGCCCACTGACTAATTACAAAGTTAGACACAAAGATGAAACGCCTTCCCCAACACAACAAAACGCCTGTGAGAAACCATCAGGAAAACATGTAAATGCTCCAGGGTTTTCTCTGATCACATAATGGAAATATTTTAGCACTGAAACATCTACCATAAACCCACTATGATAAATAAATACCCCCCGCCCGCCACCCCCCCACAGAAAGTGTACCAGCACAAAGTAACCAAGCTTCAAAGTCCAGCCAGACCACAAAGGGATGTTTTGAGACTGTAATTAGGTTGAAGCTGTCCTGGATCTGTCACGAGACTCACACAAACTGGTTGCCACCACGCGCACCTTTGAGCTGCCTGGAGGTCTGATAACCCGGTGTTTACATTGTGGTCACCAAATATGAAAATGACAACAGTGTCTCTTGTCTGATAGACACTGTGTTGTTCAAACAGAACCAAACAGTAGATAACATCCTCAAATTAAGTTCCTTATTAGTGGAGTAATGACAGCATAATGGCCATATAAATGTTTCAACAATGAATTGATCGGATTTTCCCCAATGCAGTGACACCTCCTGAACACAAGGTGTTGACACATAGTAGTTACTTGAACTGGTTCTGACTACTGAGGTCATATTTGGTTCAGCGAGGACACTGTTTTCAATGAACCGACTGAATTAACAGTCAAAACAACCTTCTTTATTCGAACATAAACCTACTGTATCTGTCCCTTTTACCGTATTGTAACAGCACAGGTGGGAATCGAACCCGGGTCTGTCTTTCAAAGCACATGTGAACCGAACCTTATACTTCAAGCCCGGCTCGTTACAGTATTATTATATTTTCCTCCCCAATTGTACAGTACTTGGCCAATTGGAGAGCCATTAGGCTAGCACATGCTTCCTCCGATACATGTGCAGTTGCCAGCCACTTCTTTTCACCTGACATCAAAGAGTTTCACCGGCAGGACCTAGCAAGTGGGAGGATGATGCTATTCCCCCCCAGTTCCCCTCCCCCCGAACAGGTGCCAAGACTGACTGGAGGCGGCATTAGCGACCAAGACTCATACCCGCCCGCCCGCAGACACGGCCAATTGTGTCTGTATAGGAACATCTGACCAAGCCGGAAGTACCGCTATACCTTGAATTGAACCCGGGCCACTTATGGTATTTAAAAGGTAATTTATAGTCAAAATAATAACTACAAGGAGCATAATCTTTGTTATTTCCCCGGATATAAGCTATTCATGCCTCTGCCTCAGGCTCACTTACAGGATGGTGACCAAAATGTGAGCCGCAACATGGAGTAATACAGTCATAAAGCCCATATCCCCCGGAGAGCGAGCATGTTGAATACAGTGTGATAACAACAGTGGCAAACAATGCTCTCAGTCACTGCTGCTGTTCTCATAAAAAGTGGGTCCAGAGACAAATCAGCTCTTAATAGAGCCTGAGGTCCCCGACAGTAACAGGAAAGGAGGCTCGTTTATTATTCCATTATGTCGTCTCGACCACACTTAACGATTTATCCACGCAATTACCACCGGGCAGCCAGGTTGCACTGTCACAGTAAACTATGGCCACAGAAAGAGCCATTCAAGCGGCACTTTTATTGAGCTGATATTAATTGATTTATCCTGACCTGCGCAGATCTGGCCTCCCTAGGCTGAACCTCCTCGGTGGAGCGGTGCCAGCCAGGGCTCGATCTAAACCCCCGCATAAAAATAAATGAGAAGCTATGGGGCCAGTCTCTAAAGCCAGAGGATATTGTTCGATTCCACGTCAGGCCCTCCAGGAGGCAATTTAAACAACCCAGCATGCTAATCAACCTGGTATAAAAGACTGTTCTGGAGGGTGGCCCACTCTTCTCCTCTCTCTCTCTCTCTCTCTCTCTCTCTCTCCTCCTGTCTTTATCCTCTCTCTCTCTCTCTCCCCTCCTGTCTTTATCCTCTCTCTCTCTCTCTCTCTCTCTCTCCCCTCCTGTCTTTATCCTCTCTCTCTCTCTTTCTCTCAGATTGCAGCAAGGCCAAAATGGACCTAAACAATCTGAGGAGAACGCTGTAATTGTGCCTCTGTCTGAGGGAACATTACACTCCAGTGAGACATAACCATATGACGTGGAAAAGGAAACAACCATTCTTACATTAATAGCAATGTCTGGCCTATTGTACAGTATGGGCTGCCATGCCATTATTATCAGTTTTGTGAAAATCCTGGAAAAATTCAAACCCGACCCCCCCTTTTTGCTGTAGCACTCAAACCAGAGCAAAGATGTAAAATAAAGAAAACAAAGCAGGGAGGGAGGCATGGAAAAGCAAAAACAGAGAGAGCATCAGAGCCAGCATGCGAGCTCCCCCGCTGCCATCGACACATCAACAATGTCTCAGTGGAACCGCGTTGTGACCCTCATCTGAGGAGCTGGTGCCCCGATCCCCTCAAATAATTCAATACTCCAATATCCCCCTTGGTATTCGCTGCGACCACAGAAATATGATAGCGTTCATTCCCCCACTTGTGCTCTGAACCCACAGGTCAGCTGGTAGCAGATCACAGGCTTCGCTGTGACTCAGGGGTTAAACTAATCATGCGTGACTTTTTCACGTGGCCTAACTAGTCCCCTCAGAAATCTACACCAGCTTGTCATCCGGCCAGCGGTGAACCTGCTGCCTGCCTTTTTCAGCATCAGTGGGCACCCTTTGTTAGTTTGGAAGCTCTATGCTTTTGAATGTGACAGCTGTGTTGCTGCTCGCTGAATTCAACTGTAATTATCTGGATCTAAATTGAAGTCTGCACCTCCCCAGTTTTTAATATGCAGGGTGTGATGTGAGTATTCTTTGTGCTAATAAACTATTAGCAGCAGCTCTACTCATATTGAATTAGGCGAAAACGGATCCAGGAGGCTCAACGGCTAATTTTGGTGTCCCAGAACACCCCCTCCACACACCCACACCCGTGGTACCCAGTGCCAGCACTGATCAGTCAGACCCACGCTTGCCTAGTAGACTACATATCCAACTATTCACCATCTTTACCCAGGACCAAAACTGAAAGGGGGAAAAAACCATACAGACACATCAATTAACACTTTAGAGGATCTGCACCACATTCCTGTAAAAAAAAAGATGTCACTGTCTTTCAACTGTGTATTTGTTAAACAAGCTGAGACGTCCTTCAACCATATCAGTGTTAATGACTTTAAAAGAATGATTCTCTCACATGTTTTCAGTTCAAAAAATGTATTACTTAAAAAATAAAAAATAAATAAAAGAACAGAACAGCCCGTGTCTTTCGTGCCAGTCCATGCCTAGAGGTATGCTGATAAACAGTGCCCCCTACTGACACAAACAGGCTCTTACAATTCCTTATTAAACTATAATCTATTTTGTGGGCAGCCCCTGAGTTCATTCCTTCAGGTTTTTGATCAACAGTCTTAAAGTCAAACACACAGTCAATGCATTAATTCATTTTTCACTGTATTTCTTTGTTGGAATAGACAGGCAATAACATTTTTCATATATAGAACAACATACAATTTCAAATGGAGCTTTATAACTTAATTTCTGAGTATTCGAAGGAATCTAATGTCAGATATTAAAACCTTCAATCTATCCTGGTGGCATTTACATAATATTTCTTTTTGCCCTTTAAATACAATGAAAATGGACTTCTTAACATTAACAGAAAGAACCATTAACAATTAAAAATCATATCATCCATAATAGCATTAGCTTTGCTGATCAGTGCATTTAAATCTTTGTGTACAGTAACATCAAGTATTTATCATCAGCAAAGACTACAGAGAAAATGCATCTGTAAGGTCATGGATGTTAACAAATGGAGCCCTCAGAAATGCCAACTATCATCACAGCCATATTTGTTATTGTATAGTTTTTTTTATAAATCGGCAGAACAATTATTTTGAAATATAAAGAAACTTTTTTTAAAGACATAAAAAAACGATATATGACAATATATCAATACAATTTGATTCCAGATTAAAAAAAACAGTATGCTATATAGATAGATATTTTATTCAAGTGTCATGCACACAGGGTGCCCAGCTCGCATGGGCTTATAAGACACTAAAAACAACAATCTTGCATGGTGTGTAAACAATTCAACACAAACATACAGTATGTATGCATATATATATACATACCTATACACACAGTATGTATGCATATATATACATATACACACTAGATACATATGCACAAACATACACATTATAGAACTCAAATCAAATATACAGCATATGTTTTCTCTTTTCCCAGGCTTAGAAATAAAATTGGCTGTATGGAATGCTCCCTTTCTAAAACATAATTCAAGTTTTTTGTAATCATCCAAATAAAATAAATCATTATATAACAAGCTCATTTTCTCGAAAATTCATCATACAGAGGACAGAAGAACATAAAATGAATCTCATTTTCAATCTGTTCTAGATCACAGAACAGGCAAAGTCTCTGTTCCTCAGGTACACTGCTAAACCTACCTGTCTCTATGGCAAGAGGCAAGGTACCTGAGCATAGCTGGGCACAGAGAGATCTTTGTGTTTTGGGTAGATTTTGTTCAACATATTTTTCCACTTCATAAGTATTTTTTTACAAGACAATAAGTTCTTAATTTAGGCTTATTCCATATTTCTATATAAGGTATACTTGAATATTGTAGTCTTGAGTGTTGATAAAAAAAGTAATGTAATAAAATCACCCTCCTGTGCATAACACCATCAAACCATTCATTTCTATTTCACATTAATGTAGTCCTACAAACTCATTTATGTAGTTCTACAAACTTATAAAATGGGATAAATTGATAGTTTTTCCCTGTATTTTATTAAAATAGACAAACAATTAAAAAAATATGTATATAAAAAATGCATAGTGCAGTTGTTTAGCTGCATTTAGACTGATCCATCCACACTGATTTACACAAATTGCTTGATTACTGTACAGTGTACAGTGATACTGAGGCTGACAATCTCACACTTTAGTCAAGTGCATTAAACAAGCAACAAAACTCTTCTGATGTCCTCTGAGTTTTAGCTCCTGGTATGTTGGCAGCCTGCACGGACTTGCCACAAAGTTAATTGTAAAGAGGCTGTAGTGTCATTTTAACCGCCTGCCATCTCTCTGTGGAAGGCTGGCTGTTTCATTGTGTACATGTTGGCAATCTCTGCTGTTTTAAATCCTGCTTAGATTGTTTTCTCCAGTTATCAAGTTAGCATATTTCTCCAGTACGTCTGGTTTTTAGAAGACACAGGCAGCCTCTAACCCTCCATGTATTCTGATAGATTGTTCCAGGATTCTAAACAAAACAGAAACAGCATGTTTCCCAGCACAGCTTACTCGTTTTAATCAGCTGTAAAACTTCAACGGCTCCAATGTTCCCTGTTATTCAATTAGCTCATTCTCTGCTTCTGTCCGTCTTGTCTCCATCTGTCTTTGCATCCTCGTTTTCACTACTGTCCGTCTCTCTGTCCTGAGTTTCAGAAAGTGGCACCTCCTTGTTCAAATCCTGGTCTTTCTTTGGATTGTCTTTCAGATCCTCCTCACTGTTATCACTCTTTTTTTAACTCCTTATCTTTCACATCTAGATCTGTCTCCATTTTTGTCTCCTGCTCCGTCACCTTTGCAGCTTCAGTATCACTATGTGCTTCTTCCTCATAGTTTTCCTCTGCAGCAGTTTCACATCCATTAGTTCTCCCTGGCTCTTCTTCACCCTCACTCAGCCTCTCTTCACCTGGTTCTTCTTCATTTGGGCCTGACTGGGCATCATGTTTCTCATCAGTAGGTTGTAGCTCATGCTGGCTCACACCTTCAACTGGCTCTGCCTCTGCGCTGTAGAGGTCAGTCTGTGAATGACCCCCAGACTCATCTGAGTCACTCTTGGTCTCACTCTTTTCTTCAGGATTTGTCATGTTTGGGTCATGGCTATCAAAAGAGGGTTCTTCTGAGTCTGGATCTGCCTGCACTGGGAAGGTACTGGTGTTGTTGGTGTTGTCTGGTATCATCTGATTGGGGCTCTGAGGCTGCTGGGGGGAGTGTAGAGGCAGATTTGACACCTCACTCACTCCCAAGTCACTTCCTGTGTCTGCTTCCTTTTCACGTTCAGAAACTGGTCTGTCCATTTCTCGCTGGTTAGATTCTGTAGTGTCTGGTTGAGCATTTGCTTCCTCCTGTGATGAGGTTGAATCTAGCTCAGGTTGCGTCACTTCCAAACCAGGCTGTTCAGGAGTGGAGGAAGACTGCAGCGCTGTCTTTTTCTCCTCACTAGATCCCTCTGGTTCACCAACTGAGGCGGTTTCATTTTTCTTCTCAAAGCTTGGTGAGTCAGCTTGTGGGAGCTCTTGTGGGAGCTCTGTAGGCGTCACTGTGGCCTGGTCTGAGTCTGCATCTTCTTCTTCATCATCTTCTTCTTTGTGTTTGCTGGTGTTGTCCTCAGGCTCTGTATTCTGACCATGTTGGGCCAGAAGAGTCAATGGCTGAGTGCTGGGAAGGGTGGCGCTGTTGTCAAGAAGAGGCTGTTTTTCCTGTTCCTCATCTGACTTGTCCTCTGACCCTGAAACATAGAATGATAATATGTGTAAATGATACCAGACTCACATGCCAGTCTGCTTAAGAGTTCTGAAAGAGGAGAAATCATTCACTCAGGCTTAGTTTGAAATCATTCTGAATCTGACTTTGTCCATCGAAGACTTGAGTGGAATAGTCCAGTAAAGATCAACGTTAATGCAATTAACTAGCTAAAAAGGTTAGCTTCTGACGGCATCGAAATAAACAAACTGAATCAACTATAGCCACACCTCCTGCTTTCACCACATCGTTTCTGAACTGTCCAAAACTAAGAAATTTGGTGTTTGCCGTTCATTTTTAACCGGTATTAGCAATACAATACTGAAATATGAAGATTATTTTCTTTTTAATTCAGTCATAATATCAACGTGATTCATTGGTGTGAAGTTATCTGCAGTGAGAGAGAAACAAAACTGACCTGTCTGTGTGTCTGCTGGCCAGTCTGCTGGTGTTTTCTTTGCTGGGCTGTTTGGTAGAACTGAAGGCTGTGCTTCCCCCAATTCAATGTTCTTTACCTTATCTTTCACATGACCTGTAAAGAATGAAGTCACGACCAGTCAAATGAAACTGCTGCAGCTTTTATACTGCATATCAGTTATAATAATAATATCAGTATGCAGAACCTGGTGATAATGGGACTTCGTCTTGATTCACTGCAGTCTCGCCATGCGGTGACTCTCCATTTTCTGTAGAATGAAAAAAGACTGATTTCTGGTTCAACACATAACGGGTTCAAATCAGGTTTATAATCTCACATATTCTCAACGTCCTTATCACTCTGCACAGATCTGCACAAAATATTCTAAATAGACTAAAAATGTAAGTATGAATAATGGATATGGTAGAAACACTTCTACACGAAAAATCACAAAATCGTGAGACTGCCCAACAATTGCAATGAAATGAATGAATAAATGAATGTTATATCTTAAAGTGGACTTTTTTGTGCGTACCGTTTCTTTTCTCATTGGTCATTGACTGCGGGACATGTGGCACACCTCCTTCATTTCTCTTCTGTAAGATTGGTGAGTCAGCTTGTGGGAGCTCTTGTGGGAGCTCTGTAGGCGTCACTGTGGCCTGGTCTGAGTCTGCATCTTCTTCGTGTTTGCTGGCGTTGTCCTCAGGCTCTGTATTCTGACCATGTTGGGCCAGAAGAGTCAATGGCTGAGTGCTGGGAAGGGTGGCGCTGTTGTCAAGAAGAGGCTGTTTTTCCTGTTCCTCAACTGACTTGTCCTCTGACCCTGAAACATAGAATGATAATATGTGTAAATGATATCAGACTCACATGCCAGTCTGCTTAAGAGTTCTGAAAGAGGAGAAATCATTCACTCAGGCTTAGTTTGAAATCATTCTGAATCTGACTTTGTCCATCGAAGACTTGAGTGGAATAGTCCAGTAAAGATCAACGTTAATGCAATTAACTAGCTAACAAGGTTAGCTTCTGACAGCATCGAAATAAACAAACTGAATCAACTATAGCCACACCTCCTGCTTTCACCACATGGTTTCTGAACTATCCAAAACTAAGAAATTTGGTGTTTGCCGTTCATTTCTAACCGGTATTAGCAATACAATACTGAAATATGAAGATTATTTTCTTTTTAATTCAGTCTTAATATCAACGTGATTCATTGGTGTGAAGTTATCTGCAGTGAGAGAGAAACAAAACTGACCTGTCTGTGTGTCTGCTGGCCAGTCTGCTGGTGTTTGCTTTGCTGGGCTGTTTGGTAGAACTGAAGGCTGTGCTTCCCCGTTCTTTACCTTATCTTTCACATGACCTGTAAAGAATGAAGTCACGACCAGTCAAATTAAACTACTGCAGCTTTTATACTGCATATCAGTTATAATAATAATATCAGTATGCAGAACCTGGTGATAATGGGACTTTGTCTTGATTCACTGCAGTCTCGCCATGCGGTGACTCTCCATTTTCTGTAGAATGAAAAAAGACTGATTTCTGGTTCAACACATAACGGGTTCAAATCAGATTTCTAATCTCACATATTCTCAACGTCCTTATCACTCTGCACAGATCTGCACAAAATATTGTAAATACACTAAATGATGTCTTGGACTATTTTGAAGAATGTAGACTACTTAACAGCCAATGCCCAGTTCGTCATATCACAGTGCACGCCCCCTTTCTTTGAGGATGTATAACCCATTCATTGTTAGGCTCGCCCCCTTTCTCTGATGCTGTCTCCTCACCCATTCACAGTTTACCACACATGTGGCAATAACCAATCAGCCCAAGGTATTCCTCTCCAGCTGATCCCAATCACCTAATCAGCGTAGTATATCAGGGTCCATGTTTTACTCTGTTTGCTATGTGCTGTGTATGTGCCATGTCATTCTCAGTTGCTGATCATCATCGCTGAAGCAGTTGTTTTCGCCCCACCTCCTCCCCTGACCACCACCATCGGTCATGACTCCTGATTGAAGAATTCCCTATGGGGGATTTCCTATCCTATTCTTCACTGACGACGCCCTCTCATCATCTCAGGAGAGCGTCATCATATCATGGAGTCATACGCCAAAATTAATTTGTTGTATCATTAAAGCTTGTTATACTTTCTATTAGTCTCTCGTTATTGAAAAATGTAAGTATGAATAATGGATATGGTGGAAACACTTCTACATGAAAAATCACTAAATCGTGAGACTGCCCAACAATTGCAATGAAATGAATGTTATATCTTAAAGTGGACTTTTTTTGTGCGTACCGTTTCTTTTCTCATTGGTCATTGACTGCGGGACAAGTGTCACAACTCCTTCATTTCCCTTCTCAAAGATTTGTGAGTCAGCTTCTGGGAGCTCTTGTGGGAGCTCTGTAGGCGTCACTGTGGCCTGGTCTGAGTCTGCATCTTCTTCTTCGTGTTTGCTGGCGTTTTCCTCAGGCTCCGTATTCTGACCATGTTGGGCCAGAAGAGTCAATGGCTGAGTGCTGGGAAGGGTGGTGCTGTTGTCAAGAAGAGGCTGTTTTTCCTGTTCCTCAACTGACTTGTCCTCTGACCCTGAAACATAGAATGATAATATGTGTAAATGATATCAGACTCACATGCCAGTCTGCTTAAGAGTTCTGAAAGAGGAGAAATCATTCACTCAGGCTTAGTTTGAAATCATTCTGAATCTGACTTTGTCCATCGAAGACTTGAGTGGAATAGTCCAGTAAAGATCAACGTTAATGCAATTAACTAGCTAACAAGGTTAGCTTCTGACAGCATCAAAATAAACAAACTGAATCAACTATAGCCACACCTCCTGCTTTCAGCAAATGGTTTCTGAACTGTCCAAAACTAAGAAATTTGGTGTTTGCCGTTCATTTCTAACCGGTATTAGCAATACAATACTGAAATATGAAGATTTTTTTCTTTTTAATTCAGTCATAATATCAATGTGATTCATTGGTGTGAAGTTATCTGCAGTGAGAGAGAAACAAAACTGACCTGTCTGTGTGTCTGCTGGCCAGTCTGCTGGTGTTTCCTTTGCTGGGCTGTTTGGTAGAACTGAAGGCTGTGCTTCCCCCAATTCAATGTTCTTTACCTTATCTTTCACATGACCTGTAAAGAATGAAGTCACGACCAGTCAAATTAAACTGCTGCAGCTTTTATACTGCATATCAGTTATAATAATAATATCAGTATGCAGAACCTGGTGATAATGGGACTTTGTCTTGATTCACTGCAGTCTCGCCATGCGGTGACTCTCCATTTACTGTAGAATGAAAAAAGACTGATTTCTGGTTCAACACATAACGGGTTCAAATCAGATTTATAATCTCACATATTCTCAACGTCCTTATCACTCTGCACAGATCTGCACAAAATATTCTAAATACACTAAGAATGTAAGTATGAATAATGGATATGGTAGAAACACTTCTACACGAAAAATCACAAAATCGTAAGATTGCCCAACAATTGCAATGAAATGAATTAATAAATTAATGTTATATCTTAAAGTGGACTTTTTTGTGCATACCGTTTCTTTTCTCATTGGTCATCGACTGCGGGACAAGTGTCACAACTCCTTCATTTCCCTTCTCAAAGATTTGTGAGTCAGCTTGTGGGAGCTCTGTAGGCGTCACTGTGGCCTGGTCTGAGTCTGCATCTTCTTCTTCATCATCTTCTTCTTCGTGTTTGCTGGTGTTGTCCTCAGGCTTCGTATTCTGACCATGTTGGGCCAGAAGAGTCAATGGCTGAGTGCTGGGAAGGGTGGCGCTGTTGTCAAGAAGAGGCTGTTTTTCCTGTTGCTCATCTGACTTGTCCTCTGACCCTGAAACATAGAATGATAATATGTAAATGATACCAGACTCACCTACCGGTGTGCTTAAGAGTTCTGAAAGAGGAGAAATCATTCACTCAGGCTTAGTTTGAAATCATTCTGAATCTGACTTTGTCCATCGAAGACTTGAGTGGAATAGTCCAGTAAAGATCAACGTTAATGCAATTAACTAGCTAACAAGGTTAGCTTCTGACAGCATCAAAATAAACAAACTGAATCAACTATAGCCACACCTCCTGCTTTCAGCATATGGTTTCTGAACTATCCAAAACTAAGAAATTTGGTGTTTGCCGTTCATTTTTAACCGGTATTAGCAATACAATACTGAAATATGAAGATTATTTTCTTTTTAATTCAGTCTCAATATCAACGTGACTCATTGTGTGAAGTTATCTGCAGTGAGAGAGAAACAAAACTGACCTGTCTGTGTGTCTGCTGGCCAGTCTGCTGGTGTTTTCTTTGCTGGGGTATTGTTTGGTAGAACAGAAGGCTGTGCTTGTCCCGATTCAATGTTCTTTATCTTATCTTTCACATGACCTGTAAAGAATGAAGTCACGACCAGTCAAATGAAACTGCTGCAGCTTTTATACTGCATATCAGTTATAATAATAATATCAGTATGCAGAACCTGGTGATAATGGGACTTCGTCTTGATTCACTGCAGTCTCGCCATGCGGTGACTCTCCATTTACTGTAGAATGAAAAAAGACTGATTTCTGGTTCAACACATAACGGGTTCAAATCAGGTTTATAATCTCACATATTCTCAACGTCCTTATCACTCTGCACAGATCTGCACAAAATATTCTAAATACACTAAAAATGTAAGTATGAATAATGGATATGGTAGAAACACTTCTACATGGAAAAAGCACTAAATCGGATCATGTATTGACTGGTTTTCCTCATCAGTTCTCTTTCCCCCTGCTGGAGCCAAGAGAACATTTTCTCCCTGGTTCAACACATAACGGGTTCAAATCAGGTTTATAATCTCACATTTTCTCAACTTTCTTATCGCTCTGCACAGATATATGCACAAAATACACAAATAAAAATGTACTGTAAGTAGTAATAATGGAAATTGTACTGTATAAACATTTGTACACGTAAAAACCACTAAGTCATGAGACTGCGCAACAATTGCAATGAAATTAATGAATAAATGAATGTTATATCTTAAAGTGGACATTTTTGTGCGTACCGTTTATCATTGACTGCGGTGGTGGTGGTGACTGGTTTTCCTCATCAGTTCTCTTTCTCCCTGCTGGAGCCAAAAGACAGACGAGAGTCAAAGCTTACAGAAAGCCACGCTCAAATCTACTGGGCATACTGTACATAGTTTTCTTTGCAAATGGTTGGTATCCTGGAAAAACCTTGGATCTGATTCTGCATGCCTATAAATGACCATGAACACTGTGCCTTTACAGATCAAGCTCCATGCACCTATAGGATCACCATATGAGCCCATAAAAAAAACTAGCTTTGAGACACATGGGCTTTACTGAATAATACATTTATGGACTTCTGTAATTCTGCTCTGTTGCGTGTGCATTCACATGTGAGAATTCATATCCCCCACAGTAAACCAATAATACATTTTGTGATCAACTTCACTATGAAGGTGTTATTTTGGAAAAACAACTTGACTTTACCTTTATGGCATTTCCAGTAGCAGATGCCCCCAAGTATACATGCAAGTATGCAGAGGATGACTAGGCAGACAATCAGTGCTGTAAGCCAGACTTTATCTGCAAAGAAACACAACAAATATAAAGTCACACCACAGCAGTTTTGGCAGGAGCAGACCTGCATTAGGCAGCGGCACTTTGGCTTTGAAGATGAAAGATACAGTCTATGATAGTTCGTTTATGATGACATGCCCAGAATGGAGACTTGGTTCTCTGGAAGAGTTATTCATGTTCACAAATATTTATTGAAAGATTATAGGAATAGCCTGTGTGAGTTTGTTTCTGGGTGGGTTTTTTGTTGCTTTAAATGACAAATGTACAATAGACAGCAAATGCAAATAAAATCTTACCTGGGTAGCAAGCGTGTGCAGTGAATGTGGTGTTTTTTGCACTCACAGGGTTGCTCACCCCACAACTGTACACTGTATTGTCATGTTTCCCCCTCAGAGATATTGTTAACTCGGGGACAGGCTGCTGCCCCTCAAGCAGCCACCAGTCAAACTTCATCAAGGCTGGAGGACCTCTGGACTCTGCAGAGCACAGCAGCCTCGCCTGGACTTCAGACGCGTCAGAGCCGCTGGTGTCGTTAATCACACAGGATATGGAGGGCTCGGCCACTTCCTCTGCAAATACACACAGACAAATCAGAACTAATGAAGGTCACACTCACACCAGGGTCGGGGTGAATTCATGAATTAACTCATCAGATTCCTGTAGTCCGCCCCCTCATACATGTATTCCAATTCAACTGAAGAATTGGGATTGGAATTTGGGAAAACCTATAGGTCTTACCACATACAATACAGTATCTGAGATCACACTTACAGTATATGCAGTATATTATCAATACTATCATAAAATGTTGAAGGTGCCTTTCAGGTGGTATTTGATGCAGAGCATGTAATCATAATGCATACATTATGATTGAATGCATCTAATTTGTTGAACAGTATTTTATTTGATTCACAATATTTGATTTATAATGTTAGAAGTTAGAATGTTACGAGTGGAATGTTTCCTGTCATTCCAATTCAATTACAATGTGGTAATTTTGAAATTACCGTGTGATGTGGAAAATGTAACTATTAAAGTCTAAAATGATAGAGAATGAAAGTATTGTAGTACTTGTTGAACACACTGAACAGCTCACTGCTCTATAACACTAATTAGATTTGTATCGGATTGCTCAGAGACATTGTTCTAAATCATTTTACAAAGCTCATTAATCACTCACCTAATTACATACACGCATAACACATACTTTCATAAGCACATCTTTAATAGTTAATCCCTACATCCATACATATCCTTTCAACCTAAACTCAAATGACATCTCTATCAATGCTCTGAATTGTTAATGCACCATGCCGCTGCATCAGTCCTAACTTCTCTGTTGTGATGTCAGCCCTCTGTGCATCATTGCAACACAAAAAAAGACAACAATTACAATCTCCTTCTCTTCGAAGAACTTTGTTATAGCCTTGAGCTTCTTCCCTTGCAAGTCCTTTCTAAAATATATACCGGTATATTCAAGTAAGACAAATCTCTGACTCCAGAACTTTTTCTTCATCACCATGCATTCTCAATTCAATGAAATTAATGGCCCCAACCCCGGCACACACCGTGTGGCTGAGTAACATGACCTGTAGTCTCGCAATGCCAGCCGGAGATGATATCTACCGTCGCTGGAAGCTTGCTGACATCGATGGTGGGTCTGACCATGTGAGAATGTCCAACACGTTCTCACTCCGAGCGCGTAGCATATCGACGCTTTGTCCTGTCCCTTGTGCGTCGCTTGTTACTAACATGGTACCCTTGAAACGACTTGGGCTTTCCGACTAAACTCCAATGTAAACCCATGGAAGTCATCCTTGACGCTCATGGCAACTGCTCCCCCGTTAGGATCTGGGGGGAGGTTAGGTTTAGGCATGGGGGGTGGGAGAGGTTAGGTTTAGAGTTAGGGTCTGGGGGGAGGTTAGGTTTAGGCATGGGGGGTAGGAGAGGTTAGTTTAGGGTTAGGGTCTGGGGGAGGTTAGGTTTAGGCATGGGGGCTGGGAGAGGTTAGCTCCTCCCCCCAGACCCTAAGGGGGAGCAGTTGCCATGAGCGTCAAAGATGACTTCCATGGGTTTACATTGGAGTTTAGTCGGAAAGCCCAAGTCGTTTCATGGGTCGCTCAAGGGTACCGTGTTACTAACAAGCAACGCACAAGGGACGGGACAAAGCATCAATATGCTACACGCTCGGAGTGAGAATGGGTTGGAATGTCACATGTCTGGGCTTGAATCAGGTCATCCAGCTCAAGATGGAAATTTCAATGGATTCTTGAGTTATGTTACTTAGAATGTGTTTACACACAGCCAGACAGATGCCGCCATAGAGACACTGCATGAAATAGGCCACGCCCATCACGGGAGAAAAGCTCCATTCATTTCCACACACCAGCGTCATTTTCCTTGAATTAAACATAGCTAAAAGCTGTTGTGTGGTGGGCTGCGCAGACAACAAATGTAAAAAATCGCCAGTTAAAAGTTTTTTTGTACTCCTGAGCAAAACAAGGGAACAATTGAGAATTGGCGAGAAGAAAAATGTGGATCTAGCTGTCAAGAAGTAAGTTGGAGTGTTCATCTTCCGTATATACAATCTTTTTGTGCAACACGCAACCATGCACACGACATAGGAGAACGCCAGGATTGGAGGGGGGGGGGTTCTGTTTTCCCCCCGTTTTGGGCGTGGTTTCTGAATGATGACGCGCTCCGCAGTGTCTCTATGACAAGATCATGTCCTGCATACCATGTACCATGGTTGGATATAAGGTTGGATATAAAAAGTACTTTTATTTCTTACTCTGGTAGCAGCGTTTACCCTTACTGAGACCCTAAATATTGATTTTTTTTTTATATTGCTCTTGATGTGGATTCCACTTTTTTTTTAGCCAGTTTCATCACAATAAGATGGACACCTGGTGGTCCGTCAGGGGTAGTGTAGTGGTAGATTCCCTGCCTACCAACAAGAGGGTCGCAGATCGAACACCCGTGGTGGTTGGACGTTCATAGGCACAATTGGCCATGTCTGTGGGTGGGAAGCCGGATTAGGGGTATGTGTCATGGTCGCTGCACTAGTGCCTCTGGTCGGTCGGGGCACCTTTTATGGGGGAGGGGAACTGGGGGGAATAGCGGGGTGCCGCGGTCCTCCCACACGCTACATGATGCCGGTGAAACTCATCGCTGTCAGGTGAAAATAAGTGGTTGGCGACTGCACATGTATCGGAGGAAGCATGTGCTAGTCTAAGGCTCTCCCCAGATCATCAGAGGGGGTGGAGCAATGACCCAGACAGGGAATTGGCAAAGTACAATTGGGGAGCGGGGGGAGAAAAACTTGATAAAGAAAAGAAAAAAGTAAGGACACCTCTTTTTCAAATGAACCCTGACAAGAGGCCGTGCACAAAGGTGCACACTGAATCAAGGTCAAATAAAGCAATAAGCCACTTTTCCTTTGCTTTTATAAAACGGTTACTACATATAGCCTACTTGGCAAGGTTTCATAAAATAAACACACAGCAACAAAGAATGCAATATTGATAACAAATAATCATTCTTCCGCCAAACAATGTAGTCCTTCAGCTGCTACATTTAGCAGAATGGTTGTTAATGCAGCAACACACAGTATAATAATGTGATGCGGTCACAGGTGTGTACTTAAGCAATATAGCATGAGAGCCAGTGTGTTGTGGCAAATATATCCCGCTGATCAGCTGATCAGCGGGATATATGCCACAACACACGCAGCTCGAGTGCTATTTGCTTTTATAAAACGGTTTCCAAGTATGATAATATAATAATAATAATAATACTATAAGTCCGACTGGCATGGCATTCTGATAGAGTCAGTTGAAACACTACTGTAAGGCGGGACCTCTAGCAAGAAGATAGACGTGCGGGTGATTTGATTGGATCGTTCTGGAGACTGAAGTTGACATTGGCCAATCCTGGCGCTTGCTGAGAAGCTGAGAGCTTTCTGCAAAGCCCGACACGCAGCTCGAGCGCAGCGCTGCATTCTCAGCGCTTGCTGAGAAGCTGAGAGCTTTCTGCAAAGCCCGACACCAACTAACGTTACGGGGTTAAATGCGGGGTTAAATGCGGGGTTAACAGCCTTTTTTTTGCAAAGAAGACATTAGCCCGCGTCTATTCTTGTACAAAACATAATTTTCTGCGAAGTATTAGTAAAGTTATAATCGAAGATCGATTCACAAGGATCTGACAGCTGTCTCCGCCATTTTGTTTTTTCTACATTGTCATTTGAGGTAACCAAAGCCTTTTAGTAAGAGAGTTGCCATGGCAACTCATAACCCATGGCCATGGGTTATTGGAGTGGGTTACGGGATTTATACGATGGCTGTGAACCAATCAGATTGCTTGATTTGAGAGAGCCGTTTTATAATTATTATTATACAACGGCTTCAAACACGGCTTATAGACGGCTAACAGATAGCTCCGGTCCTTGATTATGATCTGTTTTATAACCAGGTTTTATAAGCAGATATCTAAACTGGACATCTGTTTTCCTGGATGGGATTTCCAAGATAATAACCCTTGTAAAGTGGGGACTGGGACCAAAAGCTCCTATGTGTCAAACTCAAGGCCAAATGCAGCCCGACACCTTCTAATTAGTTCTAGTAGTTGTAGGCTAGTTGTTTGTTTGCCTTTATTTTTCCTATACGAGGGATCAGCCGAGCAGCATTTTGGTAAACAAACCGCATTTCCGGAGGAGAAATTAGTACGTGCAGAGCGTAGAGCAGGGCTATTCAACTAAATTGTTCAGGGGGCCACATTGTCAGAAACCTAAGGGGCCGGGGGCCGGACCGTTCCCCGAGCCATTATATGTACACTTGACACAATGCGCCACCACATTTTCGCAGCCGTGCTGGAACTATTATTAAATAGGGGGTTCTGTAAGGAATGGAACCGAAAATTTGATGTTTTTTGGACTTTTATCCATATTTAGAAGAATATTTAATTTTAAATTAACATTAGGAGTATACTGTTGTGATGTCATTATTCCGTATCTTCTCCTTTTCTCACTCACTTTCATGTAACCACCTGCTCTCCCTTTAGTCGTTTTACACTACAACAGACAGCAACACAGGCATAAACACTGAACTTATTATTATTATTATGGAAAACCAGATTATGATGAAAATCAAACACTGTAATGTAACAAATAACGAAAAATAAAATAAAAAAGCTTCTCCCGGGCCAGTCATAGATCTTTGGCCCCCACCCAAATTTTTTTTTTTTTTTTTTTATATCAAACTTTGGCGGGCCACCAGTTGAATAGGCCTGGCGTAGAGTATGCACAGCAGAGAGAAGCGGAATGACAATGTCACCGCATAGCTAAAAACGATATTTTAGAGCTACAATATTGTTATAAATATCAACAACTAGCCGACAGATATCACAGCTGGTGGGCCGTTATATCAAACTGGTCATTCAGTGGCGTTTTATTGCCACACAACTAACGTTAGCTGACAGCTAACAGCTAGCACCTAGTGCGGATGCACGGAGGGACGCGCATGGATTTGTGCGTCCACCCCGCGGAGTTCCCCAATAGTCAGGTGTTGTCGTCGTGACATGTCGTGTCCTCGTTTACTTCTGCTTTCAGAGCTAGTTATTAATGATTAATTTATGACAAAAAAAACTATAAAGAATAATAATGTGATCAGAGGCAATTATGTCATATAACAAGTGATTTGTTATATTACATAATTGCCTCTGATGACATTATTATTGAAGAAGGCTAGATACATTTATGTCATGTTACATTTACAACCGGCCTATTCTTTTATTATCTTAAATTTTACCTCTGAAGATTGGTTGAGGGTTTTCTTCTTCTTTTTTTACTATTCTACCTCATAGAGGTAACACTGTTTTAAATCTCCTCACAGTGTATGTACAGTACACTTTTTGCACAACCTTCGGCACATGTGATGCTGACTGAGGGATTTTTAGTATTTTACTTTGCCTATTTTGTTATCTTGAAAATGTCTGAGTTGAACAAATAGTGCAATGGGGCTTTGCAACTATTATGTCTTGGAGTGCACTTATCTCTGTTGAAATTAGTGCAATTATGGAGTGTCTCTGTGTTCTTTGTTTGTTGACCGTTTGTATGTGGTCTGTTTGTTAAGCCGGGATGTGGCTATATGCACTTTTTGCCCAAGACATTTCTCCCAGGGCCAGGGGACAATAAAGTTGATCTCATCTCATATCTCATCCCTTTGAGGGCAACCAGAATGCTGATGTGGCCCAGGATGAAATTTTAAATTGAAATGTTAATATGATCCAAATCTGGCTTCAAACGGCCAACATTTTGGTTGCCAGTGAGGGTCCCCGCTGCGGTCGGTTTGCGTTTTGAAGTCCCTCCAGGCCTGAAAAAAATTCTAGGGGAAACACTGTAACCCTTAATTTAGTGACCATTATTGTAAAGTGTTTGACTCTATGGATCCATTTTTTGTTCAAGAAGACAGACACACAAACTCACCTATGACCTCCACAATATGTGGACGTGAATAATGAAGTTTTTTGTTCACGATTACTTCCAATACATAGCTCCCGCTGTCTTGGTGAGTGAGGTCTTTGATAGTGAGATCTGCACTGAGCCAGTCCAGGATGACCCTGTTTTCGTAGGTCCCGTACACCGTCTGCTGCCTGCCATCAAACTCTACCACTTTGTTGCCATCATGTTTCCATAGAATCTGATCAGGTCGTTGAGGGGTTGAGTTTGGGGTCAATATGACCTCTTCTTCCTTGCGTCTGTATTGTGGATCTTGCCCTGCAACTGGACACAGAGATGGAGAAGGTGAACTGGTTCTTTCTCCAAAAAGATGTGGCACATGTGCCAGAGAAAGAGTTTAATACATTTAAAGGTTTGGTAATAACAGATTAAGGACTTGGCATTTTCAATAAAAATGCTGTTGGAATCTGTGCATATGGTTAGAGTAAATCAAATTAAATGCATTAAATTGTGCTTTTGAGTCTGTTCTAGTCCATCTCTTAAGAAAACAACTTGCAGTATTCCTATAATCAATTTTAGAAGCATACTATACACTCAGCATACTATAGACTCAGCATAGCAAATCTATAAAATATTATTACAGTGACAACACGGGGGGTGAGGGGGGGGGGGTCATACCATAACCATAACGTATATGATTGAAGTCACGATTATGTATGGCACTAATACCCAATGGAATAATAGGAATGTTCTATTGATTTTTAGGTTACTCACTCACTCACTCACTCACTCACTCACTCATACATACATAGAAAACTTGGGATTAATTATTATTAACTTTATATCACTGAACTTTGGCCAACAGTTAGGCCCGATGCACCGTGCTATGGAAGAGACAGTGCAGTGCCAGGTGTCTGTCCCTGTTTAAAAAAAACACTGCGGATCGCAAAACAAATCCGTCACGCCTCACAAAATCAACACAACCACAAAATCAGCAGAATCACAAAATCAACACAACCACAAAATCAGCAGAATCACAGCAGGTCAAACAGACTCACCTAGGTAAGAGGTAAATATGAAACAGCCCAAGAAACACCAGAGAGCCATTGTAGAGGGCAGAAGTGGAGCACAGTCGTGCAGTTGACTTTTACTTTCACTTGTAATTCCAGTCGCAGAGTTGCTTCCTGATGGATTAAAGAGTTGGAAGTTGTTATTTTCTTCTTCTTTTACTCAAGCACGTTCAGACAAGCTAATAACAAATCGCTTTCGAGCTACCTACAGGTAAGCTAATTAATAGGCGTGGTCATGGCTGCCTGGCTCAGATTTCAGCTGCCAGTGTCCCAGTAGTCCCACAGAAGAAACCAGTCCTACTACTTGACCGCACCTGTCCTGAACTCTGGAATACCGCTGCCAATGCCAAGCTAGACGGCGCCTGTGTTTTACCAGCGAATATAAGAAGTTCCGGTGAGGTTTTTCAAATTAAAAGAACGATTCTGCACAATTATAGAGCAGACAGAGGCGATTGAAAAATTATTATTTTCCACATTAAACTAATAAACTAAGCATTTAAATTAAGGTATACAATACAAATGATGTTTCTGTATAACAATAACTGTTTTAATAACATTGAGAACATTCTTCTCAGTAGGCTATCTAAATGGATATCTGTTCACTGGGACATTTACATCACATGGCATTTACAAATTGTCAGCACAAACCATTATATGCACAAGCTCATAGACCTCTATGACATCCCTGATCTCACTCTCAGTTAAGGCCAGTAGGAGTAAAAAAAATATTATGGTGGCCCGTCAAACCCACTAATAGTGCCATTTCTGGACAGCTATTGGGCACTGGACACCCCCGTGTCCAAGATGTCAGCACAAACCATATATGCACGCGCTCGGGTAGACCTCCTCTATGACATCCCACTCTCAGCTAAGGCCAGTAGTAGGAGTAAAAAAAATATGGCGGCCCATCAAACCCACCCAAACGCACTAATAGTGATACTTCTGGACAGCTATTGGACTGGACACCCCCGTGTCCAGTGGCAGCCGGCAGTTTACCCATTTCACCCATTGAGTAAAAGCTCAGAATTGTGTGTGGTTGTAGTAGCCGTTAGAACAAAGTTTCATCCATTTAACACAAGCCACTGCTATATTTTTCTAACCGTTTAAACCCCACTCTGTCTCCTCCCCCCTCCCCCCACACACTTCATATCCCCCATTGCTTCTGCCAACTGCCTGTCTGTAGCAGTAGAGAGGCAAAGTGAACGTCACTTCCTGCTTCAGCACTGTACCAGAGATTTTCATCCGCAATTTTCATCCACCATTTATTCACCTTATTTCTGGATTTACGTTTCCCATGATTCTCAGCGGTTGCCGGTTGTCGACTTCCTGTTTACATTTTTTCACTAGCAAGGAGGTGGCGCCGCTATGCGAAATGGCTAAAAATAGTAACATTGTGTGGTTGCATACCGGCGATATTTTACAAAAACGAGGTGAATGTCAATTCACTCGTAGCCTACTGCATGGGCTTATTTTAGCCGAAATGGCTAAAAATAGTAGCCTATGTGGTTGCATTTGTTATATCTTGAGATCTTTAATCTCGCCTGGTATAACAAGGTCACTCGGATACCAACGTGAGTGTAACGTTGTTTATTCACAGCAGCAGCCAACATACCCAAACATGCCAGTCATAGCAGACTACCCAGAATGCACTGCGTTCGCTACGGCAATAGTAAAGGGACAATACATCACATTTCCTCCCCTCTTACAATAAATGTCCCATTTAACCATTAGCTAGAACTTCAGTTTCCAACATAAAACAATTAGCAACACTTTAAGGATAAATAGTGTTAAGGGTTTTAAAACAGTCCTTCTGGCTCTTTTGATGTCTATGAACATACATCTTTTATAACCTGCTGCTTACGTTATTAATAACTCTTTGTTTAATCTATTTTATTATTTAACATCAAAATAACTCAGGGTTGAGGGTGGACTACCTCAGACCCCAGTGACTCTACCCAGGGGGTTTATTCTGCCCCAGTTGGTTTGGGTAGGTCTCTAACCTAGCTTATAAGTCCATACGTTCAGGAGGCCGGCGCTGTCTTGCAGGGTATCGGCGCTCGACTGGAACCTCAGTCTCTCTCGTTTTCGGTGGTGAGCTCGAAACAGATGATGTAGGATGATGAGTTACAGTCTCTTTGACCTGAGGATCAGGAGCTGGAACTTCATCAGGCGTAGATGAGCTTTGGACTTGTGACGGTTGATAAACAGATGAATCGACAGGCAGTGCTTCAGTACAGTCCTCAGAAGGCTGTCCTGTGGGTGTTGGTGTTTTCAACAGCTGGTCAACGTGCCTTCTCCAGATGAGGTCGGTAACGGTCTGTACTGTATACGATACCGGTCCAGTCTGTGCTATGACCGTGGCGGAAATCCACTTAGGTCCGCGGCAGTAGCTCCTCGCCAACACAGATTCACCGGGAGTGAAGACTCTGTCTTTAGCATGACGTTCTCTCTGTTTTATCTGCTTCTTTTGCTGCTGCCAAACTGTGTCCTTCACTGATGTTGGTTTCAGGAGGTCAAAGTTGGATCGAAGCTCTTTGTTTAACAACAGGCTGGCAGGTGATGTTTTGGTGGTTGCATGTGGCGTGTTGCGATAGGTCAGCAGGAACCTGTGCAACCGTTGATGGAGTGTTCCTTGACCTTGGGATGCCTTCAGAGCATGTTTCAAGGTTTGCACAAACCTTTCAGCGAGACCATTCGTTGCTGGATGATATGGTGCTGATCTTATGTGCTGCACGCCATTTGCTTGCAAGAATGTAGCCATTTCCTGTGATACAAATTGTGCCCCATTATCTGAGACTAGTTGAGCGGGAGATCCAAAGCGGCTGAATATCTCTCCCAGCTTCTCAACTGTCTTCTCGGTCGTAGTGGATCTCATGATAGCCACTTCAGGCCATTTGCTGTGTGCATCAACAGCGACAAGAAACATTCTGTCCTCAAATGGCCCTGCAAAATCAATATGCACACGATGCCATGGTTCTTCTGGAAAACTCCAGGGATGCAGAGGAGCGATCTGAGGAGTGTTTCTGATTTTCTGACATGAGGAACAGGTTTTAGCTATATCCTCAATTTGTCCATCCATGCCTGGCCACCAAAAATAGCTTCTTGCTATTTCTTTCATCCGTACTATACCACTGTGTCCAGAGTGGAGTTGCTGCAACACTAGTTTGCGTAGTGACGGTGGAATGACCACTCTCCTCCCCCACAGCAAACATCCCGACTGTACTGACAACTCCGCCCTCCTCGAGAGGTACGGCTTCAAGTTGCTGTCGTCGCTGCCAGAGTGCCCCTTTACCACAATGTCCAACACATTTGACAAGACGGGGTCACTGCGTGTAGCTTTCTTCACTTGTGAAGCTGAAACAGGTGCATCATCCACCTGGCTGAAGTAGAAGACGTCCTCTGTGTGCAACTCCGGTTTAGTGACGGGGAGTGGTAACCTTGACAAGCCATCGGCGTTGCAATGTGAGTCCGCCTTACGATACTTAATGTCATACGAATGTGCAGACAACAGCAGCGCCCATCGTTGCAAACGGCTTGCGGCAAGAGATGGTATTCCTGTGTGTGGTCCAAGGATGGTTGTGAGGGGTCGGTGATCAGTAAAAAGTGTGAACTTCCGTCCATACAAGTATTGATGGAATTTACGAACACCGAAGACTATGCTCAACGCTTCCCGTTCCAGCTGAGCATAGTTGGTTTCTGCTTTGTTTAGAGTCCTTGACGCAAAAGCAATGGGTCTCTCGTCCCCATTCGGCATCACATGTGAGATAACTGCACCCACCCCGTATGGAGATGCATCGCAGGCCAGCTGTATCGGTAGCGATGGATCAAAGTGAGTCAGGACATCTGACTCCACCAACAAGTCCTTTGCCTTCTGAAAAGACTCCTGACATGCATCACTCCAATTCCAGGTTGTGTCCTTGCAGAGCAGCTCATGTAGCGGCCTTAACATTGATGCCAGGTTTGGAAGGAACCGCCCGTAGTAGTTAAGCAATCCTAGGAAAGAACGTAACTGGCTGACGTTCTGCGGCGGTGGTGCGTCCACGACGGCTGTGGTCTTGGAGGGGGCTGTGTGCAAGCCCTCAGCATCTATAACATGTCCCAAGTATTCCACAGATGACCGGAAAAAGTCACATTTTTCCTTACGAACTCTGAGTCCATATTCTTTCAATCTCTGAAGAGTGGCGTCCAGGTTTTTAAGGTGTTCCTCGTCAGTGGCTCCAGTGCAAAGGATATCGTCCAGATAGCACTGCACTCCAGGAAGTCCACTGAGGATTTGATCCATAGCACGTTGGAAAATGGCCGGTGCTGAGGTGATTCCAAAAGGTAGTCGACGGTATCGGAAGAGACCTTTGTGCGTGGTGATAGTGAGCAGTTCTTGTGAGTCTTCATGCACATGCATTTGCAGGTATGCTTGACACAAGTCTATCTTGCTGAACTTTTGTCCCCCACTAAGTCCAGCAAACAAATCATCGATATGAGGGAGCGGGTACTGCTCTGGAGCTAACACAGGATTAAGTGTTACCTTGAAATCTCCACAGGTCCGGATTCCTCCGTCCTTCTTTGGCACCGGAACTATTGGCGTTGCCCATTCGCTGATAGCAACTGGCTCCAGAACTCCATCCTTAACTAGAGCATCCAAGTCAGCTTCCACTTTGGGTCGGATAGCGTATGGCACCTTTCTGGCTTTCATAAACACCGGTTTACTGTCATCTTTAACCTTTAGTTTCACAGTTATGTCTTTCATGCTTCCTAGATCGTCTTGAAAAAGCTCTTTATGCCTATCCAAAACATCCTGTAGGCCTGGATTCTTCGATATTATGTGTACTGCTTGCCAGTCCAACTTTATTTTCTCCAGCCATACACGTCCCATGATAGCAGGATAACTCCCTTCTGCAATGTATACAGGAAGTTTCTCGGTCTGGCCATTACACTGAACAGTGGCATCAGTCATTCCTTTCATAGGCACTGACTGTCCTGTGTAGGTCCGAAACACTGTGTCAGACGGTCGCAGTGGGAGGTGCTTCATGAATTTCCTGTAGACTCTGTTTGAGATGATTGAAGCCCTTGACCCAGTGTCGATCTGCATTTTTACTGAATGTCCCTCCAGCATAGGTGTAGCCCAGTAGCCATCTGAGCCTTCATCCATTTTCAGTACTCTCAGTGTATTTATAGATATCTCCTCCTCTGAAGAATCACTTGCACTTCCTTGTTCCACAGTGCGAACATGTCTTTTCTTTTTGTATTTTGCATCGTCTTTTTTATTTCCAAACTTTGATGGTTTTTCTGTGCCTTTTTTATTTCTACACGCACGCTCTACATGGCCCCTTTTACCACAACTGCGGCAGTCCATGTCTTTACACCAGCATGCAGATGCAAGATGTCCTGTTTTTCCACAACGGAAACATGGGCCTTGCCCACTTTGCCTGTCACTGGCAACCGTATGCACTCTGCTCGTTGCATGTAACTGATGAGCTTCCTTTGTTGCCATTTCCATGGTCACACTGATATTGACAGCTTTCTCCAGTGTCAAATCACTCTCAGTCAGTAGTTTCTTCTGGGCTGCTTCATTCCATAATCCACATACAAGCCTATCTCTCAAAGTGTCATTTAGTGTATCCTTGAATTCGCAATGTTCAGCTAACCTCCGTAATGCTGCAACAAACACGGTGACAGACTCACCCTCTTCCTGGCTGCGTCTGTGAAACCTAAACCTTTCTGCAATTACCAAAGGTTTTGGTGAAAAATGCCGTGTCAGGATATCCACTATTTCTTTGTAGGTCTTGGTACCTGGCTTTGTTGGCTGTAGCAGGTTGCGTAGCATAGTAAATGTCTTTGGGCCCATTACACTCAGAAATGTAGGGACCAACCTTTCATCCTCGATGTAATTAGCTGCAATGAAGTAGTCGAAGCGATCTGTGTAACAGTTCCATTGCTCCACACTCTCATCAAAGGGTCCCATATTGCCAATAATAACTCCAGCCATCTTCTCAGCTCCTGGTTATTTTTCCTTGCAATATTCCTTTGTGAAGTATTTGTGTAGACACTTATTCAACAGTCTGTCACATCAGCCTTTACTGTGGAGTTAATCTTCTCTCCTCATTGTTGACTGGATTTTCCTCCCCTTGTAGCTGTTTCACACAGTTGCGTTTTTCCTCTTACACACCTGTAACGTCGCGCTGGCCGTTCACCATCAGCGCGCAAGCTAAGCTACAAGCTAATACTGTTAGCATTGATATCAGCTAATAAAAACAACAACGGAGAAAACAAACTCGCCGACGCAATTAACCCGACTTCTTCCGCATAGGTTCAGTCGTCCTCGTCGCCACTTTTGTTATATCTTGAGATCTTTAATCTCGCCTGGTATAACAAGGTCACTCGGATACCAACGTGAGTGTAACGTTGTTTATTCACAGCAGCAGCCAACATACCCAAACATGCCAGTCATAGCAGACTACCCAGAATGCACTGCGTTCGCTACGGCAATAGTAAAGGGACAATACATCACAGCATTGGGGCCGCTTTTGTTTTGAAAACTAAACGTCCAAACCGGAACTCTTATTTGGTCATTAAACGTAACTTTAGCGGTCTCTCTCTTTCAAGATTCAAGATATTGTCACTCAGTTGTACAATTATGCACGTGTGAAATTATTATGCTGGGGGGCTCCCTTTGTCCCTTACAAGACATAGGTAAAGTCACAACAAATATTATGATTATTTTCAGTCTCTTTCGCTATGAACGGTCCTGGGCGGAAACAGGCAACCGGCAGCTGGAAACAGGGAGGGAGGGTGTCATGGAAGCGCCGACGGTCTCACACAGGAAACTGCAATGCAGCAGGTAATGAGCGTAGCCTACAACTTATTTTTTACTGGACACACCTTTGCCAAATGGGTATTAAGCTATTGTTTGATTTTTCAATTGCTGTAGGCTATCTTTTATCACTGGAAGAGATTTGTCTACTAGGTGTCGGTTTTGAAAACTCGAAATTGGAAGTTTGGCATGTTTGACTGGCATGTTTGACTGTCTGTAAAGGATGTAGTTTTGTGGTTACAGTATTTTGTTATGGCTGTAAGGAATAGCACATGAGGTGTTAACATAATTCAATGTGTCATGTTAGTTTGTGTCTGACCATCCAGAGTAAAGAACAAGGCTAGGTCGTAACCCGTAACCTAGCATACCAACCTCGCCTGTTGGCAGGCAGCGGCTTTGTTAATGTGAGGGCTCTTGGTGACATAATCAGTAACATAATTATTGACCAAAATCATCTTATGACATCACTGATGATGTCATAGACATTGTGACATCATTGTGATGTCATCAGTGAGTGATGTCATCAATGATGCAAAGTTGGCAATTGTGTGCTGTGCATGCCAATAGAGCAGAGATGATGTCATAGGCACTGATGATACCATAGGCATTGTGACATCATCAGTGATGTCAGTTGTGCAATTGTGGATTTTTGGTTAGATTCACTGATGACAATATCTATGACAGCATCATGCAAAGTGCAAAGAGTGCAGCAGACATCTATCTCTCAACAGAAGTGGCACCCAAATCTGCACTCAAATCGGCACCAAATTAGACTGGACAAAGCCAGATATAGGGCCAGCTTGCGCTGGACAAAAAAAATTAATGAATGATGTATTTAGTATTTAGGCCTATATTGTAAGTAGAACTTGTTTGCAATAATATAATGGTAATGCAGCACATAGGTTAGCACATAGGCCCAGTAACTAGGATTTGCAGTAATTTAGACATAGTAGTAGGCTACCGTATTTCAGTTACCAAAACACTGCGATAAGGACAGTTCACCACAAGATGGCAGCATTTACAGACAGTTGAACTCCGCGACTTTGAATGGTGCATGTTTCTTTTTGCCTTTTAAATTAAATGAAATTTGACTTTTTAACATTGACAGAAAGAAACATTAACAGTTAGGGAAATAATAAGAAATTAAAAATTTGAAATATTTGTAACATCAAGTATTCATCATCAGCAAAGACTACAGAGAAATCTAAGGTCATGATGTTAATCACAAACAACTTATGTCCAGACATGCCAACATATTACCACAGCCATATATGCTATATATATATATATGTATCTCACAGCACTAAACACAGGGTTGGTTAGCAGTACTATGATGGCATTCTGGGACACATTTAGTCTGCCGATAAATTTATACATTAGGTTTGTAAGTAGGGCCTGAAAAGTGTAGACTCCTGCCTTACAAAACAGGTCACTTGCACTACTCCACCTAGGTTTTTTCATCAAAATCCGCATACAATCGTTATATGCAACCTGAAGCTTATGTTGGCTCGCTTTTTTGAAGCTCACCCACAGGGGGGCAGTATAAATGGGGGTACAGTAGGCTCTGAAAATGTTCATCTTTACATCATCAGAGCATGAATGAAATTTCCTGATCAGCATGTTAGCCTGCCCATATAGCACACGCCGCTGTCTATACATGTCCTCATCATCAGACATTTGGTCAGTGATGAAGTGACCCAGATATTTTGTTTTATCACAAACAGACAGAACATTATCTGACAAATAAAAGGCAGGAAAAGTGAGATCCCTGTCTCCCTTTGTTCTGCAGATCATGACAACACTCTTTTTAGCATTGTATTTTACGTCAAATTTGACACCATAAGCAGAACATATATTCAATAACTGTTGGAACCCAGCACTACTGGGGGAAAAGATTGCCAGATCGTCCGCATACATAAGATGGTTTACCAGGGTGTCACCAATCATACACCCAGTCCTACACAGTCTTAGCTGGACAGATAAGTCATCCATGTACAAATTAAAGAGAGCAGGGGAGAGTAACCCCCTACTCAATCAACGGAACAATTCATTTTGGAATATAAAAAACTTTTTTTTAAAGACATGTAACAACGATATACCGGTAAGACAAAGGATATTTGAGCCCAGATTTAAAAACACTGTGCTATTCATATCATAAGGTATACTTGAATATTGTAGGCTTGAGATTCGATAAAAATATATTTATACAAAATATAATCACCCTCCTGTTATGGAATGATGAAACGACATCGTTGTTTCTGCACACATATAATGTATATATATATATATATACTGCACACACACACACACACACACACACACACACACACACACACACACACACACACACACACACACACACACACACACACACACACACACACACACACACACACACACACACACACAAAGCCCTGTGCAGTTGTTTCACTTGTGTCATCTTATTGTGTTTGGACTGATCCAGCCACAGTGATTTACACAAATTGCTTGATTACTGTACAGTGTACAGTGATACTGAGGCTGACAATCTCAAGCACATGCAAAATGTTTTTGCACATTATTCAAGTGCATTAAACAAGCAACAAAACTCTTCTGATGTCCTCTGAGTTTTAGCTCCTGGTATGTTGGCAGCCTGCATGGCAGCCTGCACGGACTTGCCACAAAGTTTATTGCAAAGAGGCTGTAGTGTAATTTTAACCGCCTGCCATCTTTCTGTGGAAGGCTGGCTGTTTTACTTTGTATGTTGGCAATCTCTGCTGTTTTAAATCCTGTTAGATTGTTTTCTCCAGTTATCAAGTTAGCATATTTCTCCAGTACGTCTGGTTTTCAGAAGACACAGGCAGCCTCTAACCCTCCATGTATTCTGATAGATTGTTCCAGGATTCTAAACAAAACAGAAACAGCATGTTTCCCAGCACAGCTTACTCGTTTTAATCAGCTGTAAAACCTCAACGGCTCCAATGTTCCCTGTTATTCAATTAGTTCATTCTCTGTCTGTTTTTCAGACCCTCCTCATTGCTTAACTTTGTCTTTCTCATCTAGATCTGTCTCCATTTTTATCTCCTGCTCCATCAGGTTTGCAGTTTCAGTATCACTATGTGCTTCTTCCTCATATATATTTATTTATTTATTTATTCGTTTATTGAGCAGGGACAAATGCATAGAACATTATTTCATATGACCTACAAAAGAGATGTCATGCATACAGGTTTCTAGCCAAGGCTAATTTGCAACCCCTGTCCCTGGTTTAGTTAGTTTAGTTTAGTTTTCCCACTGGTAATTAGTTACAGTATAGTTACTTACTTCTCTCAAAAAGTAAGTTAATACCTCTAAAGTTACTAGTTACTTCAAAGTAATTAGTTACTAGGGAAAGTCACTTTTGCATTACTTTTAAAAGTCTGCTTCGATTGTTATTAATGCACACATTATGTTAGTGTTGCTGTGCCACAGTGTGGCATTGAACATTCACTTATTGGGGATGCTTATAGCCTATCAAGGTCATTAGCCTCTGGGCTGATCTGGCTGCAGCTGCAGCTCTCTCCCCGGACTAGGTCTGAGGATCAGAAACCGGATAATCCTCTGAAGTGGTCCATTATTTTATGTCCTAAAGCAGTGATACTCAACTGGCGGCCCGCGGGCGAAAAAAAGAAAAGAAAAGAAAAATACAGTGCACCTGAACGCAACATGCAAGATACCCGCTGAATAAGTGTCCAAATGTTCATGTCATTCTGGCCAATACTCCACTTCTGTTATAGTATTTCAGTCTGGAATATGGAATATCTTTCAATAATCTATGATTTAGCTGCTAAATTGTCAAATACCGCCATCTGCTCGCTACCCAGGCACTTATGTATGTACTTAACCTAACTAACTATCTGGTGTGCACAACATTGTCAGACTAAACTCCGGCTGACAGGATATGTGATACAAATAATGAGATATATTTTGTAGGTGATTTAAATATTGATTGGATTTCAAGGTCTTGTCCTCTTAGAAATAAGTTGCTTTCTCTTGCAGATGCATGTAATTTGTCACAAGTTATTACAAAGCCAACAAGAATATGTTGCAGAGCTGATGGTTCAAAAACATCAACTTGTATCGACCTATTTTTCACAAATGTTGCTGAGTTGTGCTCAAAAGCAGTATCAATTACAGTAGGTTGCAGCGATCATAATTTAATTGCAATCGGTAGAAGGACCAAAGTTCCAAAAGCTGGTCAGAAAATAATATACAAGAGGATATTTAAATATTTTAATGAAAATAATTACTATGATGAAGTAAGTAACATTGACTGGTCAAGTGTCCTACAGAAGGAAGATCCTGATTTGGCTTTGGAAGTTTTCACTAACTTGTTAACGCCTGTTATTGACAAACATGCTCCTGTAAGAAAGCAAACTGTAAAAAATGCTAGGGCTCCATGGTTGGATCATGAACTGAAAGAATACATGGTGCAAAGAAACCTAGCCAAGGAAGAAGCAACGAAATCAGGTGATGCTTTGCAGTGGAGTAATTATTGTAAATTAAGGAATTGTGTAACAAAACTGAATAAAAAGAAAAAAAGGATGTATTATCAAAATAGAATTAAGGATGCTAAATCAGACAGTAGGAAAATATGGAATGCACTCAATGAATTAATGGGAAGAAAAGCTAAAGTAACACCATCCTTCTTGGAAGTAGATGGAAAATTTCTGACCAAACCAATAGATATTGCCAATTATTTAAGTTACTATTTCAATAATAAAATACAGAAATTAAGGGATGGTATGGATCTCAGACATAAAGAAGATGAGCTTTCAAGTAGGTTAATAAAAGATAGAATAATGACAAATAAATCATGTAAGTTTAAATTTGAAAAGATTTGTACTGGAACAATTGAAAAATTGTTAAGTGAGAGTAAAGACAAACCTTCCGGTGTTGATAATCTTGAAGTGAAGCTACTGAAACCTGTAGCAAAACTGATTGCTCTGCCTATTTCTTATATTATTAATCTAAGTTTAGACAAATGTATTTGTCCATCAGAATGGAAAATAGCCAAAATCGTTCCACTAGAAAAAAATGGTAAAGAACCTTTCTCAGGAAAAAATAGTCGACCAATTAGTTTATTACCAGCTTTAAGTAAGATTATGGAGAGAATAGCATATGAACAAATACAAAATTACTTCTGTAAAAATGAATTAAATACTGTGTGTGTATCAACATGCTTATAAAAAGGGGCACTCCACAGCTACAGCATTAAATCAGATGACTGATGGGATAAACTTATAGAACAAGTCACTGATGTAAAGTTGTTAGGGATCACTATTGACAGTAAACTATCTTGGAACAGTCAGATTGACCAATTAGTAGTAAAAATGGGAAGAGGTATGGCTGCAATAAAACGCTGTCGAAAATTCATGCCTAGCCATTTAATAAAACAATCAATGCATTGGTGCTATCACAGCTAGATTATTGTTCGGTTATTTGGTCAAATACAACAGAAAATAATTTAAACAGGTTACAGGTAGCTCAAAACAGAGCAGCACGTATTGTTCTGCACTGTCCATATAGAACGAGTGTAAGTATAATGAATAATAATTTAGCTTGGTTAAGTGTAAAGAGCAGGTTGCATTATTCTCTCGTGTGCTATGTGAAAAATATCATCATAACTAAAACCCCAAAAATACTTTATAGTAAATTGTCATTTTTTGCAGATAGTCATAATTATTCTACTCGCCAGTCGTCAGAAGGTCGGTTTTTGTTGCCTCCATGCAGAACTAGTCTATTTCAGAGAACAGTTTATTACAGAGCAATGGTGGCATGGAATTCATTACCACATTTTTTGATTTCACAAAGTAATAAAACATGCTTTAACAAAAAACTAAAATTATATCTGTTTACACAAGAACTGTAAAATATAACATGACCTTTGTTTTTGAGCTTTTCATACATTGTTATAAAGGAATTTATTTTCTCACTTATTCAATTAATTACATATTCAATTATTATATAGAGCAATTGTATGTATTAGATAAGTTTTGAGCTAGTGTTTGTGGTTATGTGTTTTGTTGGTTTTTGCCTTGTGTGTCTAAGTGGTTGTAGTAGCATGTATGAGTAAGAATGATACAGATATGTATATTTGTAAATAATGTTTGTATGTGAATATAATGTATTTTCATAATTGAAGTATTGTAAAATATTAATGTGGACCCCAGGAAGAGTAGCTACTGTTTTTTACAGTAGCTAATGGGGATCTAAATAAACAAACAAAAACAAACCCCAAAAACCTACAATCCGCTACAGAAAAATGTATAGTGATTGTTTATTAACTGGACCCTGGCCTTCTATCATTTCACGAAAGTGGCCCCCGGGCAAAGCAAGTTGAGTATCCCTGTCCTAAAGTAACTAGTATCTAGCTCAGTTACAATTTTAGTAACTGTAACTGAGTTACTAAATTTGAAAAGTAATTAGTTAGATTACTAGTTACTGCAAGACGTAGTTAAGTTACAGTAACTAGTTACTTAGTAACTAGTTACTCCCAACACTGCTCCCAAGTCACTTCCTGTGTCTGCTTCTTTTTCACATTGAGTGTCCATTTCTGGCTGGTTAGATTCTGGTTCAGCGTTTGCTTCCTCCTGTGATGAGTTTGGATCTGGCTCAGGTGACGTCACTTTCAAAGCAGGCTGTTCAGGAGTGGAGGAAGACTGCAGATCTGACTTTTTCTCCTCACTAGATCCCTCTGCTTCACCAACTGAGGCCGTTTCATTTCTTCCTCTTGCTTGTGGGAGGTCTTCCTCTGTAGGTGTCACTGCAGGCTGGTCTGAGTCTGCACCTTCTTTGTGTTCGCTGGCGTTGTCCTGGAACCGGAGAAGAGGCTGTTTTTCCTGGTCTTCAACTGACTTGTCCTCTGATGCTGAAACATAGAATGTCTCGTACAGTCAAATGTCCAAAACTAAGAAATCGTTCATATGTCACACACACACACACACACACACACACACACACACACACACACACACACACACACACACACACGATTCATTGATTGTCTACTGTAAAAGAGAGGAAAGAGAGAATTATTTGGTGTGACTGGTGGACTGGTGGTGGAGACATTGCAACTTTTCTCTTATTTGCCACATTCCCTGTAAGGAATGAACAGTCATGACAAGTCAAATGAAACTGCTGCACCCTTTATACTGCATATCAGTTATAATAATAATAATGCACGCACACACACGCACGCACATGCAGACACACACACACACACACACACACACACACACACACACACACACACAGAGCCACTTCTTAACATGCAGTGGAATCCGTATTATAACCAGCTCCTAGCCGGTTGGCCTGCATGTTAAACAACAATTAGCCGGGCTACGCGCACTCCCGCGAGTCCGTATCATATTCATCTCGGTCGCCGGTATAGAATCCGCATAATAGGAAAAGCGACTGCTGTTAAAGACTGGCAGCTCATAATCCCGATCATGTCTGAGTGGGCGGGTGGTGGCACCTCACATTCACTAGTTTATTAATTAATGAATCGTTCGGGCAATCGCTTATATCAACGAATTAAACGAGCAAACTCACGGTTTCCTCAAGTGCTGCAAACGGCTTTGAATTGTTTGGTAGAGCTAGGGATCCCAACGTGCTTCAGCTATGCAGGCAGGCAGGTCCGGTGCATCACACCGAGGAGAGGAGAGAGCTTACTGCTGCGCTGCTGATCCATGTCAGAAAAAGTGAGACATAGGCCTAGCCTAACTTTTGTGGGGAGAAATACATTGAAAACTAGTCAGATATGACTTGAATGCCACTTGTAAAATAAATCACCCACAGTGATTGACGACGGTCCGACCACTATTTTGACTGGGCGGCTTTATGTAACAAAGGCGGAAGCGCTCATTTTTGGCATACTGCCACCCCTCGCGGTCGGAATGGACCCTCGAGTTAAAACGGCATGTTTTTGAATGGAGTTTGGTTAAAGATTCGCTAAAGCTGTTTCAATTGAGCACAGCGCCGACGACGACTCACACGACAACTATTTGCCTTGTAGGGAATAACGTGCATGCTCTCGCACCCCCTCCTCCCGCCCACTGGCAGAGAGAATACTGACCATTTCCAGCTGTTTCTAAACAAAGACCCCTCATGTTTAAAAAGGTAAAACCAGAAAATATCCTGCTAGCCGCTAGCCAGACATGATCCAGACTTCATGTTTAAAAGCCACTAGAGAGAGAAAGAAAACGGACCTGTCTGTGTGTCTGGTGGTTTTGCAGGGCGATTCTTTGGTGGGACTGGTGGTCTCTGTTGGACTGGTGGTGGTTTTCTCTTATTTGCCACATTCCCTGTAAAGAATGAACAGTCATGACAAGTCAAATGAAGCTGCTCCACCCTCATCTGATCTGAGTCACACTTGGTCTCACCCTTTTGTTCAGGATTTGTCATGTTTGGGTCACGGCTATCAAAAGATGGTTCTTCTGAGTCTGGATCTGCCTGCACTGGGAAGCTACTGGTGTTGTCTGGTATCGTCTGATTGGGGCTCTGAGGCTTCTGGGGGGAGTCACTTCCCAAGTCACTTCCTGTGTCTGCTTCCTTTTCACGTTGAGTGTCCATTTCTGGCTGGTTAGATTCTGGTTGAGCGTTTGCTTCCTCCTGTGATGAGTTTGGATCTGGCTCAGGTGACGTCACTTTCAAAGCAGGCTGTTCAGGAGTGGAGGAAGACTGCAGATCTGACTCTTTCTCCTCACTAGATCCCTCTGCTTCACCAACTGAGGCCGTTTCATTTCTTCCTCTTGCTTGTGGGAGGTCTTCCTCTGTAGGTGTCACTGCAGGCTGGTCTGAGTCTGCACCTTCTTTGTGTTCGCTGGCGTTGTCCTGGAACAGGAGAAGAGGCTGTTTTTCCTGGTCTTCAACTGACTTGTCCTCTGACCCTGAAACATAGAATGTCTCGTACAGTCAAATGTCCAAAACTAAGAAATCGTTCATATGTCACACACACACACACACACACACACACACACACACACACACACACACACACACACACACGATTAATTGATTGTCTACTGTAAAGAGAGGAAAGAGCATTATTTGGTGTGACTGGTGGTCTCTGGTGGACTGGTGGTGGAGACATTGTAATTTTTCTCTTATTTGCCACATTCCCTGTAAAGAATGAACAGTCATGACAAGTCAAATGAAACTGCTGCACCCTTTATACTGCATATCAGTTATAATAATAATGCACGCGCACACGCACGCACGCACACACACACACACACACACACACACGCGCGCACACACGCGCACACACACAGAGCCAATTCTTAACATGCAGTGGAATCCGTATTATAACCAGCTCCTAGCCGGTTGGCCTGCATGTTAAACAACAATTAGCCGGCCTACGCGCACTCCCGCGAGTCCGTATCATATTCATCTCGGTCGCTGGTATAGAATCCGCATAATAGGAAAAGCGACTGCTGTTAAACACTGGCAGCTCATAATCCCGATCATGTCTGAGTGGGCGGGTGGTGGCACCTCACGTTCACTAGTTTATTAATTAATGAATCGTTCGGGCAATCGCTTATATCAACGAATTAAACGAGCAAACTCACGGTTTCCTCAAGTGCTGCAAACGGCTTTGAATTGTTTGGTAGAGCTAGGGATCCCAACGCGCTTCAGCTATGCAGGCAGGCAGGTCCATCACACCGAGGAGAGGAGAGCTTACTGCTGCGCTGCTGATCCATGTCAGAAAAAGTGAGACATAGGCCTAGCCTAACTTTTGTGGGGAGAAATACATTGAAAACGAGTCAGATATGACTTGAATGCCACTTGTAAAATAAATCACCCACAGTGATTGACGACGGTCCGACCACTATTTTGACTGGGCGGCTTTATGTAACAAAGGCGGAAGCACTCATTTTTGGCATACTGCCACCCCTCGCGGTCGGAATGGACCCTCAAGTTAAAACGGTATGTTTTTGAATGGAGTTTGGTTAAAGATTCGCTAAAGCTGTTTCAATTGAGCACAGCGCCGACAACGACTCACACGACAACTATTTGCCTTGTAGGGAATAACGTGCATGCTCTCGCACCCCCTCCCCCCGCCCACTGGCAGAGAGAATACTGACCATTTCCAGCTGTTTCTAAACAAAGACCCCTCATGTTTAAAAAGGTAAAACCAGAAAATATCCTGCTAGCCGCTAGCCAGACATGATCCAGACTTCATGTTTAAAAGCCACTAGAGAGAGAAAGAAAACTGACCTGTCTGTGTGTCTGGTGGCTTTGCAGGGCGATTCTTTGGTGGGACTGGTGGTCTCTGTTGGACTGGTGGTGGTTTTCTCTTATTTGCCACATTCCCTGTAAAGAATGAACAGTCATGACAAGTCAAATGAAACTGCTCCACCCTCATCTGATCTGAGTCACACTTGGTCTCACCCTTTTGTTCAGGATTTGTCATGTTTGGGTCACGGCTATCCAAAGATGGTTCTTCTGAGTCTGGATCTGCCTGCACTGGGAAGCTACTGGTGTTGTTGGTGTTGTCTGGTATCGTCTGATTGGGGCTCTGAGGCTTCTGTGGGGAGTGTAGAGGCAAAAGAAGTACCGTAAATTTCGGACTATAAGCCGCGGCTTTTCCCCCGTTTTTTGGCCCTGCGGCTTATACAACGGTGCGGCTTATCTATGGATTTTTTCAGAAAAAAAAAAAAAAAAAAAAGATTCTCTCTTCTTTAGCACTCTTTCTAACTATAAATCCACTTATGTTTTAATTTCCTCTCTTGCCCTCTTTTCACCACACCGCGGACACTGTGTGCACTGTAAAAAAAAACAAAGGTGGTGTTGTGTTATGTTGTTTTGTTGAAATGTTAATAAATGGGAGCTTCCTCAAACAGTCATCTCTTTCCCGACAATCCCCTCTGTGCATGAACCCTTACATATGGTAATTAAACATTAAAACACAATAAAAAAAAATAAAAAAAAACATTAAAGGAGAATTTCGGTTTTTTTGAACCTGGAGCCATTTCCTGGCATTAATTAAGATTTGGCCACTCACCTAGCGATGTCTGCGGCGTTTCTGGGCGTCCTAGCGTTGTTTTGAGATCAATATCGTCCAAGTCGGTCGTAAAATGGAGTTGATTTGGGGCCAAGTGGAAGCCTGTATTTCCTGCATCTAAATAGCTATTTTTCTTCCCGTTTTCACCAAATATCGCCGTAATCGGATCAGTCTACATCCAGCAGAGTAATATTTCACCCCAGGCTGTTTCCTGGAGTGCACAGGGATCCACTACAGGGATCAAATTACCTCAAACGTGATCTAGGTCACCAAGTCTCGTGAAGTCCCGCGATACTTTCCTGTCGACTGGCCAAATACAGCCAGGACGCTTTGCGGTCGTGGTTTTAGCGTAACCTATGTGGGGTTTGGCATAACCTTCGTTCTTTCGAATCCCACATAGGTTACGCCAAACCCCACATAGGTTACGCCAAACCCCACATAGGTTACGCTAAAACCACGACCGCAAAGCGTCCTGCCTGTATTTGGCCAGTCGACAGGAAAGTATCGCGGGACTTCACGAGACTTGGTGACCTAGATCACGTTTGAGGTAATTTGATCCCTGTAGTGGATCCCTGTGCACTCCAGGAAACAGCCTGGGGTGAAATATTACTCTGCTGGATGTAGACTGATCCGATTACGGCGATATTTGGTGAAAACGGGAAGAAAAATAGCTATTTAGATGCAGGAAATACAGGCTTCCACTTGGCCCCAAATCAACTCCATTTTACGACCGACTTGGACGATATTGATCTCAAAACAACGCTAGGACGCCCAGAAACGCCGCAGACATCGCTAGGTGAGTGGCCAAATCTTAATTAATGCCAGGAAATGGCTCCAGGTTCAAAAAAACCGAAATTCTCCTTTAAAACACCTGCGGCTTATAGTCCGGTGCGGCTTATATATGTAACAAACAGGCAATTTTGCTGCTGCGGCTTATACTCCGGTGCGGCTTATAGTGCGGAAATTACGGTATACTTCAAGTTTATTTTATTAAGTAAACTTAACACGTTGACTGCCAATGACGAGATATCTCGTCTTACAGAATCCAACCGTTGAGTGCCAAAGACGAGATATCTCGTCTTAAAAAAAAAAAAAAAAATTTGACGGTCGGGCGTGGATCAACGCTCCCCCCGTCTCCTATAAAAATATTGGAAGTATTGAATGTGTATAATCTATTTTACCGACCAACTAAGTGGCGACAGTGCTCTCCCGACAGAGAGAAAGCCAACCAAAAACAGCCGCGGGAGCAAGCCATTCTCAAGGAAATGGCTTGGCGATTTTACAGTCATCAGTCACCAGACTCGCCCGAGAGCGGCCGCGCCAGCAGCAGCACACCGAGAGCGGAGAGCGGTGCTGGCGTGGGGGATTGCAAATTTGCATAATAGATTATGGGTGAAACACACTTTGAAACACCCGCAGAAAGGCCAGAATCGCACGCATTCCGAAAACCCAGAAACGAACGAGCCTCATTCTCATACTGTAGGCGAAAACGCTTTCACGCTGCTGCACACCGGCGCACAACGGTGGGGGGTTCCAAAAATAGACTGGGTGGGCAGCATAAAGCCTAGAATCGCACAAAGCTTCATCAAAGCTCTCAACCGAAAATCCAAGAAACGATTGAGTCCCATCCACAGTCCACACTCGCCACACTCGCCGACGAGGGGCCGCCAGAGAGGGAGGCTGCTCACTGCTCAGACAGGCAGGAGAAACTGGCTTGTGACAAACGCCACCAGACACGCCCACGGAGGGAGGAGTTTAAAGGAGAGGGTGTTCAGAACTATATTGTTCAGATGTCTGATCTCTCACTGATGCCAAAAATAAATGGTTAAAGTGACTGTTCTGCCTGTTTGATTGAATTTCACAAAACTGCGATTATCTCAGCTTCCTGTCTCACACGCTGAAACCATGCTGTACTCAACGGCTAATATCTACATAACTACTAACTCTACAAACTAACTCTTTTAGACAGAGAAAGCACACATTCTATTAGTACTTTTGTGAACTTCGTGTTCACAAAGTCCAAGCAGAAAATTATCCTCGGCTCTTGTAAAATGAGCCAGAATCCTCAAAAAACGGCTTGGCAGAAGCTACCTACAGTAAAAAAAAAAAATGGCTGGCAGTGAATGTGTTAAGTAAAGACCAAGTGTACTTTATATGCAAGTACACTTTATGCACCAAGTATACTAATATCAATATACTAGTAGTATACTCCAAGTGTACTTGCCTAATACTTCTTGACACTAAATTGGCAATAAATTGGCCCAATTCAGTATGCTAGTAGTATACTAAGTAAGTATACTAGTAGTATACTTTACAGTAAGTGTAAGGAAAAAGTATGACCATGCGAGCATGCGAGATTCGGCAGGATGTCTTGTGTCTTATCCGGTTGGCTATCCGTTCAGCTGAGTGAAATGGAGCATGTTGACCATACCACTATGTGTATCTGTCTCTATTCTAACACCACAGGTCGGATTGGGCTGAGAATTTGCATGGAGGTGGGTTATGATCTGGGGAAGGTCATGAGCAGGTTGGAAAGTCCTGGAATCACCTGGAAAATCCTGGAAACGACCTGGAAAACACCTCATGCCCACAGCCCATTTCGGATTGGGCTGAAATTTTGCATGGCGGTTGAATGATTTTCCGGTTGAATGATTTTGCCTTTCAAAATAAAAGCGCACGTTTTTTTATATTTACAATAGATTAAAGTAGTAATCTATGAGACCCAATAGAATTAACATGCCTGACAGCTAGTTTGAGTGATGCCTGACAGCTAGTCTGCAGGAGGATCGACAACGTTTTTGTGTGAGACGTGAGGAGTAATGCCTGACAGCTAGTTTGAGTGGTGACTGACAGCTAGTCTGCAGGAGGATCGACAACGTTTTTGTGTGAGACATGAGGAGTGATGCCTGACAGCTAGTTTGAGTGATAAGTGAGGCAGGAGGAATGACAACGTTTTCGTGTGAGGACTGAAGGTGTTTCAGAGCACACTCGACGGTTTACTATAGGAGACATGACAACTGACAACGCTTAGACTGAGGAACGATAGCCTATACTCTGACGGACGAGGATGCCCTAAAATGGTTGCCGTATAGGCGCCATTTTCGACTTCATTTGGAAGAGAAAATTATCCTGAAATGAAGATTTGATTGACAGCTGCATGTCGTGATATGATTGGTTGAAATGGGGTAGAAATTTGATAGTACTAGGTGACGTCAGCAAACTGTACATTACTGTTATCAATGAAATCTTGAAAAATGAACTTTTGATGTGAAAAAGTGTGAAAAGCTAAAGAAATTAGATTGTTGTGATTTTGTTTGCATACATTATTAAATAGGTGCACTGCATACCCAGGTATTTGAACTAAAAGAAAAGAAAAGTCATTTTTGGGTTCAGCTCGACTTTAAAGGAGAATTTCGTTTTTTTACACCACGGTCCTCATTTCCAGCTTAAAATATGATGTTTTACTCACCCAAATACGTTTGGCTTCATTCGGATGCCCACAGAAGATTTTGAGCTCGGAGTAGCATCCTCAAACAGGCTATAACGGGAGCAAACGGGACAAGGTGCATGCGCTCTGTAAATAACACATTTTCTGTCACATCGCGGTTCATTATGGTTGTTAATATAATTATGAGAACATGAAATAGCTATCTGACTAGCCATCCTCTGCTGCCGAGTGCCGACAGCCCGCTCTGTTTGCTGTCCGGGTGTCCATCACATAGATAACATCTCCCGCTGCTGTTTGTTGTTGTCGATATGTGGCCTGATTCCACACGAGCGGTAATGGAATTGAAACGTCCATAATCTTGACATCAGATATATGCCAAGCTAGGCTGCTAAGCTAACAGGAACACAACAGAGAGCGAGTCAACTCTCTGACCTGCCCCAGATGGGCTTACAGAGCTATGTTCTTCTTCTGTGGTTTCTCTTCTTCTTCTGTAACCAAACAGAAGCACTTCTCACTGCTTCTTCTGAAGCACATCCGGGGCACCCGGACAGCAAACAGAGCACTCGGAGGCTATTTCATGTTCTCATAATTATATTAACAACCATAATGAATCGCGATGTGACAGAAAATATGTTATTTACAGAGCGCATGCACCTTGCCCCGTTTGCTCCCGTTATAGCCTGTTTGAGGATGCTACTCCGAGCTCAAAATCTTCTGTGGGAATCCGAATGAAACCAAACGTATTTGGGTGAGTAAAACATCATATTTTAAGCTGGAAATGAGGACCGTGGTGTAAAAAACCGAAATTCTCCTTTAAGTAAATTCTTTAAGTATATAATTTGATAAGTATATAAAAAGTAAACTGAAAGTATACTCTCTCATTTTAAGTTTAAAAGAAGTATACTAAAGTATACTAATTGTATACTTGTATAAACTTCTTTTTGCTAAGGGGAGGCAGATTTGACACCTCACTCACTCCCAAGTCACTTCCTGTGTCTGCTTCCTTTTCACGTTGAGTGTCCATTTCTGGCTGGTTAGATTCTGGTTGAGCGTTTGCTTCCTCCTGTGATGAGTTTGGATCTGGCTCAGGGGACGTCACTTTCAAAGCAGGCTGTTCAGGAGTGGAGGAAGACTGCAGATCTGACTCTTTCTCCTCACTAGATCCCTCTGCTTCACCAACTGAGGCTGTTTCATTTCTTCCTCTTGCTTGTGGGAGGTCTTCCTCTGTAGGTGTCACTGCAGGCTGGTCTGAGTCTGCACCTTCTTTGTGTTCGCTGGCGTTGTCCTGGAACAGGAGAAGAGGCTGTTTTTCCTGGTCTTCAACTGACTTGTCCTCTGATGCTGAAACATAGAATGCCTAGTACAGTCAAATGTCCAAAACTAAGAAATCGTTGACATGTCACACGCACGCACGCACGCACGCACGCATGCACGCACACACACACACACACACACACACACACACACACACACACACACACACACACACACACACACACACACACACACACGATTAATTGATCATCTAAGAGAGAGAGAGAGAAAACTGACCTGGCTGTGTGTCTGCTGGCTTTGCAGAGCGAGTGTTTGGTTTGAATTGAGCTGGTGTTGTCTCTGAGCCAGGAGACATTGCATTGAATAGTTTTCTCTTATCTTCCACATTCCCTGTAAAGAATGAACAGTCATGACAAATAAAATGAAACTGCTGCACCCTTTATACTGCATATCAGTTATAATAATAATAATAATAATAACTATTATTATTATTATTATTATTATTATTATTATTATCAGTATGCACCTGGCGGCATTATTGGGTCTTCATCTTGTTTCGCTGCAGTCTTGCCATCCAGTGACCCTTTATTTTCTGTAGAATGAGAAAAGACAGGAAGTAAACAGGGTTTCTCCATGGTTCAACGGCTGATTGTCTTTCAGAGGCTGTAGCGGGTTCATGTTTAAAGCTAGAGGAAAGTAGAAGACCTAAGCCATCCATTGCTACCAAGCATCACATACTAAATTGTCAGGAAGGTAAATAGTGGTGGGCAGTGGTGGCCCAATGGTTGGAGAAGCGAGCTTGTGACGGAAGGTCGTCGGTTCAATCTCCGGGACTGGCAGGATAAATCTGTGTGGGGAAAGTGAAAAGGCAGCGCTTGCCCCTCCCTCATTATCACCACTGAGGTGCCCTTGAGCAAGGCCCCTAACCCCAACCGCTCCAGTGGAGCTGATCAGTGGCCAGCAGATCAGACTGTGGTTGTACTGGTCAGCTTCCAGGTGTGAATGTGAACAGGGCACTCCTGAAAAAGAGAGCATTGCTCTCTGTGAGACTCCCCCTGTATGAATAATGGTATAAAAAAAAAAAAAAAAAAAAAAAAACGCTCCAAAGTTAAAGGCCCATTCCGTCAATTGTCACTGTTACTGACGCCGGCAGGCAGTGTGTGAACGAGCTGACGCGCGGGCACCATACTCGCACGCGCACAAGCAGTTGCCTGGCAACAGCAGAGGTGTTGTTTGCTTTGTAACGTTAACTCATAAAAGTCACTTGAAAACGGCAACCTGGACAATTTATCGGTCAGATCAGCCTCGAGATGCCCAGGAAGGATTCTGGATGAATTATTGGACGTTATTGTGGCATGTTTGGCCGTGTTTTGGCTTACATTGGCTGCGGGGGAATGGATAGGATATTCACGTTACCGTGAGCCAGGAACTACCCTGCTTCCCCTGTATGTACGGTACCATGTAATGCCTGGAGTTGACCAAACTGAACAATCAAACAATGTTTCATAAGCATAACAGTAACGTTAGGCATATTTACGACTGTTACATTCATTATCCACACAAGACGGTAACGTTATTAGTGGAGCTCGGTGGTAATTTCTATAAATGTAAATTAATATTAGTTAGCCGCGATTAGCATCAAGCTAACGTTACTATGTGCAGTCCCACTGCAGCTAACTGCAGTCAGAGCCTTCTCCCCCGGTACGTCTTGACCAAACTGAACAGTCAAACAATGTAGCCTACCGTAAGCATAACAGACAGTAGGCTAACGTTAGGCATATTTCCGACTGTTAGATTCATTATCAACACAAGACAGTAACGTTATTAGTGGGGCTGGTGGTAATTTCTATAAATATAGCTAAATCTATTAGTTAGCCACGTATAGCATCAAGCTAACGTTATGGTTATAATAGGCAGACTCACCACCGCAGCTAACTGCAGTCAAACAATAATGTTCCATCCAGTAGAGAGGATTCCTCTCTACTGTCAAATGTAATGAGTTTGCTGCCTTTTTTACGGATAAAATTATTAATATCAGGCAGGCTATTAGTGGCTCCACACCAAGAAATGCTGTGACATCATCCTACCCGCAGATCCCTAGTTCGATAAATTTGTCCCAGTTCAGCGTTATCGACCACGAAATCTTAGAGGAAACTGTGCAAGGCCTTAAATCATCTTCGTGCTGTCTCGATACCCTTCCAACAAGCTTTTTTTAAAGCGTTTATAACTGTCTGTCGTCGGACCTATTGCAAATAGTTAATAGCTCCCTTTTGACCGGCACTTTTCCTGAGTCCCTGAAAACTGCAGTTATTAAACCCCTACTAAAAAAGCGTAGCCTTGATGCATCGGTAATCAGTAACTACAGACCAATATCTAATCTCCCCTTTATAGCCAAAATAATTGAAAAGGTTGTTTACCTACAACTCAATAGATTCCTAACCTCAAATGATCTCCTAGATAAACTCCACAGCACAGAAACCGCGCTTACTAAAGTCATAAATGACATCAGAATGAACACAGACTCAGGCAAAAATTTGATTCTAGTGCTACTGGATCTTAGCGCTGCATTTGACACTGTTGACCACTCAATTTTATTGGACAGACTGGAAAACTGGGTTGGGCTATCGGGTACGGTCCTCCAGTGGTTCAAGTCCTATCTTCAAGACAGGAAGTACTTTGTCTCCATTGGCAATTACACATCTGACCTAACTAGGATGACTTGTGGGGTGCCTCAAGGATCCATTATGGGGCCCGTTCTCTTCAACCTTTATATGCTCCCTCTAGGCCTAATTATGCAAAAAAACAAAGTAGCCTATCATAACTATGCAGACGACACTCAGTTGTATATAACTCTTTCCTCAGCTGACTATGCCCCCAGAATCATTGTGCCAGTGCATTGATCAAATAAATAACTGGATGTGCCAGAATTTCCTACAGCTAAACAAAGACAAAACAGAGGTGATCGTCTTTGGCCCCAAAGAACAAAGGCTTAAAATCACTGTACGCCTTGAGTCTCTATCCCTGAAGCCTAAGGATCAAGTCAAAAATCTTGGCGGTATTATTGATTACGATCTCAACTTTAACTCCCACATTAAGTCAATTAGAAAATCAGCTTTTTATCATCTTAAAAATATAGCAAGAATTAGGGGATACATGTCCAGACAGGATCTAGAAAAACGAATTCACGCCTTCATTTATAGTAGGTTAGACTATTGCAATAGCCTTTTTTCTGGTCTCTCCAAAAAAGAACTTAGGCAACTTCAACTCATTCAGAATGCTGCTGCTAGAGTTCTAACGAAGACTAAGAAAGCTGATCATATCACTCCAGTTCTTAAGTCCTTACACTGGTTGCCATGCCAGTGTGTCATAGAATAGATTTTAAAATACTGTTATTAGTCTATAAATCACTTAATGGCCTAGGCCCAAAATACATAGCTGAATTGCTCCCATGCTACGAACCGTCTAGAACTCTTAGGTCAACAGGGTCCAGCTTATTAACTCATTCACTGCCAATATCTGACTGGCATTTTTGGCACAGGCCAAGTATTTCCATAATGTTTGGTCATCTTTCAAGACCCACAGTAAATTCTGTACTAGGACTACAGTGATGTCCAATACCTCGAAATGAAGATCTAAGTCTCTACTTTCACCCCCAAAAAGAAAGTTAGCTTTTAGCATGTTCTGTACTCTACTTATAACCCTTTTTATACACCCCATGTTCATCAAAAAAGCCTGTCTGGGAAGAGAAAAGGGAGAAAAAAGCATTTTTGTAAAAGGGCACAATCTCAGGCATAACTCACTCTCAATTCTTTTATTTTGAACTGTATTGACATCAGACATGTAAATATTATTCGTTAGGACACAAATGACAAAAAAAAAATATATATATATATATATATACACACATAAAGTGCTTTTTTTTACATTCAACAATACAGTTTACTCGGTGTGAGTGTGCAGACAGACAGACAGACAGACAGACAGACAGACAGACAGACAGACCGACAGACAGACAGACAGACAGACAGACAGACAGACAGACACACACACACACACACACACACACACACACACACACACACACACACACGATCCCCCTTTTAGATTTCTAACCCAACATAGGATAAGCAATAACCACGCCCTGTGGCGCTGGGATTGGCCAGGAGCAACACTGGAGGGCACGCAGCCCAGCGATTTCATAACTGAAGAGCTCTTGAGAAGGACAGCGGGCTGCTGTGAGTGCCTTCTGCCCGCTGCTGCCTAGCTGTTCCTGTGTTTATTTTTGATTTGTTCTGGTACACCCGTCTCCCTATCAACTCTGCTATTTGATCGTTCCCGTTTTCCCCTCGGCTATTCAACACGTCCTCACCGCCCTCGCAAACTGATCGATCATTTCCTCATTCCTCCGATGATCAAACACATCTCTTGATTACTTTCTCCCGTTTTCTCCTGGCTGGCACAGAGGAAGGCGACTCCAGCTCGTGCCGAGGGCGTTTCAATTGCGTTTCTCCTGTCTGCACAAGGAAGCGTTACCCGTTCTCTGCTTTTCCTCTTGCTAGATTTCAAAACAACAGCTGCGGTATGTGTTTGATCGCGTGCTGTCGGCTACCCTTTGAAGGCAGGGACCTGTGTCTGTGTGACAGGCTGGGCAAGTGTTTGCTGCAGGCGCTGCACCAATAAAAACAAAAACACGTCAAACACGTCCTTGGCGGGGAAGGCCATTGCTGATAACACGTCAAAGACGTCATTGGCGGTGAATGAGTTAACTGTCCCTAGGATCAAATCAAATCATGGGAAGGCTGCATTTACCCACTATGCTTCTGCTAGCTGGAACAAATTGCCTGAAGACCTCAGATCTGCCCCAACCTTACTTACTTTTAAAAATAGACTAAAGACTTTTACGTTTACCGTCGCTTTTAACTGCTGACAGCCAAGGCCGGATTAACCATAGGGCAACCGGGGCAGGTGCCCCGGGGCCCTCGGGGTGAAGGGGCCCTTTTTTTTTTTTTTTTTTTTTTTTGTCGGGCTCATGTTGGGCTCCACAGAACAATGACACAAATCTAAGACCAATCAGGACAAAATAAAATGTGTTTCCAAGAAGATTAAGTCTGATGATTTAGTCTCATTGGATGCCTGTGGGCAAGTGGTGACCAGGGGCGTGGGAAGTGGGGGTGCTTGTGGTGCTGCGGCACCCTCTGCTGTTTTGTATTGGAAATGTAATGTCAATTATTTTTTCATCATTGTAAAGGCACAGCACAGTGAAGAGGATATTAATGTGAAGATTAGCCTCTTCCTTTTGCTCTCAGAGTGCATCAGATTCATGCATTTTACTTTAAAATGTACAAAATTTCTTTGTAACCCCCCAGTCAGACTAATATCTTTATCCTGCTGGTGCTACCTCTTTGCAAAGCCTAGAATCGCCTATGAGTGAGTGAGAAACTGAATCTCAGAAACGGAATAATAACACAACAGTATAATACTAATGTTAATTTAAAATGAGATATTCCTCTAAATATGGCGAAAAAACATCCAAACATCCGGACGATGGGTAGGGGGGCCCCTGTGAGATTCAGTGCCCCGGGGCCCCTGGGGGTGTTAATCTGGCTCTGCTGACAGCTACTATGCAAACCCAATGAGTCCTCTATAAGTTTTTAGCTCTTTCTGCAACTGCTGCGCCTGTTGCTTAATGCACTTTTTATACTCTTTTTTAAAGTTTTGTTGTGATGCTTTTAAATGTCCATTTTATTCTCTTCTTTTCTTTTCCTGTCAACCATTTTATGTGAAGCACTTTGAATTGCCTCTCTGTATGAAATGTGCTATACAAATAAACTTGACTTGACTTGACTTGACTTCCATGACCATAAGCATAATGGTAGTAACGTTAGGGTTGCATTACTTCACACAAGACGGTAATGTTAGCAGAGTTTCTAACCAGGTGGTCAGATACTTGTACTACGGAGTGACAATAAAAATCTTGAATCTTGAAAATCCATTAGCAAGCAACTAACGTTATCTGGTCAAAACCACATTACAGTAGCTACAAGCAGCAAGTTCCCTTCATGAACCGAAAACACAGTCCTGACTCTAGTTTCCCCCCGATGTCGGTCACATTGCTGCTGTCTGGCCAGACGGGCTTCATTAGATAAATATTTATTTAGTGTGGACTTATTCTGGAGTCTGTGTTGTTGTTTCCTTTTGCTAGCAGCTAGCAACGAACGTAACGTTAAAAGCTACTTCAGCCATTTCCTGTTAGCCGTCTAGGACAAGAGGCAGGCTCGTGAACGCGCAGACGTCACATCCTCTAGCTGTGGCGGGAAATGCTCACCCCTTCGAAACTGCGGTATTTCCATGTATCTTCTGAACGGCTGGTCGGAGAGAAACGCCCCTGGTCGCCATTTTTAAGTTACGTCAAGGCACATTCACTCATTGCCAATAAAAAACACTTTGTGCACATTTATTTCTCGCCAGATCCGACGGAATGGGCCTTTAAGCAAACTTTTAGCGAGGGAAAAACAGGCATCATTGGCCATTTTCAAAGGGGTCCTCTGACCTGCGTGTCCCTGTCTACTTTTTGCACTGTTTGTCTTTTTGGACACGGCACCCCACCTTGTCCTCTGACCTCTCACCTCAAGATATCTCAATGAGAATGGGTTCTATGGGTACTCACAAGTCTCCCCTTTACAGACAAGCCCACGTTAGGCTAATACCATGTATTTTTTTATCTTATTTTTTGTAATAAACATGCAGTTTTTTGCATGGACTATAAATGTGTTGTCTTTGCCTGTTCTATTCTACAGTATTTGAATATTTCCCCATACTGGGGCCCCTAAACAATCTTGGAATTGCATAAATTGGGTATGACTGGAAAGCTGAGACTCTTGTGGATTCAATCAGCCCAGTTGTATTCCTGTGTGATGATGTTAGTCCCCATAGTAGCCATTTCATTGTAGTTGAAACTTGACCTCACTGTATAAAATTACCTATTGTGACCTCTAAGATAATCACAGCCTCATGAAACTTTACAACCACAAACTAGAGACCTAGGGCATTCAGGGGATGTACTGTATGGCATGGGGATGGCCATCATATTTCCAACATAATGGTCTAAGCCCTTATATAGCTACTCTAAACATTCAACATTTGAATAGATGCTGTTATAGTAAAAGTATTGATTGATTGCTTCTTCTAAGATGGACTCTGCTCCACCATGCAGAGACATTCCTGAAGGGAGATAACATGTATTTTGTCTTGTGTGAGTAGACCAAGGTTGTATTGTCTCTTATAAAGGACTCAAGCTAACTGTGGAAATATACTAGAACTTGTATGAGCTAATGGAATTTCACAGCAGAGATCAGGGTGGGGAGGGCACCCTACTATCACTATATGAGAGTGTGAAGAAGAGAACTCGTGGCTCTTTTGACAAAAACGTTTCAGGACTGTCAGGGAGACTCTGTGCACAGATGTTTACTTGTGGAATAATATCCTCCTATATACATTTTAAACGGGCATCTCGTTATTGATGGATCAACAAGGCATTTCAGCTATTTTTCTATTACAATGCTTAATCAAAACACAATGTTTATTACAGATGTATGAAGACATTACCGTTCATTTTATTTTGTATGTTATACTTATTGGCCAGCTAGAAAAGTCTGTCCATAGGCATAGGCAACCATGTTGCCTGCTCAGAATCTTCTCATAGCCATTAAGATTGATTGGCAGCTGTCATGTCATATTATAGGTTGAACGGGGGTCATTTGATTAGTACTACCTACCTGACGTCAGCAAACTGTATACAACTTGTGTGTGTGTGTGTGTGCGTGTGTGTGTGTGTGTGTGTGTGTGTGTCTGCCTGCCTGCCTGCCTGCCTGCCTGCCTGCATGTGTTGTGTGTTTATCGGCTAACCTTAGCAAAGGACTTAACGTTAAATTGATAAGAAGTGACAGCTAAATATTTGTTCTCGTTGTTGTATTGCAACATGTCATTATGAATGAACTCTTGATGAATTAACTTTTGATGAATTAACTTTTGATGTGGAAAAAATTGAAAAACCAAAGAATGTTTTTTTTTGCATACATTGTTAAATAGGTGTACTGTGATGTGATCTAAAAACAACAACAACACATTTATCTTTTTCAGTTTGACTTTAAGAGTGCTGAAAGTGGAGAACTCATTCAATCAGGTAGTTTGAAGTTATTCTGAATCTGACGTTGTCCATCGAAGACTTGAGTGGAACAGTCCAATAAAGATCTCCATCTAATGAATTTGCTTCTGACAGCGTCAAAATAAACGAAGTGAATCAACTATAGCGCCTCCTCCTGCTTTCAACACAGGTTCTGAACTGTCCAAAAATAAGAAATTTTGTGGTTCCTTTTTAACACGTTTAATGCAATACCAGCAATACAGTAGCCTACTTAAATGTGAATCAATCAATCAATCAATCTATCTATCTATCAATCAATCAATCAATCAATCAATCAATCAATCTATCAATCTATCAATCAATCAATCTATCAATCTATCTATCTAGTTATCTCTATTACTTTTTATGGGTTTCATTGGTGTGAAGTTATCTACAGTGAGAGATAAACAAAATTTAACTGTCTGTGTCTTCTGGCTTTTTCTTTGCTGGGCAAACTGAAGACTGTGCTCCCCTCAATTCAATGTCCTTTACCCCAGCGTTTCTCAACTGGTGGGTCGTGACCCAAAGGTGGGTCGCGGGGCCGTTTTGATTGGGTCGCGGACATTGGCCCAAAAAAAAAAAAGAAAATAAATAAATAATCATATTTCATTTGAGTTAAATTCAGATTATTGAAACTGGATTAGCCTGACCAGTTTTACTTTAACAAGCTGAAGCATATGCTCTGCCTGTAATTCAAGAGAAGTCTGCCTTTTCATTTCATATTTAATTTTAGTTCAATTCAGATGATTGAAACTGGATTAGCATGGCCCCAGTTTAATTAAAAGTTATGACCAGTTTAACTAAAAAGCATATAGCCTGCCTGTGATTCAAGAAAAGTCTGCCTTTTTATTTCATATTAGTTAAATTCAGACTATTGAAACTGGATTAGCATGATTATTATTATTATTATTATTATTATTATTATTATTATTATTATTAACTTGTTTAAAAACATATAGGCATGTAATTCAAGATAAGTCTGCCTTTTATTTCATATTTCATACAGTTCAAATAAGACTTTCTGAGCATGACCAGTTTGACTTGCCTGTAATTCAAGTCTGCCTTATTTCAATTGGTTTTTAGCCATAGTTGCACTTCTGTTGCACTTTTTTGTTCATTTGAGGTTTATAACAGTGCATGAAGGCATTGTGTATTAAATTAATGCGCTATTTTTTGTGCAATAAATTTGAGTGGTTTAAAAAAAAATCTGAAATTTGGGTCGCGACTTCATGACAAGGAAAATAGTGGGTCCTGAGGCTACACCAGTTGAGAACCACTGCTTTACCCTATCACACACTTTCACAAACTATAATTACAGCCTCTCATCCTGCTTTGAACACACAGTTTACAAATACAGTTTAATGTCCAAAACTAAGACATTTGGTGGTTGCGTTTTGTTGTCACACACACGAGACGCACGCACACACACACACACACACACACACACACACACACACACACACACACACACACACACACACACACACACACACACACACACTAATTGATCATCTACTGGAGAGAGAGAGAGAAAACTGACCTGGCTGTGTGTCTGCTGGCTTTGCAGAGCGAGTGTTTAGTTTGAATTGAGCTGGTGTTGTCTCTGAGCCAGGTGACATTGCATTGAATAGTTTTCTCTTATCTTCCACATTCCCTGTAAAGAATGAACAGTCATGACAAGTAAAATGAAACTGCTGCACCCTTTATACTGCATATCAGTTATAATAATAATAATAATAATAATAATAATATCAGTATGCACCTGGCGGCGTTATTGGTATCACGGTTATTGGTTCTTGTTTCGCTGCAGTCTTGCCATCCAGTGAGCCTTTATTTTCTGTAGAATGAGAAAAGACAGGAATTAAACAGGGTTTCTCCATCGACCAACGCATAACGGGCGCAAATCAGGCTTATAATCAGCTTTCTTCTCACTCTGCACAGATATGCAGAAAAATACTCTTAAAACAAAAATGTAAGCAGGAGTAATGGATATGATATAAACAATTCAACACACCAAACCTCTGAATCCTGAGGCTGACCAACAATTCAAGCGATAGGAAAACTAAATGATTCTTAACATGAAAAACAAACATACATACAAACAAACAAGCATGTAGCCTACTGTTTGTTTTGTCATCGGTGATTGACTGCTGTGCCACTGCTGATTGTTTTTCCACATCAGTTCCTCTTTCTTTCTCTGCTGGAGCCAAGAGTCAGACGAGGGTCAATGCTTACAGCAAGCCATGCTCAATTAAAAAACAACTACCGGTACTTTTCTTTGCAAATGGTTGGTATCCTGGAAAACCTTGCGTCTGCATGCCTAAATGACCATGAACACTGTTCCTTTACAGATCACGCTCCACCTATGATCATATGAGCCTTTTAAAAACAACTAAAATGTTGAAAATAGCTCTGAGAATACATGGACATTATTGAATGTACATGTATGGGCTACCGTAAATTCCGGACTATAAGCCGCACCGGTGTATAAGCCGCACCTGCAAAGTTGACTATTTTTTTCTTATATAAGCCGCACCGGACTATAAGCCGCGGGTGTTTTAATGTTTTTTTTTTTTTTTTTTTGTGTTTTAATGTTTAATTACCATATGTAAGGGTTCATGCACAGAGGGGATTGTCGGGAAAGAGATGGCTGTTTGAGGAAGCTCCCATTTATTAACATTTCAACAAAACAACATAACACAACACCACCTGTGTTGTTTTTTACAGTGCACACAGTGTCATACAGTGTCATACAGTGTGGTGAAAAGAGGGCAAGAGAGGAAATTAAAACTTATTATAGTTACGGTATATAGGATTTATAGTTAGAAAGAGTGCTAAAAAAGAGAGATTTTTTTTTTTTTTTTGAAAAAATCCATAGATAAGCTGCACCGTTATATAAGCCGCAGGGGCCAAAAAAGGCCAAAAAACGGGAAAAAAGGTGCGGCTTATAGTCCGGAATTTACGGTACTTTACTTCTGCTCAGTTGCTGGAAAACTCACATCTGAAAATTCTCTTTTTTTGTCCAGTACACCAATAATACATTTTGTGATCAACTTCAGTATGAATGTGTTGTTTTGAAAAACGTTTTGACTGTACCTTTCCTTTGTTTCCTCTTGCAATAGTAGATGCTGCCCACAGCTATGGCTAAACAGAGGACTAGGCCTACAACTAGGCCTACAATCTGTTCTGTAGACCAGGCGTTATCTGCAAAGAAACACAACAAAGATAAAGTCAAACCACAGCAGTGGTTGGCAAGAGTAGACCTGCATTAGGCAGCTACACTTTAAAGCAAAATGCATATAGCGTAATTATATTAGACATTTTAGTCATTGTTGAACATCAATGCTCTTGTAGTCCATCTGGAAGCTACAAGCAAGAGTTATCTAGGCTCTATGCACAATATCATCAAATAATATCAGGAATATAAGCAGACATACGGTAAGCACTTTTCTGTGTTTTGTTTTGTGTTTCGTTAATGTTACTACAGGAAGGAAAAGCTCCACTGGGTTTAAAGAATTTTGTTTAGTGCAATGTGTTGTTTCTCGATGACATGCCAAGAGTAGAGACTGGTTCTCTGGAAGAGTTATTCATGTTCACAAATACTTATGGAGTAAAGTACATGTCTACTGCAGTTAAACAAAAACGATGTACATCTGGGGGTAGGACCCGGAAAGCTTGGCTTCTTCCTGCCCCTTTTCGAGCAGTGATTATTATTTCTCAACAGAGTTTGTGTATTTTTCGTTTGTTTTACTCAGATGCTTTTGTCTTTTTTTATGTATTGTTTTAATATTATTGTTTTTTTAACTGTTCGAAATACATTTTGAATGCCTTTTATACAGGTGTGGCAGTCCACATTCAGTCCTACAGCCTGACGAAGACCAGAGAGGTTGAAACACGGGTTGCGTTTTATGTTCCTGTCTATTCTTGAAGATGTACATTGTTTGTTTAACTATTGCAATAGACATGTACAGTACTTTACTTCGTAATTAAAATGTCTCTAAGTATCCAAGAAGCTTTTTTCTCTTTTCTGATTCACTTTTGGCCTGCTGAGCTTCCTTCTGCCACATTTTTGCTTTTTCCACAAATATGTATGGAAATAGGATAGGAAAAGCCTGTGTGAGTTTGTTTCTGGTTGATTTCTTTTTTCCTTAAATGACAAATCTGGGCGTCTGGGTAGTGTAGAGGTAAAAAAGCACTCGCCTACCACCGCGAAGACCCGGGTTCAATTCCCGGTAGTGGTACTTCCGGCTTGGTTAGAACTTAGAAGTTCCTACTACAGGCCGTGTCTGTGGGTGGGAAGCCGGTGGGGTATGAGTCCTGTGGTCGCTGCAATAGCGCCTCTGGTCACTCAGGGGGCTTGTTCGGGGGGAGGGGAACTGGGGGAGAATAGTGTGATCCTTCCTTGCACTACATCCTGCTGATGAAACACCTCGCTGTCAAGTGAAAAGAAGCGTATGACGTACAGTATGGGAAGAAGCATGTGCTCATCTAAGGCCTTCCCAAATCGGCAGAGAGGGTGGAGCAACGACTGGGACAGCAGGGGGAATTGGGGGTGAAGACAAATCTATACAACAGACAGCAAATGCATTAATAAAATCTTACCTGGGTAGCAAGCGTGTGCAGTGAATGTGGTGCTTTTTGCACTCACAGGGTTGCTCACGCTACAAGTGTACACTGCATCGTCATGTTTGCCCCGCAGAGATATTGTTAAGCTATTGTTGTACTCAGGGACAGGCTGCTGCTCCTCAGGCTTCCAAGACCACTTCATCAAGTCTGGAGGACCTCTGGACTCTGCAGAGCACAGCAGCCTCGCCTGGACAGACGCGTTAGAGCCACTGGTGTCGTTAATCATCACACAGGATATGGAGGGTGCAGCCACTTCCTCTGCAAATTACACACCAGACAAATCAGAACGAATAACCAGGGTCGAGGTCAATTCCAATTCAACTGAAGAATTGGAATTTGTAATTTTCTATAGGTCTTACCACAGATCACATCCCAGCAAACACGGACGGGCTAGGACCAATCAGCGAGAGCCCGATAGGGGCTAGATCAAGTCATATCATGACCAGTCAGATCTGGCCCAGGGCCAGAATATCAACCTATTTTAACTAACATAAATGCAGAGAAAAATAATTTGCCACTGAAATCTCCACGTGGATAACTACATGGTTGAGTGGAAGGCAAATCCCTTAAATATCCTTTAATTCCTAAATACAGTATATGATCAAGTAAGACTAATCTGTGACTCCAGAAGTTTTTCTTCATCATTCTCAATTAATGAATGGTCCCAACCCCGGCACACACACTGTGTGGCAGAGTAACCTTACCTGACTCTGACTGTCACATGTCTGGGCTTGAATCAGATCATCCAGCTCAAGATAGAAATCTCAATGAGTTGAGTTATGTTACAAAGAATGTGTTTATACACAGCCAGACAGATGCTGCCATGACAAGATCATGTCCTGCATACCATGTGGTGGTTGGATATAAAAAGTATTTTTTTTTCTTACTCTGGTAGCAGCGTTTACCCTTAATGAGACCTTAAATATTATTGCTCTTGATGATGTGGATTCCACATTTGGTTGGCTGTTGTTCAGTTTAACTTTTGTTTAGCCAGTAATGGAGCCGTCTTTTTCAAATGAGCCCTAACAAGAAGTCGTGCACAAACATGCACACTGATGGCAAATAAATCAATAAGCCACTTTTCCTTTGCTTTTATAAAACAGTTACTATATAGCCTACCTGGCAAGGTTTCATAAAATAAACACATCAACAACAACAAAAATGCAATATTGATAACAATCATTCTTCCGCAGAGCAATGTCGTCCTTCAGTCGCAGCAACACACAGAGGCTGTTTGGCGCAGTAATGATGCGGTCACAGGTGTGTGTTTATAGAGTTACAAGGGCTTTGAATGTGGCTCAGCCAATCAGAATCAAGGACCGGAACTATCCATTTTATAACCAGGTTTTATAAACAGATATCTAAACTGGACATGATCTGTTTTCCTGATGGGATTTGCTAAATCTGCCCAGCATAACCCTTCTAAACAAGGGACTGGGAACAAAAGCTCCCCCACATACGTTCTAACAGCTCTCTCATGACCCCAAGGTTTTCCACTATAGAAAACAAGACAGGAAGTGTTACAGGTATGCCATGTTATGAGTGGTTGAGTATTATCTTTTGTAAGAGGCACAAGGGTGTGTCCTCTTGATGTGGTTGAACCTGCTCAGCACTTTAAACTAACTTTAAACTAACTTTAAAATAGGTAATTGTTGTAACCACTCAGTCAAACCATGAATGTCAGTCTGAGGGGCCCTTTACACGAGGACAGTTTCTGAAAGAAACGACACAATAGCGTTTCCTTCACACCTTTTCCTTCACACCTTCTCCCTGTTTACATGAGCGCTGTTGAATTTTTAAAACGCCATAATGTACATGCCAGGTCGCTAGGTGGCAGTGTGATCACCTTATTCTTTGCCCATACAAGGACGCTTACTGCATGACTGACTGTGATCTGTCAAGCCCCTACTGCTACTGGCAGTGAGAAAACACTGTCGATGTGCTTTTGTAACTAACGTTAAATGCCGAGCGGGTACAGCCATCAGCTCCTCGCAGCAGTAACGTTCTGAACATGTAACTGAAGTTGGCCACAGTGTAGCTTAATTCTGAATGTTGCCAAAATTCATTCATACTGACGTTTTATTTGTTGGTCAACTCGCGCACGGCTATGGCGTAATCGCGTGTGTCGCGTGTCACGTCAGAGTTTCTGAAATGTGCCGTTCCAAAGCGATTACATGGAGCCCTCAGCCCCACTCAGCGGGAAGCGTCTCTAAACAATTTCACTCTGGAGGGTGGTTCCAAAATGTGTCGTTTTCTAAGCGCGAATTCGCCGTCGCCGTCTTAACGGGAGGCACTAACGATAAAATAATTCCCCATTTCCATAGGAAACCGTCCTCGTGTAAAGTGCCCCTGAGGATACCAAACAAACCCAATGTTGAATAATTTGGCTAATTTGCGGTCGATGTTATTAATCTTGATCTGTTTTTCCCCTTCATTCATTTATTGATCTATATTGATCTATTTAATCTATATGTTCAAGAAGACAGACTCACCTATGACCTTCACAATATGACCTGAATACTGAAGGTTTTTGTTTATGTTGTTCATGATTACTTCCAACGTATAGCATCCGCTGTCATTGAGAGTGAGGTTTTTGATGGTGAGCTCTGCACTAGTCTGGTTCAGGACAAAGGACCTGTTGTTTTTTAAATAGGTGCCGTAGTAGACCTGCCCTTTGTCAAGATTAAACTGTATCACTTTGTTATTGTTATATTTCCACAGAATATGTACAGGTTTTCCATTGAGGGCTAGGTTTGGGGTCAATTTGGCCTCCATCCCCTTGCGTCTGTATTCTGGTTTCCCTGTACACCGATGTTCCCCTGCAACTGGACACAGAGACAGAGAAGGTGAACAGGTTAATTATCTCCAAAACACATGTGGCACATGTGTTAAAGAATTCAAGAACATGGTGCAGGTAAAAAAAAAATCTGAATTTACATTTTGGGCTCATGATTAGTATGAAAACACCCCCAGAAATGATACAATTTTTTACAGGCCACCAGGGCAGAAATATGGAGAAAGAGGTGGCATTCTAAATTGTGATCACAAGAGGAGAACATTCTGCTGGGACTGACACAGGGATGCAAACTGAAAAAGGTGAGAGATAACATTAGCAGGGCAGACATGCGTTGACTGAGGCGCAGGCGCTGTGTGCAATCATCAGTCCTTTTTGTTTTGTTGACAGAAGTAATGTTAGTTGCCATGGTGCTTTTGAGGCGCTGTGTGCAATCACTGTGCCAGGTAGCCATGTTTGGAAAGTATAGTTCCGGCTATGTATTTGTAAATTACAGTTTCTCATAATTTTGGATTATTATTTCATAGCGTGGTGAGTCGCAACATGTACTGTACATTAGAGCCCGACCGATATATCGGTTCGCCGATATTATCGGCTGATATTGGCCGATTACCGATATATCGTATCGGCCGATATGGTGCGCCGATATTGCCGATTTTTTTTTTTAAGTTATAGACAGCATGTTGTGTATATTTGATATTTTTTCTTAACTATTTGTTCTATTGTGTTTTTGTATTTCTAGTTATTTATCATTATTAAATTCCCAGTTGTTTACTGTTTCATTGCATTGAGTTTATTAATAAGCTGTAAAATATCCTGCCTACATTACATATTTCAATTCATGTCAACTCATCTTTGTCAAGTGTTTGATATTTGAGGGTTGCTGATGTGGTGCCTCCTCTGGTCGTTAAGGGTGCCTGTTCGGAGGGAGGGGAACTCGTTGGAATAGCGTGATCCTCCCACGTGCTATGTCCTACCGGTGAAGCTTCCCCTGTCAGGTGAAAAGAAACGGCTGGCTAACTGCCCATGTGGAAGCATGGAGCCAGTTTTTGGCTCTCCCCAGATCGGGAGAGGGTGGAGCAGCAACCAGGATAAATAAAAATTAGCACTAATGGGGGATAACAATTTGATTAAAAAATAAAAATAATATCGGCCGATATTATCGGTATCTGAATTTTTTTACTCCCCAATATCGGTATCGGCATCGGCCTCAAAAATCCAGTATCGGTCGGGCTCTACTGTACATAGAGCATTTTGGCGCTGTTGCAATGTGTATTTTTGGTGACTGTAAAGGGGTATGCCACCAGCTGTACCATTCGACTACCATTCATTGTGTTAATCTAACTAGCAGGAGGGATGCATCGAATCTTGTACTACACGGACAGAGACGAGAAAGGCATATTCTCATTTTACTATAGGGAATATGGCAAATAGGTGAATCTCCAAAAATGTTGTTGTGTTTCTTTAACACTTGCTTAGTTATGAATGACCTTGTTAGTCTTCAGAGGAAAGGTTCATGGAAGTATAAAAACACAAATGTGGAATGTTTTGTGCTGCAACTGATAGCTATCAAAATTGAGGAGGAAGCAGGACATGTGCAGTGTCTGTGCAATTGGAATCTGGGCATTCTTTTATAGGTTTTTACATGTTAGACATGTCACAGAGTTAGAGTAAATAAAATCGGGTGATATTATTTTTTACCAAGCTTTCGACCAGAGTGGCGCTGTTGAGCGCTGTGACGGCTGGGCTCTAACCCGGAAAAAATAATATCACCAGCACAGACTTCGGATGAAAAGAGGCATTTATGAGCAGCGTCGAGCTTTCTAACCCCGACGTCACAACGCTGCGACGCTGTGTGATACCGGTGTTTTTTCAGCTCTGCCTATTACGACTTATTTTGCCAATTCCTCGCCTACCTTTTGCTATCTTATCTTTTCTCTGCCTGCGATATCCACATCGCTACTCAATAACTCTTCCCTCTCATTCCGCGGACATCTGAAACAACCGTTCTATCGCTAAACGTTAGCCTAGCCGCCTGCTAGGCTAACGTAAACAAGAGCTGCTAGCCACCAGCTAGCAGCTAACGTTAAACTGTTTACAATGCTCTCGCTCTCCCCCCCGGATAATCCCCCGGATTATCACCATGCTACGGAACTATTCAATACGACGACGCTTAGTGGATCCGTGGAATCACGCTCATTTCCTTCGGATGATGAAGTTTTCTTCAAGCTGCTGCCTGATGCTACTTCAACACCAGCTCCCTCAGTAGCCCGGGCCCTCATCGCACAACAACTAGCCACAACATCCGAGCGACTGGTCCGGCGTCAACCTAGGCTACCAGCCTCTGCTCCCAATGGCCTCAGGTCCCCGGACTGGCCCGGACTGGTCCGGCGTCAACCTAGGCTACCAGCCTCTGCTCCCAAGGCCTCAGGTCCCCGGGCACCGCAACGGCGTGAGCTGCTTCTGGCCGCAGCACTACGACACGCTCCAAACATGGCTAACGTCAGCCATCCCCCTCCCGAATCGGGTAAGATCGATCCAACTCTTACTATCCACTCTCTCTTAGATATGATTAATCTATTAGAAAATCGTGTTTCCCAACTAGAGAACGATAAACGCCAGTCACCTAATGATAGTCTTGTTACACTTAACCAGACCGGCTTCCCTGATCATTTACAATGTACCTCAGTAGCTGATGTGCATTGTGAATTAAGCGAGGATGCTAGCTGCGGTCCAGCTGGTGCCCCCGTTAATGCTAGCCCGCAGCACGACCAGAACAACCCGGCCAATGTCTCGTTGGTCCCACAGTCTGTGGATGATGGGTTTACAGTTGTATCACACTGCCGTGGCGTTAAACGTGCACAGCCCGCCGCTGTGCAGCCCGTTTCCCAACAAACCACTTCGGTTGAGATTCGGAATAGATTCACGCCGCTTGCTAACTCTCCTGTTCAGCATGCTGCGTCGTCCGCTCCGCCCGACAATATTAAACCCTCTATTCTATTGATTGGAGACTCTATAACCCGCAATATCAAGCTTAACACACCAGCCGAGATAGTTTGTCTGCCCGGGGCCAGAGTACCCGACATTGAAGCTACTCTTAGGGTGCTAACAAACAGCCATAGACAGACAATTACCCAGGCTACCCATGACAACATCATACTACATGTTGGCACCAACAATGCTAGGTTTAAACAATCGGAGATCACAAAGCACAGCATAACTAGGACCTGTGCTTTTGCTAGCAAGATGAGTCGGCATCCATTAATTGTCTCTGGTCCCCTCCCTGTCACACTTAAAGGATGGGTTTTCCGTGGGGAATATGAATATATATTAAATCTCACGCCCCTAAGGTTTTCGAATCCGTTGAAATTTTTGAAATTGGAGGTTTACTCACAGAGATATCAACCGAAATCCACTCTGTGTGTGGGGGGGGGTGGTGGGGGGGAGGTGCGGGTGCGGGGACTCGAAATACTACATTTCCCACAATGCACTGGGCTCGCGTGGCCTTCGTTTTTATGCCCACCCCTCAGGCATTTGGCTGATATCAAACTCCAGTAGGTGGCGGTAATGCACATATATGTTTGCCAACCGCCATAAAACTCAAAGAAGAAGAAGAAGAAGGCTTCGACAATAAAATATACAAAGAACAAGAAATAAATCGAAAATAAAATTGCCTCCAAATTGCACCAAATGTAAACGGTAGTATATATGTCGGGAGATGTCTTCATAAAAAAAAATTCATGCAATTTAAGGCATTTTCGTAGGAGTTACGCGCATCTGATGTTGTAACTATTTTCTGTAAAAATGTGTAAAAACGGGTACATTGCTCAGCGTTGATTTCGTTACTTCAACCCACCTACTACTAGATGTAAAATTTGACGAGCTTTCCAATGCCGCCAGTCCCGTGTCGATTAGTGCTTCCGTTCCCGAGATAATGGTCTCTTTGCAAGGAACTATGGGAAGCTAATATTAGCTACAGCAGGCTAGGCGGTTGGAAAGATGGCTGCCTTTTGGTTTTTGTCAAGGCCTCTGAAGGGGCGTGGAGGACCTCTAGAGGCGGGACCATGGCCAACAACAGTTGTAGTTCATAGGTGCACGACTTCCGCAAGGCGGACTTAGGCCAGATGACGCGAAACGCGTCGGCTGGCCCAAAAAATATGTGAGAGATGCTTGATATCTCTGGGAGTGAAGCTCCAATTTCAAGAATTTCAACGGATTCGAAAACCTTAGGGGCGTGAGATTTAATATATATTCATATCCCCCACGGAAAACCCATCCTTTAACTCTGACATTTTTAGCAGGCTGTTTTGGCTCAACAACTGGCTGGCCAAACACTGTGCTGATAAGGGCTACCTATTCTCAGATAACTGGCCCTCCTTTAGAGGCATGACTGGCATGCTTAAGATGGATGGCATCCACCCTACCCCATTGGGCGCCAGCACTTTATCAAAAAACCTGGATAGTTGCCTACGGCAAACCCAGACTGCTATCCTTGATTGACAGTTTCACCCACAACATGCAGGGCCACAGGCTGCTAGACAGCCTGTTAGTTCTACTTGTGCGGTTATGGAGTCTGCTAGTTTAATTAACTTAGTCTATCCAATACAGACTGTGCTCCGTCCGCACCGAACTATTACTAGTAACCGACCCATAAACGCTCTGCAATATCCTAACCCAAACCTTATTGTTATTAATCCGATTGTTACCACCGCCGCTCCGTCTCCGTATTATACCACGATCTCTCAAATTAACACAGTTTCTCTTCGTCGCTCCGTCCCCTCACGCCGCTCTCGTCCACCCCCCAAAACGTTAAACACCAACCTCATTGAGATTAAATCTACTCCTGGTATCGAATGCTCTAAATTAACTAACATTGATGATAAATCTATTCAATTTGGATTCATTAATATCAGATCAATCACCAATAAAGCCCTCCTGGTCAATGACTTAATCATTGAACATAATATTGACGTTATGGGATTATGCGAAACCTGGCTAAAACCGGACGTTGTTCTTCCACTCATTGAAGCCTCCCCCCCTAACTTTGACAATTCGCATGTTGCCAGAATGTCAAGAAATGGTGGGGGCGTTGGCCTAATTTATAACTCAAATCTAGGTCTTTTGCAGGATCAAAAGTATAAGCTCCTATCTTGTGAGATACTTACTATGAGACACTCTAATATAGCTGGCCTTGGAGCCTTCTACCTAGTTATGCTCTACCGCCCACCTGGGCCCTATTCATCTTTTCTTGATGAATTTTCCAATTTTCTCTCTGACCTCGTAACCCGCACGGATAGTATCCTTATCATTGGCGATTTCAATATTCATGTTAACCGTAAAGCTGACCCACTCTGCAAAGCCTTTCTATCTTTAGTCGACACCCTTGGCTTTGATCAGCTGGTTCATGAACAAACGCACTCTAACGGCAACACGCTTGATCTCGTCCTCGCTCGTGGGATTAACGTCTCAGATCTGTCAGTCATGATATACCCTCCAGCACTGTCAGATCATTATCTAATTAAATTTAAAATAGACCTGCCCCTCCGGCAATCAAACCTAGCCGATACCTACACCGCCCGGCTTATCGATAGTTCTACTCCCACTGAACTCGCTGATTTGTTATCGGGGCCGCTTTCCTCTCTCCCAGAGCGGATCGACTCCATTAATGAATTCACAAATCAATTTAATTCAATCTTACTCGCCTCGCTTGATTCTATCGCACCTCTACGTACTAAAATCCGTCGTCCTAAAAAACCCTCGCCTTGGTATACTGACGATACACGCGCACAAAAATTAATATGCAGAAAACTAGAACGTAAATGGCGATCATCCAAGCTTGAAGTCTATCGACTAGCTTGGAGTGATAGCCTACTAAAATACAAATGTATGCTCTCCGCTGCAAGAGCCTCCTACCTATCAGATCTTATTAACACTAATAAAAATAATCCTAAATTTCTATTTGACACGGTCGCAAATCTTACTCGCAAACCCTCCCCCAATACAAACTCTCCATTTACAGCTAATGACTTCCTTGACTTCTTTAACCGTAAAATTATCTGTATTAGAGATGAAATTAGCAACTCTCTATTACTCACAAAGGGTGCTAACCCCTCTCCTAGCCCTGTCCTTAGAACCTTAGACGAGAGTACTATACTCCCGAATTTTGAGACTATCTCTCTAAATGCACTTTCAAAAATTGTACTTTCATCTAAATCCACAACCTGTTTATTCGACCCTCTCCCTGCAAAGTTGATTAAGGAACTCCTTCCAATACTAGGCCCCCCCTTACTTAACATTATCAATAGCTCCCTCTCCTCTGGCATTGTCCCTACCTCCTTCAAATCTGCTGTAATCAAACCTCTACTTAAAAAGCCAAACCTTGATTCTGAGGTTCTTAACAACTTCAGGCCAATCTCAAATCTCCCCTTCCTCTCTAAAGTTCTTGAAAGAGTAGTCTCGACACAATTAACTGACTACCTCTCACATAATAAACTTCTCGATCCCTTTCAATATGGTTTTAGATCACTCCATAGTACTGAAACTGCTCTTACAAAAGTAACCAATGACCTTCTCCTTGCGTCCGACTCTAATTTCTCCTCTCTTCTCATTTTATTAGACTTAAGCGCAGCCTTCGATACAATCGATCATAAGATCCTCCTAGACCGCTTATCTAACTACGTAGGTATCCGGGGCACTGCCCTATCCTGGCTAAAGTCATATTTGTCTGATAGGACACACTTTGTCTCATATAAAAATATTATGTCCACTTTCTCCTCAGTGAAGTTTGGTGTACCGCAGGGATCAGTCCTGGGTCCCATACTCTTTGGAGTTTACTTACTGCCTCTTGGCGAAATTTTCCGTAGATATGGCATTAACTTTCACTGTTATGCCGATGATACCCAAATTTATATACCAATTAGACCAGACGATCGCTCTAAACTCGCTAATCTTGAATCCTGCTTAATCGCTGTTACAGACTGGATGTCAAATAATTTCTTACGACTAAACGCCAACAAAACTGAACTACTAGTTGTTGGCCCAAAAACCCAACTTCCATTTCTCGCTGATCTTAGTCTGAACATTGAGAACTGCGTAATTACTCCAAACTCAAAGGTGAAAAACCTAGGTGTTACCTTTGATCCTACTCTGTCATTCGATGCTCACATTAAGGATATCACTAAAATAGCTTTCTTTCATCTTCGCAATATCTCAAAGATCCGTCCCTTGCTAAATGCAACGGATGCCGAAACCTTAATACACGCCTTTGTTTCATCTAGACTCGATTACTGTAACGTCTTATTCTCTGGCCTTCCACTTTGTAGCACAAATAAATTACAACTCGTGCAAAACGCCGCTGCTAGAATTCTAACTAGAACTAAGAAGTTTGATCATATAACTCCGGTCTTAATCTCCCTCCACTGGCTCCCAATTCAGGCCAGATCAGACTTTAAGGTGCTTCTGTTAACCTATAAATCTTTGCATGGGCTCGCACCTCCGTACTTATCTGAGCTAATCATTCCTTATGTTCCCACGCGTACTCTCCGCTCACAGGACGGTAATTATCTTACCGTCCCTAAAATTAAGAAAAAATCAGCAGGTAGCAGAGCATTTTCTTACCGTGCTCCACATCTCTGGAACCAGCTTCCTCTGTCAGTTAGGGAAGCTGGCTCCACTGAAATCTTCAAAACTAGACTCAAAACCCATTTATTCTCCCAATCATTTGGTTGTGCTTGATAGTTGTGTTTGATGATGTCATTCTCTAGAAATATTTATTAGCTCTTGAGTACATACAATCCTGAATTGCTGAGCGGGCTGTCTCAAGCCAGCAATATCATTATAAACTTATACTTGACCTAATTTAATAATATGGCATCAGTCGACCCAGTAGCTTAGATACAAAAATCTAATAGCTGGTGAACAAAAATAAGTCCTGAACTGCTGAGCGGGCAATCACAAGCCAGCAGTATCAGTATAAACTTAGACTTGACCTAATTTAGTTTTGTTTGTTGTAGGTCATGATTAACGGTCCGCATCAACAGGGCTGAATCATTGACAGTGGTGTTAGGTGGTACTTAGACCTGAATTAGCAGTATAGTATTAGTCATCCTAAAAAATAAAAAATAAAATCCTAATAAATTTTGTTGTAGGTCATGATTTACGGTCCGCATCAACAGGGCTGAATCATTGACAGTGGTGTTAGGTGGTACTTAGACCTGAATTAGCAGTATAGTATTAGTCATCCTAAAAAATAAAAAAATAAATCCTAATAAATTTTGTTTTGACCTAATTTTATTGTTGTCTATAGAGTTAGTTCCACCTCTGCGCAGATTCCCCCGCTCTCTTCTCTCTCTTCCCCTCAGGTGTCCTTCATTGGCCTGACGTACACCCCCGCCGCTGCAGCCCTAGGTCCGGCCGTCATCGCCCTAGCCACCTGTCGTCACTCTAGGCCATCTACCCGCTACTCCTTCTACTGTCTGACACCCCGGGCTCTTCACCACCACCGACCCCTATCCTCATCATCCTGGTCACCTGCCTGCCTAAGGGAAGGGGGGGACCCCCCCCCCCCCCCCCGGCCTCATCACCTCCAACTCCTATCCTCCCCTCCCCTTAATCACCACCTCCGACTCTTATCCTCCCCTCCCCTCCTCTTAGCTAGTATTCTCTAAACCTACGAACACTTAAAGACTACATTTTCTATTTCCTTTGGACTCTACTTTTTACATTTTCAACTCCCTTCCCTGATTTTAGGATAATTGAAAAACTACATTTTTATATCCCTCTGTTGGACTCTTTTTACATTTTCAATTTTCTGTTCTCTTGTAAATTTTATTTCCATAATAAACCATTTACAGAGTTTCACTGCCGGAAAACTCTGTTCATGGTTTAGCCCGGCATCTCTCGGCCTGTCTCGGAGGGGAGTCCCCGGATGGGGGTCCGCTGCTGGGTCCACTGCCTGGGTGGGCCCGCGTGGCCTGCGTGGCCTGCTCTCTCAGTTCCCAGTCACTGGCTGGGGGCGGGTCTGGGAGCGGGTCGCGTGGGGGGTGGGCTTACCCAGGCGACCATTGCTGGGCCCCTGTACCACAACGACCTCACAAGGTTCCTCCTCAGCCAAGCCAAGTCACTGGGGCAATCCATTTGGTGGAAAGGTTTTCTTGCGTTCACTGGGGGTGTGGGGACGCCGCTGTGTCCCGGCCCGGCCTTCTCTCCCACGCCTTATGTGGGCGGGGGGCCGGGGCGGGGGGCATCGGTGCTCTTCATCACTGGTCGAGGGCTGCCGGTTGGTTTAGAACAGTTTAGGTAGGCGATAGATTAGCTACAGCCTAAGGCTGACCTGTTATAGTGTTCAGGCAAAGATCAGACTAGAGCAGAGTAGGATAGGCCAGATTAGGCTGTAGACTAGCTAGATACTATGTCCCAGCTAGCTCTGGTTAATGCTTAGAGTAGTCAGTTGTCTGATCTCCCCCCCCCCCTCTCTTTCTCTTTCCCCCGCTCCTTTCCCTTCTTCCCCCTCCTGTCCCCCACTCTCCCACATTTCCCACTCCCCCCCCCGCCCCCTCTCTTTCCATGCTCTTCCCTCCCCCGCCGCCCCTTCCCACGTTCCCCCTGCTCTCCCTCCCCTGCACCCTCCCACCTCTCCTTCTGTTCTCTCCTCCTCCCTGTCCTCTCCCCTCTCTCACATTCCCCCTGCACTCCTTCCCCTACACCCCCCCACCTCTCCTTCTCTGCTCTCTCCTCCTCTCTGTCCTCTCGGGGGGGGGGGGAGGAGGGGGCGGAGAGGTCTGTTCCCTCCCCTGCCTCCTCCTCCCGCGTTCCCCCTGCACCCTCCCACCTCTCCTTCTCTGTTCTCTCCTCCTCTCCCCCTGCACTCCTTCCCCTGCACCCTCCCACCTCTCCTTCTCTGTTCTCTCCTCCTCTCTGTCCTCTCTGGGGGGGGGGGGGGGGGGATGTGGGACGCCCTGCTTCTCTACCCTGGCTCTCCCTCCCCTGCATCCCCATCTCTCCTTCTCTCCTCCTCCACATTCCTATCTTCTCCCCACCTCCCCCCTCTCCTCCGTCTATATTGCTCATTCTCTCCCCACCTCCTCCCTCCCCCTGCTCTCTTCTCCCCCACACCTCCCCTCCCTTCCCCTCTCCTGCTCTCTCCTCTTGCTCCTTCCCCACCTCCTATACCCTCCCCACCCCATCACTCTCTCACATTCCCCCTGCTATTCTCCCTTCTCCTGCGCTCTCCTCTGCTCTCCCCTCATTCCTATCTTTTCTATATTATCAATTGTTCAAATGTTATCTTTATTCTGTATATTCATGTTACTGTTGTGTCAGCTAGAATTAGCTAGACATACTTTCTGTGAAGCCCTCTGAGACATGCTTGTGAATTAGGGCTATATAAATAAACTTGACTTGACTTGACTTGACGTCGAGAAGCTATGAACCCTTCTTCTCAAGTATGTGGCTTTGAAATGTTTCTGTGACACTTGTAAATACGTCCGTATCGCTGATTTAGACAGCTTGAGAGCGAAAGTCGCATGCAAGTCTATGTAGGGAGACGGGACTCTTTCTAGGGTAGCATAGCCGAAAGAGTTCTATAGCTATGCCACCCAAGGCCGGATTAACCATAGGGCAACCGGGGCAGGTGCCCCGGGGCCCTCGGGGTGAAGGGGCCCTCCAATTTTTTTTTTTTTTTTTTTTTTTTTTGGTCGGGCTCAGGTTGGGCTCCACAGAACTATGACACAAATCTAAGACCAATCAGGACAAAATAAAATGTGTTTCCAAGAAGATGAAGTCTGATGATTTAGTCTCATTGGATGCCTGTGGGCAAGTGGTGACCAGGGGCGCGGGAAGTGGGGGTGCTTGTGGTGCTGCGGCACCCTCTGCTGTTTTGTATTGGAAATGTAATGTCAATTATTTTTTCATCATTGTAAAGCCACAGCACAGTGAAGAGGATATTGATGTGAAGATTAGCCTCTTCCTTTTGCTCTCAGAGTGCATCAGATTCATGCATTTTACTTTAAAATGTACAAAATTTCTTTGTCCAGGGGGGGCACAGCCCCCAAATGACTTGGCACGCCTCCAATTTGTGCCTGCACCCGTTGTTGTGCTGAGTTACGCACCCCCGCCGAGTATTGCATCCCCACCATATTTTGGGGCTGTTTTAACTTAAAAACAGGGAGGTCTCCCAGGTGGTGCCAAAACTGCTGCCCTTTTAACCTCTGACTGATGAGTGCCCTTTTTGCAAGACACATCCAGCGGCCAACATTACATTACTATCTTTCAGAGGCTCTAGCAGGCTCATATATAAAGCTATAGTGACGATACTGATATCATTATGAAAGTAGAAGAACGGACCAAATGCATCCATTGGTACCAAGTTACCGTCATGCTAACTTGTAAGGTGTTACCTATTAGGGTTTTTCTGATGGTTATATGGTTACTGCTGGCTGTACAACAAATTGCTCATCAGGGATAATAAAGATTTGAACGTTTGAACCTTGAAGCATGAAGATGGACAAGGAAGTCCAAAGAACGAATCCACCGAAGGGGGGTTCAGATAAGAATAAAATTAAATGCTAATAGATGAAAATATTTTGGGTGGAGATGTAGCTCAAAAGTAATTGCACCATAGAAATGTTATCTAAATGTAATCAAAAAGTACAAATATGGAATCTAAAATGCAGTCTGAAACTACTAGCCTACTACTTCACCCTGACATGAGATTAGATACTGTATGAACTCCTTCATGTTGGCTATGCAAAATAATAATTGGTATTATTAGTATTAGTATGTTGGTACTTAAGTTATGTTAAGTTATCCTTTATTTATCCCCATGGGGAAATTCATCCTCTGCATCCTCTACTAGGAACGTTCCTAGAACTAGGGCAGCTGCAGTGCAGCGCCTGGGGACCAACTCCAGTTCTTTTGCCATTGCCTTGGTCAGGTGCACAGGCTGCACCACACCTCTGGAACAGTCTTCCAACCCACCTAAGAGCAGCACAGACTCTCTGCTCTTTGAGGACAGGCCTAAAAAGCTTTTTTTTTGGGAAGGCTTTCTCGTGCTAACTTTTTTACTATTATTAGTTGTACCGTCTGTTGTTATGTTTAACTCTGTAGCACTCTTATTATTTATAACCCTAACATACATGTCGTGGTGGTGCGAGGAAAACGGAGCAACCGGAGGAAACCCACATGAACACAGGGAGAACAACTCCACACAAGGATCTGGGACGGACCGGGGGTCGCACCCGGGACCGGGGGTTCGAACCCGGGACCTTGGGACCTTCTTGCTGTGAGGCAACAGTGCTAACCACTGAGCCACTGTGACATCACTGTGCTTTCTCTAACAATAGGACCTTGTGATCAGAGATAAGAATCAGATCCTCATATCATCTGACGTCACCACCTTTCATTTATTATTTTACAATTCACAATTCATTAACTTCCTGACTGACAACTTTCCCAGAGTAAACACATGTGACAAATAAGGAGGGTCACTGACTGCATTGTACAACAAGGGTAAGTCTGTTAGCTCTGCTTCCTTCATGCTGTCCATGAAAGTGAAAGAAAGAAAGAAAGAAAGAAAGATTGAGTTGTGTTGAGTCCTGCTGTATATCCGATGCTTATTTATGCTTCAGTGCATTTCTAAAGTTAGCTGTGAGCTCTGCTTGTGGGAACACTGAGTATGGATGCAGGGTCCTTAACGTTAGTTAGATGCTTCTCAGGGATTCCCACAAACGGAATTTAGAACAAATAAAACAATTTGATAAAAATAATACAAACAGGAATTAAATTAAAATAATCAGATTTGCTGGCTTGTATTTTGGAGGCTTTTGGTATAGGGTGGGCTTGTTCCTAGAACGTTCCTAGAACTAGGGCAGCTGCAGTGCAGCGCCTGGGGACCAACTCCAGTTCTTTTGCCATTGCCTTGGTCAGGTGCACAGGCTGCACCACACCTCTGGAACAGTCTTCCCAGTCTTCCAACCCACAGTCTTCCAGCCCCCCCTAGAAACCCCCCAGTCAGACTAATATTTTTATCCTGCTGGTGCTACCTGTTTGCAAAGCCTAGAATCGCCTATGAGTGAGTGAGAAACTGAATCTCAGAAACTGAATAATGACATAACAGTATAATACTAATGTTAATTTAAAATGAGATATTCCTCTAAATATGGCGAAAAAACATCCAAACATCCGGACGATGGGTAGGGGGGCCCCTGGGAGCTTCAGTGCCCAGGGGCCCCTGGGGGTGTTAATCTGGCTCTGATGCCACCCTGCTATGGAACAGACAGTGCAGTGTTATAACACTGCGGATTACAAAACAAATCAGTTAAGCCTCACAAAATCAACACAATCACAGCAGGTCAACCAGACTCACAGGTAAGAGGCAAATATGAAAAAGCCCAAGATACACCAGAGAGCCATGGCAGAAGGCAGGAGAAGCAGGAGCACCAGTCCAGTTGTTGTCTTCTTTAATTTGAGCACATTCAGACAAGCTAATATATAACAAATTGCACTCGAGCTACAGTACAGACGAGTTTACACAGGTAAAGGAATTGTGGCTGGCTCAGATTACACAGCTGTCAGTTCACCACAAGCGATTCCCCCGCCCCCCCTATTCACCTTATGTAGCCTCGCCCTTGACCCAGTTGTGTTATGACCAGTGTTGGGCAAGTTACTTTCAAAATGTAATATACTACATATTACTAGTTACTTTCATATGAAAGTAATAAGTTACTTTACAATATTACTTTCTGTGTAGAGTAACTCGTTACTTATTACACTGCTTTTGCATTACTTTTACCAAAACAACAGCAGCAGCAGAATGACATCGCCGCCCCGGAATCATCCCGAAAAATTACTTCAACCGCCTTGAAGTCACTCTAAATGTTATTCTTTTCCTTTGTTATTGTCATCTAGATTCTAGTGGTTATTTGCATAAAAACACACAGTTTGATTAGGAAATGATTGTATCTTTTTTAAATATGCTTTGATTTAATAAAATGTAACTCAATTTGTAACTTGAGTTACTTGACAAAGTAACTGGTATAATATTACTGAAATCCTATAAGTAATCAGTTATATTACTGAGTTACTGCTAAAAGTAATTATTACATGTAATATGGTACTTTTGTAATGAGTTACCCCCAACACTGGTTATGACTTCCTGTTCAAAACACCTCTGTTTTACCTGGTCACTAGTACTGTACTACTGAACACTGCAGATTACAAAACAAATCAGTTAAGCCTCACAAAATCAACACAATCACAGCAGGTCAAACAGACTCACCTAGGTAAGAGGTAAATATGAAACAGCCCAAGATACACCAGAGAGCCATATGGCAGAAGGCAGGAGAAGCAGGAGCACCAGTCGTCCAGTCGGGTTTATTTTCTTCTTCTTTAACTCAAGCACATTCAGACAAGCTCGTAAATAACAATAGCCGTCGAGCTACACACAGGTACAAGGTACAGGAACTGTGGCTGGCTCAGATGTCAGGTTACGGCATGAGCCACCCTTCTCTGCCTCTGATTGTTTCTTAATGCCTGACTGCACTCCGCTGCTCTCGCCTGCTTTCCAGTCACGCCACAAGTCATTTCAAACGAGCCTTAAAAAAAAGTTAAATTAATAATATAATATTAATAATACTAATAATATATCATATAATAATAATATAATAAAATATTAGAATGATGAAAGTCAAACTCTTAAACTCAAGCTCTAATGTGAAGGCATTTCTGCAGCATTGTGCCACAGACAGCCCCCCAGGTTACAGGAAAAAAAGCACAAGGTTGCTCCTCGCTTCCACCTGAAACTCATCTGAGGCTGCGTTCCCTCCCCCCAATCAACAAACTTTATTCAAAATATTCAACTAAACTATAATGCCTGTATGTCCACTCAGGCAGACTGGGCCCTTTGTAACCGGAGAGAACCGTGGGCCCGGGGCGGCCACAACCCTCTGACCTTCCAGCCCCCCCCCCCCCCCCCCCCCCCCCCCCCACACGCTCCGCTGCAGGTTCGAGGAAGTATGTCCTATGATGGAGAGTTCCTAGTAAGCTTTACCCAACACAGCTTCCCTCGTCAGTTAAAGGTCAGCTGAGTCAGTCCCACGGTCTTGGTCTTGACTCGGTTTGGGTGGTCTCGAGTCAATTGCCATGAACACACGCAGACGCCCCCGACTGATGTGTCATACCCACTAATGATGTCATGCCCCACAATCATCGAGTGTCCACATTCATTCTATAATTGATATATTATTTATTTATAACTGAACATACCTCCAGCCTTTCTAAGCTACTGCTCAGAGCAATTGGCTCCATCCAGTCTTCGCGAACATCTAGAACTCTTCACTCAGCCAACCGAAGGTCCCAGCTTCCTCTAAAAACTCTACCATCATCCCCAAAGCAACACAAATATCTAACCTCAATGACTACAGGCCTGTGGCCCTGACATCAGTGGCTATGAAAACACTTGAGCGTATAATCCTGGAACACTTGAAATCAGTCACATCCCCTCTGATGGATCCACTACAATTTTGGATATCGCCCAAACCGTTCCTCAGATGATGCAGTCAACCTGGCACTGCACTTCACCCTGCAACATCTGGAGTCCAAGCACACACAGGAATTCTGTTCATTGATTTCAGTAATGCTTTTAAGTCAAGTCAAGTCAAGTTTATTTGTATAGCACATTTCATACACAGAGGCAATTCAAAGTGCTTCACATAAAATGGTTGACACAAGGAAATATAACATCATCTACCCTCTCAAGCTGTTCACGAGACTACAAGACATGAACATTAAGACATCACTATGCCTCTGGGTCCTGGACTTTTTGAAGGACAGACATCAAGTTGTTAGAACCAACAACATCACCTCCCACCCGCTTACAACCAGCACAGGGATGTGTTCTGTCTCCATGGCTCTTCTCCCACATAACTTCAAATCTACCTCAGACAATCTTTTGAAGTTATAATCAGAAAAATGACACAACTCATTTGCCCTTGCCTTGAGGACAACATTAAGTAAAAAGGGACTCATCTTACCACATACCCCTAGTCATTGACTTCCTCAAAAATGAAATCTGATAAAACAACCAACCTTCACTGTATAACTAACATGCAACTCAGTCAGCAAGAAGGGCGCAAAGGAGAGCGAGAGAGGTGCTAATAACTTAATCTGTGCCATACTGAAGGTAAGCTTTACTTTATCTGTTGGATGACAATTGATTCGTTGAAAGGTGTTAACTTACCAGGTAACTTAAGTCACTATTGCACATCCATCAAATAGGCTACAATAGTTTGCCATTTATTCATTCTAATCTCTAATAACTTGTTATACTGTAAAGTGTAAAGAGAAAAAAGAAAAAGGAAAAAAGAACATATTTCCTAAACTTTGCAAAGCAGAGTAAATCCCTCAGATGCGGTGTATAATTAGCTATATTAACTACCATAATATTACAATTTAAAAAGATAAAATAAAAACAGTGCTTCTGTGTCCCACTTTTTGGTTTTCCACTTAAATGTAAATACCGTATGTACTAATGATGAAACCTGACAAAAACTGATCCATTGTAATTAGGTTATTATTGTTAGACACGTTGTACAATTCAATAATGTAAATAATGCCAATAATGCAATGCATTTCTGAACCAATAAGGTAATAACTTTGTTTTGTATAATGTAATAAGTTATTACAATATTGGCTGGTTATTACATTGTTAGCTGGGTTATAAAAACAAATGTGAAAATGTAATAACTGCAGCCGAGAATATAATAATGAACATAATATCACTTTATGAAAGTTTTATTTATTGGCTATAAAGTGTCACACTCCCATGACACTTAGCCTTCAGGGGTGTCAAACTCATTTTAGTATGTGACCCAATTTGATCTAGTAGGCCAGACAAAGAAAATCATAATGGCTCAACATTTTCCCATTTCTTTTAGCGTAAACAGTACAGGTGCATTTTGAAAACATTCACATTGAATGGACCATCCATTTACAAAACAGATGATGGACAGCCTGATGCCTTGAGAAACATAAATCAAAATTGCTCATTAAAACTGATGGAAAGGATAATGACAATACTCTGTTCAGTAACATGAGGAAAAGACATCTCAGCTACCACAAACAGCTCTTCTCTACCTTCAAGGGTAATGAAAATAGTTTCATTACATTTCATTAATGCAATTTTCTCACTTTGCAAAGTCACCTCGCGGGCCGCATTGGACCCTTCAGTGGGGTGGTTCTGGCCCATGGGCCGTATGTTTGACTTTATTTATTTACCTGATGGTTAGACTTATCTCTGGCCCTGCCTTCTGAATACCAAATTAAGTGCAAGCACATGTTAGCAAACAGAAAATGAGCTACTCTCATCTTGGATGCAGAGGTGGAAAGAGTAGGCTACTGTCGATATAGCCACCTCGGGTTTACACACGCCATCGGACAACAGCCGCCGGGCTGGAGAGAGAGAATGTGCCTCAGAGCTACTCTGGAACCAAACTATGCCTCCGCCTCGCACAGGCCTAGGCCTGCGCCTGGCACAGGTCCCACCAAGTGTGTCAGCTGCCAAGCGTGAGGCCCACACTGCTATTAGTACCACAGTCACACAACCGTTGTCCTCAACGGCAGCTGGAGAGAGCCAGATCACTAGCTGAGAAGGTCTAGGAACAACTGATTTTATGCCACTCAGGAGCTCCATATTTTCTGTGTAATAAATGTTTGTTGTTTGTCTTCACAGGGAAACTATGGGCACCACAAAGACTCTCATCTCTGTGCTCTACCTTCTTCTGCACGGCACCTTTTCAGTTGCTGAGCTGACCACTAAGCAGAAAGATCAAATTGAAAAGGGATTAAGTGCCACCAAGGAACTATTTACAACTCTGGGAAGTGTCTCAGCAAAAATGAAAGACATATACGATTTCAATGTCTTTGATCGATTGTCCAAGATTGCACCTAGTCTTGGTTTCTTTGGAGCACTGGTTGGTTTTACCATGGCCTTTGTCTCCAAGACTGATCCACACTTTGAGTTCATAAAACAAGAGTTTGCTGAGGTCAACAGGAAACTTGATTTCATCTCAGGCCGCATCACCTCCCTGGAAACAATGGTGGAATGGACAAACTATGCAAGTGTGTATTCCGCAGATGAGAACAACATCAGAAACTCCTGGGACAAGATGAATGCGTATGTGAACAGTGCTCCTCTGGCCCAGACTGAGGAGGAGAAGAGAAGAAAGAGAGAGGAATTCACAGATTTCTATTTAAGCAGTGGAACAGAAAACAGTGTCATGAGCTTCTACAGGTATATGACTGGTGGCCATGTCACCTTAAACCGCAATCTCTTAAAACTGTTGATGGAGAAGAGCAGTGGTGATCTCAAGTTGGTGGTGGACTTCTCCTGCCACTTTACTGCCCTGATGGTTTCTGGCTTGCAGGTGAATTTGTTTTATTACAAAATCAAGGGCCATGATATTGCACCCAAGGTGAAAGAAGCAGACACGTGGCTGTCCAACTTCAAACACGTGGTCAAAGACTCCTTGATTGACTGTGCCAACGACTTTAACCGATGGGCTGAGAATGACGTGAGAAAAATGACAGCATCATCCTCAGTCATCCAGAAATCGGACATTAAGCATCACCTGGACCAAAAGTTTAACTTCTATGACTGGACAGTCATTGTTTTTCCCCCGGACACAGTAACTGATACACTATATGGAAACTTTATTGAAATTCCTGCCCACACTAAGGACATCATTCGCCTTCTCCCTCAAAGAAAGGGGACAATTGATCAAAGCATTAAAGAGCAAATGACCACAGAGTGGAACAGGAAATCATCTAAATGTAGTTCTAAAACATGCCTGTGGCCCAATATTTTCTCCGCAAACATTATGAAACATATAGACCTAATGTTCGACCGAAATACCTGGGAAGACCAAAGCAGAACAGTTACTGAAACTACAAATGAAGGACATGTACAACTGAGATGTGCCAAGGATAATGGTTGGGACACCTGGCAAAGCAAATTCTCATTCTTTTTGAGGAGGACTGAAGTAAAGACGGGTGGGTTACTTTTTCTTATGGTTTGTCCCCAAGGGTGCAGCCATGTACGTGGGGTCACAATAGAATTGTTCATTGGAGGAGGGGGGGGGGGGGGGTTCATGGTGCATTGCAACATGATAGCAGACACCGTCTTGTGCATGCACTAACAATGCAAACAATTTTCTGATTTTGTTAGAGTCACGTTAGTCTAACACTTCTGTGTTGTGATTATGCCATCTTTGCTAAGAAATCTCATGATTTTGTCTAGGTCATAATATAGCTCGTGGAATAGTAGCTCAGTCTTCAGTGGCGTTTGGCGGAGTACCTGAAAGAGCCATTGATGGGAACCATGCGAGCGACTATGAACAGGACTCCTGCACACACACTGAAGCAGAATTGGAACCTTGGTGGAGACTGGACCTTCTGATGTCTTATAACGTCGGTTATGTCACCATCACCAACAGAGGGTTCTGCTGTGCTGAAAGGATCAACGGAGCGGAGATCCGCATTGGAAATTCCCTCAGTGATAATGGAAACACCAATCCCAGGTACAGTATCTGCATTGTCATCACTTCGTTATTTTTCAACGTTTGACAATGACTGCACTTGATATCTACATGATTCCCAAACTGCAAAGGATTTGTTCCCCCTCATTTACCATCATCACCACAACTACTGAAAGGAATGAATTGGGTGTTTATGAAGTTACAGTCTGTGTATTTTTCTCTTTTGTCTTGTTCTTCAGATGTGCTGTGATTTCATCTATCCCAGCTGGCTCCTCCCACACCTTCAGGTGTGATGGAATGGAGGGCCGTTATGTCAACATTGTGATTCCTGGCAGGACAGAATACCTGACACTGTGTGAAGTGGAGGTCTATGTTGCAAGTGGTGAGTTGTATGAACTATCCTAAAAGCGTGCAAACCTACAGTAGGCCTAGTTAGATCAAACATGGACCTGAGTAGCCAAGAGCCAGACAGCAACGAGAATACGTTGGCACTTGTAATCACAAAGATGGAGACGGATTAGTTAGAAAACACTCCTGCAGACCTAAATCCACCTGAAGCCTCAAGTCAAGTCAAGTCAAGTCAAGTTTATTTGTATAGCACATTTCATACACGGATGCAGTTCAAAGTGCTTCACATAAAATGGATGACATAAGAAAGAAAAAAAGAGGATAAAATAGACATTTCATAACAGCTTTGTCTTTATACTGTAGTTTGGACGCCAAGCATACCCTCCACTGCAGGGGTGCCCAAATTCTTTCCCATGAAGGGCCAAAACTCAATCTGGGTGGAGGGCCGAGGGCCAAAAATAAACGTTGTGGAAATACATTAAAATGTATTGTGTTTTATAGAAAATTAACATTCTAAATCTAAAATAAGTCAAGTCAAGTCAAGTCAAGTCAAGTTTATTTATATAGCCCTAATTCACAAGCATGTCTCAGAGGGCTTCACAGAAAATATGTCTAGCTAATTCTAGCTGACACAACAGTAGCAAGAATATACAGAATAAAGATAACATTTTGAACAATTGATAGAGAAATATAGAAAATAGAGCAGAGGAGAGAGCAGGAGAAGGGAGGAGAGCAGGGGGAATGTGAGAGAGTGATGGGGTGGGGAGGGAATGGGAAATGTTGGAGGGTATAGGAGGTGGGGAAGGAGCAAGAAGAGAGAGCAGGAGAGGGGAAAGGGGGGGGGAGCGGGGGGGGGGGGGGTGGGGGAGAAGAGAGCAGGGGGAGGGAGGAGGTGGGGAGAGAATGGGAAATGTGGGAGAGGAGAGAGCGTATGGAAGAGTATGGGAGTATAGAGGAGTATGGGAGACTATATGGAGAGAACAGGGAAAGGAGTAAGATTTCAATATAATAATCTACTTTTTATCTGTTTGGTAATTGTAATAATTTGCAATTGGTTATATATATTTAAAAAAGCATCTGCATTTGTGGGGAGCTTAAACATTTAATCAGTAAACATCCAGTTAAAAACAGTTGTATTTTCCACCTTTGTAATCAAGAGAGAAATTTGACTTAATTCACAACTTGAAAAATCCTCAAGGTACTTTGAAAATCAGCTTTATTGTCCATCTTTTGTAAACAATTTGTCATGACAATTTGCAGGGATGCAATCTCAGGAGTGAACACAGTATCCGCAGCCACATTCAGACACTGTTTCACAAAGTCACCACATGAAAAAGCTTGTCCACCCTTTGCAATCAGTGCAGATATCTGATAACTTGCCCGAGTTGCATTCTGGATAAAAAATCGGCCCGCGGGCCCCAAAATGGTCAGCACTGCTCTACTGGTACCTTGCGTCTTCTGTTGCCCGTACATGCCGCAGCATTGGGTTTGCATAAAATCAGATAGAGGCAATTCAAAGTGCTTCACATAAAATGGTCGACGCAAGAAAATAAGAGAATAAAAGAAGAGGATAAAATAGACATTTAAAAGCATCACATCAGAGTAGTTGCAAAAATAGTTAAAAACTTACAGAGGAAGTCCAAAGATGGCTTCCCCCTCACTCACTTAACATTCACAAATGGCTAGCATACTTTCGTGATATAGTAATGCTTGAACTCTCCACAGCGAGGATTAATAGAGCGAAGTCCTCAACTCTTGAACTCTGGAGAGATGTGGCATCTCAGATCTCTGACTTAATGACCTCAGTGCCTCAGGAACCAGTGCTCCAATAGCGAAGTGTGAGACCGTTACTTTAAACAAGAGACCGCGGGGGGTGGGGGGTGGGGGGTTTGGGGTGGAGAGGGTGCTCTCCTATATTTTATTTCTTTTTTATTTCTTTTTGTTTGGTGGTAAATAAAAACTTGATGTCACTCAGCACATGTTCTGATGGGTATTGGGTGGGTGATATGAGTCGGCAGGTGGGAGGAGGGCTCATGCATCCTGGCTAATGTCTGTCATAATGTCTTGTAACTATGCTGAATTAATGATGTCAATAAAAAATTTATCACAAAAAAAAAACTTACAGAGGAATAAAACAAATTTTCAGCAGTTAAAAGCGACGGTAAACATAAAAGTCTTTAGTCTATTTATAAAAGTAAGTAAAGTTGGGGCAAATCTGAGGTCTTCAGGCAGATTGTTCCAGCTAGCAGAAGCATAGTGGGTGAATGCGGCTTTCCCATGATTTGATTTGATCCTAGGGACAGTTAGTAAGCCGGACCCTGCTGACCTGAGAGGTCTAGACGGTTCATAGCGTGGGAGCAATTCAGCGATGTATTTTGAGCCTAGGCCGTTAAGTGATTTGTAAACTAGTAACAGTATTTTAAAATATATTCTATGACACACTGGCAACCAGTGTAAGGACTTAAGAACTGGAGTAATATGATCAGCTTTCTTAGTCTTTGTTAGAACTCTAGCGGCAGCATTCTGAATGAGCTGGAGTTGTCTAAGTTCTTTTTTGGAGAGACCAGAGAAAAGGCTATTACAGTTACAGTCTAACCTACTGTAGATGAAGGCGTGAATTAGTTTTTCTAGATCCTGTCTGGACATGTAGCCCCTAATTCTTGCTATATTTTTAAGATAATAGAAAGCTGATTTTCTGATTGACTTAATGTGGGAGTTAAATTGAGATCGGAATCAATAATAACGTCAAGATTTTTAACTTGATCCTTTGGCTTCAGGGATAGAGACTCAAGGCGTGCAGCGATTTTAACCCTTTGTTCTTTGGGGCCGAAGACAATCACCTCTGTTTTGTCTTTGTTTAGCTGGAGGAAATTCTGTCGCATCCAGTCATTTATTTGGTCAATGCACTGACAGAATGAGTCTAAGGGAGCATATTCACCTGAGGAAAGACTTATATAGAGTTGGGTGTCGTCTGCGTAGTTTTTGCTATTTTGTTTTTGCGCACCGGTTTTGGTTGAATTTGAGGATGAACTTGAAGAAAAAGATGATATGATGTCTGTGTTTTGGGTGGGCTTTTATATTGAAGGTCCATGTGGGTTGTGAGCTTTGATGTTGAAGGTCTGTGTGTGTTTTCGGCTTTTGTTTTGAACGTCTAAGGGCTTTATTTTGAAGGTCTGTGTGTGTGTTGTGTTGTGTTCTACGCCTCCCCAGATCGGCAGAGGGGGTGGAGCAACGACCAGGATGTCAGCCATGACTCTCTAACACTTCTGTGTTGTGATTCTGCCATCTTTGCTGGCAAATCTCATTATTTTGTCTAGGTAAGAATATTGCTCTAGGTGGAAAAGTAACTCAGTCTTCAGTCTACGATGTTGGAGTAGGCCTACCTGAAAGAGCCATTGATGGGAATCGTGCTAGCCACTGGGAACAGAGGTCTTGCACCCACACTGCAGCAGAATTGAAACCTTGGTGGAGACTGGACCTTCTGACATCTCATAAAGTCAGTAAAGTCACCATCACCAACAGAGAGGACTGCTGTGCTGAACGGATCAATGGAGCGGAGATCCGCATTGGAAATTCCCTCAGTGATAATGGAAACACCAATCCCAGGTATCTGTATTGTCCTACCTATAGTCTGACTCAACTGGGCTCGCTGGGCTAGCTGGCTGAGGGCGTGGTCAGGATGGGGTAAATCCCCCGTTCTCTCCATTCAGCATAGTTAGCATTTAGCTGCTAGCCCAGCCCAGGCAGACAGAATCGGGGATTTAACCCCCGCAGTAAACGCACATCTGAACAGACGTCTATGTACCTGCTCTAGAATTCCCCATCCTGTACTGTAGTGCCGCAGCACCGTCCTTTGGTGAGTTGAGATATACGGTATGGGGGGGGGGGGGGGGGGGTGTTGGGGGTTTACCCCACTCGCACGCCAGCCGTATTACATCAGATCGTCAATACGTAATTTTGTAGGTGGCACATGTTCCCGCCCCCATTTAAGGGGGAAACACAAATGTTTTGTATGTATGAAGTGGAAGTGACATATGAAAGACTGAGTTTTGACCTGTCAAATGTGACTGGGGAGGGCATTCCAGAGGGAGGGGGCGGGTGCAGCAAGGCCCTGTCAGAGGCCCCCCTGTCACAGCTTTAGCAAAGAGATACCTGTGATGCTTGTCAAAGTGGATATACATTGTATGATCATATTCAGCCAGACAGTGACATGGATGTATATCACAACTGTACTTGATATCTTAACATGATCCCCAAACTGCAATGCACTTGTTCCACCAATTTACCATCATCAGTACCTCACCACAACTACTGAAGGGAATGAATTGGGTGTTTATGAAGTTACAGTCTGTGTACTTTTTAAACTCTTTTGTCTTGTTCTTCAGATGTGCTGTGATTCCATCTATGCCAGCTGGCTCCTCCCACACCTTCAGGTGTGATGGAATGGAGGGCCGTTATGTCAACATTGTGATTCCTGGCAGGACAGAATACCTGACACTGTGTGAAGTGGAGGTCTATGTTGCAAGTGGTGAGTTGTATGAACTATCCTCACACACACACACACACATACACACACATACACACGCACGCACACACATGCGCGCGCACACACACACACACACATGCACACACGTAACTAAGTAACTACTTTTACTCTGGATAAATTAGCTAATTAGCTACTTTTTACTTTTAAATATATATTTTTTTAGAGCAGTGATTTTACTTATACTTCAATAAAATGCTTCTTGTCCAATCAAATTGCTCAGCCGGAACTAACTGTTGTATAATACACTTATGTCACTTTTTGATTGCTAAAATAACAAGGCATTTCCTCTGTCTTATAGATAATACCCGGATTAGACTGGCTGATGGAAATGGACGCTGCTCTGGAAGAGTGGAGATCCAACACAATGGCAGATGGGGAAGCGTGTGTGATGATGGTTGGGACATGAACGATGCTGAGGTGGTGTGCAGGCAGATGGGGTGTGAGAGTGCCGTTAGTGCCCCTGGTGGTGCCTACTTTGGTCAAGGGAGTGGGCAGATATGGCTGAATGATGTTGTTTGCTCTGGCAGTGAGAGTTCTCTATCCCAGTGCTCACACAGAGGATTTGGAACCCATAACTGTGGGCATGGTGAAGATGCCGGTGTTGTGTGCTCACGTAAGTTAATCTTACTGTTGTGTTTTTGCAATATGGTAAAAAGTTATATACTGAATGTATCTATTCATAAATGTTTGTGAATGTTACAAGAATATATATATATGGCGTATATGTATATATATATATACATACAGTATGTATATGAAGAGTTCATTTGCAAAAACAGGTATCTCCGTTTGGATTTATTATCATTTTATTTTATATATTGATGTATTGATACTGTAATTAATTTATTTTTGGGAAATGTTTATTATCAATCATAACTAAAACATATTCATCTGATCATTTCCACATAAATCACCTCAATAATGTTTTCTATGTGCACTCCAGGGAGTATCAAACCGATGTTGTTTGTTCATTTTAAGAATGGCGTTTACCTGTTTTTGCAAATGAACTCTTCATATATATATATATATATACTTATTTTTAAAGCTAGAATGAAGGCCTGTGTATGAAGCTAGGAAACCCAATGCTTCCATTGGTACCAGCTATCACGTTACCTTGTCAGGAAGGGGGATAAATAATGCTCCAAATTTGTGCGCGCCTCTTCTCACGTTGATCAAAGTTTGATAAGAAAAACTAGTTCTAAAAGCTGTATCCACTTTTGTCACAGCTGTAGATACGATTGGAAGAAGATCAGCTGGAGCTCCCTGCTACTTTCCTTTCACCTACAAGGGCAGGACATACACCTCCTGCACAGCTGTTGACAGCAGCAATGGTCAAAAATGGTGTTCAACCTACGGTGATTACGACAGGAACAAGAGATGGGGGGTTTGCCGAGGTGAGTATCCGACACTATGTAAAGGATAATGTACAGAGAGATATAGCACTCGACCTGACACAAAATGAATGAAAGTGTTGTTCTGGTTAATTAATTTAGCATGGACTTGCTCTCTGTATATAAACCTGCTTATACCAAAGCTACTTGCCCAATAAATTAATATACAATATGTCAATTATGTTTAATATAATGTAAAAGAGGGAAAAAATACTAGACAATTTAATAATCACATCTGATATGTTAAATAGTAGTACCAGCTGTGCTTCATAGACGGTTTTAACTTGACAACAAAGATTCTAAATTGAACTCCAGCTCACTTCAAGGTTCAAGGTCCAGGTTCACTTTATTTGTCTCCCATGGCCATGGGAGAAATTAGTCTTGGAATAAAAGACTAAAATGTTGCAGTACAGACAGACAGACAGACTGACTGACTGACTGACTGACTGACTGACTGACTGACTGACTATCTATCTATAAAAGGGAGCATGGGCTCTGTTTCAATTTTGTCCCGGAAGTGATGTCACTCAACCGGAAGTGATGTCATCAGTGATGTCACTTGAGCAATTGTGCATTGTGACATCGGCTTCGGTAGGGGGACATCGGAGACGGGTAGCTAAGCCACTTGTGCATTCCCTACTGTTTGGTTGTTGAATGAATTACACAAGGTGACACCATATCGATCTGCTTAGTAGGTGAATTTACTTCTATGAAATGTGTTGTATAAATAAAGTTGGCTTTCCTTGAATGCAATTCATGCAACACTTCGCTGCCAGAAAATCGGCCAGAGCACTCCGCGGTGGAGCCCGTTTTGGCGAGTCCGCCCACCATGCGAGTGCACCTATCTTCCCTGCTCAGCGGACTAGGAGAAGGAGGGAAGTCTTGGTTGTTGAATGAATTCGTTCATCATACAGTAGCCAGGCTACACTAACCTATGAAAATATTCATTTGGGCTAGGAGGAGCAGGAAATCCCTCCGCTCGCCTTTCAATCCGGGAGCGGGGGATTTCACCTGAAAGTACACAGCAGCACGGGAATGTGGCCGTGCTGCTTGGCTCTGTGTGAAAGCAATTTCTGTGGCGAGGCTGCCCGGCTTTACGGGCTTCCCGAACTACAATTTTGCGTGATCTGTGTGTGAAAGAGCCTATAGAGTGGATCGCAGAGGAACAGAGAATAGCAGAACATTATGGGGCTACAGGCAGCTAAATGAAGCCTGTGACACAGGTGAAAGTAATCACCTAATCTACTAGTTGAGTGGCAGCAGTCTGGCTCCGGCTTAACTAGGCTTATGGTTTGACTTGTTTTTATGTGAGAAGAATGTGTTCTAATAGCATTGCCTCTCTGTTCCCAGATGTCCAACCCATAGAGAGATCCAAAGGAAAGCCCTGCCACTTCCCCTTCACCTACGGTTGGTCGGTTGGAAACTGGGTTAACAGGTGGGACAACAACAACAACTGCATACTGGATAGAAATACAGTTGGTGGTGCTGATTGGTGTGCAACCACCCCTGACTACAACAGGGATAAGCAATGGGAATGGTGCAAATGTTAAATCTGGGTTCAGTTTTTAAAACAATTCTCATCAATTTGTTTAGACATGTCTGGAATGCACCCTTAATTGTAGGCTTTCTAAATACATGATTCTTGTATTTTGACCATTTTACTTTACTTTTTTTTCCCAGTAATGCGGGGGAGGGGTCATAATAATTGAATGTGTCGTGTTAGTTTAGTTTGTGACCCACCATCCACAGTTCACTACTCCGCCCCCCTTTTTGTTTGATAGATTTTTTATATTGTGTGTAGAAGTTTACAATTGTTAAAGGTAATGCAGCACATCATAGGCCCAGTTAAGGATCTGCAGTAATTCAGACGTAGATATTTCAATTACTAAAACACTGTGATAAGGTCAGTTCACCATGAGATGGCAGCATTTCGAGACAATTTGACAATTTCAGAATAAACACTTTTGTTTTTCCTGTTTAGCACTTGGCTTGCATGTTTCTTTTAATTATTTAATTTTTTGTAGTCAAGGAGGCAAAACTATCACTTCTTGAATTGTTATTACATTTCACATTCAATGTTTATTAGTCTGAAATCACATGTTATTTCTCCAGTCACTATAACAAAATATTATTGGTATGGTGACTGAGTCCTCATAGTATAAGATACGATGCAACACTGGCATTGGCAACATCATTATTATCACAGCTTAGGGGCCATATCCACAAAAGGATATTTTTTCCATGGCAGAGCGCTTTGGATATATATATATATATATATATATATATATATATATATATATATATATATACATATATATATGTAAATATAATACATATATATATATATATAAATACATACCGTATATATATATATATATATAAATACATATATATATGTGTAGATATATACATGTATATACAAATCCTGGGTTGCGCTAGCTGGTGTCATACACTCTTGGCAGCAGGCACTATTCTGTGTATGTGTGTGTAGGACTTCATGAGTGTGACACTGCCATGGTGTGAAACTCCTAAAGGCAAAACACACTCCTCTGTCAACGCACCACTGGTGGCGTTCCAGCACATGACCGTGGGGATGACTTGGTTCTTGTCATCGCGGCCCCCGGTGATGAAGAGTTTGTTGTTGCAGGCAGCGAGGGCGCAGCTCGCCCTCTCGCCCAGTCGGGTCACGAGGGACCAGGAGTCCGACAGAGGGGAGTAGCAGAACATGGCATGCATGGCACCACCTGAGAGCAGACATCAAACAGTGCATGTGAAGTTTCCTTTCAATATAGATTCCTGAAATCCCTCAGTCAAGATTTCAACAGATGCCTCTACTTCTTTAATAAGCAACTGTCTTAAAATGACTCACATCTTCAACAGTAACCCAACATGTCCACCAGGGTGGGAATTACACGGACTCCGTTGCCCCTCCCTCTGGCCGTGACGTCCCTATAGAGACAGTCGGCACGTGTGGGAACGGCCACAAAATGTTATACGGCTGGCGTGCGACTGGGGTAAAACCGCCGATATATCTCAATGGGCTGACTCACCAAAGGACGGTGCTGCGGCTCTAAACTACAGGTTTGGGGGTTCTAGAGCAGAACACAAGACGTCTGCTCAGATGTGCGTTTACTGCGGTGGTTAAATCCCCGATCGTGGCTGCCTGGGCTGGGCTAGCAGCTAAATTCTAACTTTGCTGAATGGATAGAACGGGGGATTTACCCCACCCTGACCACGCCCCCAGCCAGGCTGAGCCAGCTAACCCTGAGTCTATGACGCGACATCGCCTCAACCTATAAGGCCACCTTGGCAGTGCCCTGCTACCAGCCTGCTGCTGTCAGTTGCTTTAAACGCGTCCGTGGTTAATGTAGCCTGCCCTATGCAAAGGATTCAATGTGTCATTGAATCATTTTAACACACATTTATGAAAAATCGCTCTTCACGATGTCAATAGAGCAATGGCCTTTCTGCCCTGGCTCATGGCCTTGTGCCCTAAAGAATTTCAGCGACGCTGAAGGCCAAAAGGATCCTAAAATGAAGAAATTCCCACCCTGATGTCCACTGCTTTAGTGCCAGCAATTATTCTGTGAGAGTAGGCGCCAATTTTCTCACATACACATACCAAACCATAAAATAAAACGTTCTCTAGCTGAACTCATATTCTATCGTCTTTGAATCATCCCTCACATCGACTTTAAGGCCACTCACCAACCACATAGATGCGCTCCTTGAATGTGACTGCGTTAGTGCATTTGGCTTCGATGGGAATGGGCGCCCGCAGCTCCCAGCAGTCTGTCCCGGGCTCCCAGCACTGAACCCTATCAGTGGCCAGCCTCCCGTTGGGCCCGCCCCCAATCACATAGATCCACCTGTCAAAGCTTGCTGCTGCAAAAGAGCTCACACCTAGCAGAAGAGGTGCCACCTGCAAAAAAAATATATAGCATGTACACAGGCATGTAAGTAAGGCTATGTGAGTTATACTGTTATTGATTACAAAGCAATACACTTTGTGGAGCAGAACAGTTATTAATATGTTACTTATAGTATTAAATAAATAATATCATGGCTCTCAGGCCATGTGCTTAAAGAAATTCCCGGTGAGGACTGCATCTTCATGCATCAGACAAAACCACCAATATTCTACATTTCAAACTCGGGTATGTGTACCTGTTTCCAGCGATTGTGAAAGGGCTCATAGGCCTCGACACTAGAGAGTCTCTGAACCCCATCAAATCCGCCGAGTGCATAGACCTTCCCTCCATGAACTGCCATCTTGTGTCTCCAGCGGCCAGTTGCCAGGTGCTCAATCTGGATCCATCTGTCCAGAGCGCCGTTATACTTCCAAACCTCCTGCTTTGTCTCTTTGCCTCCTACAACAACGAGAGCATTAGAGAGAAGTGTAACCAACCGCAGACCAGCAGCTGACATCCCATCAGATCTAAAAATGCTGAAGCTTAACACCCACAGAGGTAGGGTGATGGTTTCTGTTGCAGGCGCTCTTGCACTTTAGGGAAGTAGGTCATGACCCTGCCAGTAAATGAGCATGCCGGTGTGTCTGAGCGATACACAGAGCCATAAGGTCATCATTGTGGTGACAGAGCTGTGAACTCTATGGCACAGTGTAGCTGTTTCTTCTACAGCAGTTAAGGAAACCGGTGCCAAGGTAGTTCCTGAGTTGGGAAACACCTTAAACCACAACCACTGTTGCAGCAGATGCTGTCACCCCGACTTCCTGTTGTTTGGGTTGAGTTGCACATTACGGCCTAACTGACAAACAGCTCTGTCTGAGTGAGAGGAACTAGACACACATTCTATGATAGTCCATGTACCTGATGAGAAGATGCATGGGAATATATACTTCATGCGAAAATACATGAAAACCATAATTTGGCCGATCCTTAACCAGTAGATGTTTGATTGACAATTAGTATTTTATCTGTGCTTGTGTAACGGCGTGTAACCGCCGACCTTCGGCTTGGGAGTCAAAGACACTAACCACTCCACCAAGAGAGCTAGCTCCCTTGGTGGAGCTGATTAACATGCCTTTATACTGGGGAGTGAGTTTAACCAATCCACTCGCTACCATACTGGACTCATGAGGAATCCGCGCTGATTCACCTCAGTTACACTTGGAGGAGTCAGTCAGCCATATTTAATAAGTCATTGTGTCAATGTGAAGACGCATTTAGTGTAATCTCTCACCAGATATATACACTTCATTGCGGAAGGTGATGCAAGCGAACTCCACCCATTTCTTGCTTTGGGACTCCTCCTCCATGTCTGTCATGGGCAACTTGGCGACATCCAGCCGACTGCGTCTGAGGGGGTCCAGACAGGTGACGGTGGAAATGAAGCGTTCGTCTTTAGTGCAGCCCCCAATGATCATGAACACCTCCGATAGAAAGTGACGCAGGCGGGGTTTGGTTCGCTCAGAGACCACCTGCAAGCACACGACACATGGTGTAAAGCATGGTACCACATCAGCTATCCATCATTTGACAACAATTCTTACAAAACTACCTATCAATGATCTCATGCATCAAAACAAATCATCGACATTTTAAAGGCTAGTGGATAACAAAATAACAACAATACACTTTTGCGCTTAATCACCATTTGCAGACTGGAGCCTATTACAGTATATTGAAGGCAGAGATGCTCACAAGTCTCAAGTATTTGGTCACAAGTCCTAGTCAAGTCTCAAGTTTCTTATGGATGAGCGTTCTATCATCTGCTGCATGCCATCCGGTCTGCTTAGAATAGAACACTGCATAGCTAACTAATCAATTCAAAGCATGTACTGTATGATTCTCACTCCTTTATCTATAAGCATACAGTATCAGCATTAGATGAAATTATTAGTACTAGACATTCCCTCAATGTTAATGCACACAAAAAAGGATTGTTCTTGAGTCTCAAGTCTTTTGAAGGCAAGTCTCAAATCAAGTCTCAAGTCACTGTGTGTCTGACTTAAGTGCGACTCAAGTCACAAGTCCAAGTCTCCATCTCTGATTGAAGGTAATGATGTTTTCCAAAATAGTCAAAGACCATTTTGAAAAAGAAGTCTTCATACAGTATATCAGATAAGAGAAACAGGTCTTGGCTTTCCCTGTACACTTACCTCCCTGCCGGACAGGTGATAGTCGCGGGTCTCCTGCATCACAGGGAATGCCTCGCTGCAGCAGCGAATCAGCTCGTCCGACTCCACTTTTCCCACAAAGAAGGTGGGCTCCAAGAGCGGCAAGCGTACATGTGAAAGCAGCCTGGCCAGTAGAGGGCAGCGTTCCTCCTGTCGGGCTCTCACCCAGCGCATCAGTGCCTCGAAAACACACTCCTCGCGTGTCGTATTCAGGTCGTCCCTCTGCAGGACGCTCTCCAGAGCATCCGCTGGCAACTCCAGGAACTCCTCCTGCTGGAGCACCTGGGAGAACTCAGAGACGATGTAGTCCTGAGCCCTGGTCCTCAGAGCCGGCAGGGCGTGGGTGTCCGCTAGACGCAGGACCCCGACACAACTCTCTGGGTGGAGAGACTTGCTCAGAAAGCCAGAACACGCCTCCACGACCCGCAGGAACTACAGGGGGAGGACATGGCAATTCTTTCAGCCCAAAACTGAGGGAGTACACTGATACACACATATTCATAGACACTAACTGAAACACACACACACACACACACACAGTACACACACACACACGCACACACACACACACACAGTACACACACACACAGTACACACACACACAGTACACACACACACACACACACACACACACACACACACTTCTGTCTACTGTAAAGAGTAGCTCTCTAGTCTCTAGACTGCAGTTTTTTGCAAAACAGCTTCAGCATTTAAAGTTCCCACTTTGGCAGTTAGGCCGACTCGTTGCCATAACAACAACAAAATCCTTAATTAAAGTTTAGACATGGTGGTGAACGTTCCTACTTCAAAATAAGACGTTTAAGTAACATATTAATTAGACTTTTCCCACCTGAGACGAGTCTAAATGCTTTCTTAAACTAGCTTTATGCAACTTTTTTCACGGCTCGTGGTGTGGGGCGCGGGAACGACTCCACTTGAGAGATTTTTGTGTGTGTGACGAGCTGGGAATGTTCACAATGTATTTTAAAACTACTGAGTGTCATGTTTGACCATCAGCCACATAGTCTGTATCCTATTTGTATAGAGAACATGTGTATGGTGGCCCAAGATAATTGAACAATGTGAAAACCTGGCCTGAAAATGCCTGTAGGGGACAGTATAAGTGGTCTATGTGTCACTCATAACAGTCCCAATTAGTGTCTGGCAACAAATAATTACCAGCTTGTCACACACACACACACACACACACACACACACACACTCACACACACACACACACACACACACACACACACACACACACACACACACACACACACACACACACACACACACCTGGCCCAGCTGTGTTGGTAATTTGAGCCTGTATGGAAAGCTGATCCTGAGTGTCAACAACTGGCCAACTCTCACTTCCCCGTCTGACTCATCTTTCACCCACTTGACAATGTTTGTGACGCTGTGTAGAGGAGAAACTCAACCGCCAAGACGAGAGCAAAGGTAATATTCTTACCAGTCCGTAAGTGCTTCTTAAACCTGCCAGATATGGCTTTTTGACAGTCATGAAATGAATGATCTTGGATGCTTTTTAATTCCAGTCCTGTAGTATAGCGGCCTGCACTCGTCTTTAATACATTGTTCCAACTAACTTCTGATCAAACTTCAGTAGTGTTCCCTACTTCCCTGCCAATGCAGGGAATCTATAATGTATAAACAAAGATTTTTTTGTAACCAATAAGCAATTAGAATAAACAACATATTGGTTGACAACAATAGGGTGTTAATACCAGAAAGTGGTTGATAATATGGCAATTATGAGACATATTAACATGTAATTATTTCAAACCTTTTATTATTATTGTGATTACTATTTTAAGAGTGGCTCTATTCTTAATGCTCATTCATAATTTGTGTTTGTATGTTATTGATGGGTTCAAGTATAACAAGGAACTCTCTGAGTGGAAGACAGCATGATGATTAAAGAGAGCAAACTATATCAAGCAGTTTCATTGAATCTCCTTGACATTACAATGGTCACAGCAAGCAAGCCACAGTGTTTTAATCAGTATTTCACCTGGAACTGACTGGCGGCCTCCAGTATTCTCTGGACGTTGCTGTGTGTGATGATGGCTTGGCTGGTGTAGGTGTAGTCCAGGAGGGAGCGCATGGTCCCACTGTCCAGCCCCTTTATCTCCACACGCTCCTCATGGCTCTCCTTCAGACCGCCACAGAACATTGCCCTAAAGAGAAAAACATTCAGTCGAAAACCAAGCAATCGCATCCCAAAGCAGATCTATATGTTGGATTATGTGTACCTGAAGTAGTTACTGGCAGCAGCGAGTACAGCTCTGTGGCAGGAGAAGTCCTGTCCTTGAACACACAGTGTCACGTCGGTCAGCTCTCCGCTCACACGCAGCGTCTCCATCCCTTTCTGTAGCTCCACAGGGAGACCTCCGTCTTCCCAGCACAAGTCACTGGAACCTCTCACATTGCCCGCCTCGTCCCCCTCTGGGCTGGAGACGTCAGCAGGCATGAGGGACGAGGGACAGTCTGTCGTCTTCTCCGGCGAGTCACTCATCTTCACGCCGACAACACATCAGCAACAGCGTTGTGTGAAAGTCACTCTCTCTCCCGGGTTCAGTTCAACAAGTTCACGTCCAGCTATGTCAGGTGCAATTTCAGTATAGGAGAAAGACCTCAAATACAGCCATGAGGTCTGCGCCCCGTTACAGTTCTGTGGGTTGGAGGTGTCGATGTGTCTTTCCTGTTTTCTACTCACTTCCTATTCCTGTTCTTATTGGTTTGTGATTGGTGGAGACCCACTTTGTGGAACATATCTACTATAGCAAGGCTTGTTTTCTTCATACTGTACTTCCTCTTCTGGAGTCATGTGATGCTGTGGTCTGAGCTGAGCTGAGTGAATATCTCCTCATTTAGCCTCCTCAGTTCTGAACAGGCCAGACTGTCCTGCACATGCAGGAACGTGCACACATCAGCCGGTGCCCACCCACCTGCCAGGTAAAAGTGTCCTTTAGCCTAACAAACATGCCACACCCATGCAGAATCAACTGAATTGTAGGGACCATAGTTTGAAGTCCAGCTTCCATGTGCATATTGTCTGGGGAAAGATGTTAGTACAGAGACATGCAGAAAATAGGCTTCCTCATTTGTTTTGACATCGTCATGAATATATCGCGGGGAGAGAGACACATGCCATCCCCAGTAAGTCAAAGTAACCATATAGGCTAAGTGGTCATTTTTGCTGCTGAACTTATTTTGTTAATTAACTTAAGTAATGCCATAGATCAGGGGTCCCCACTTACTTTTCACCAAGGGCCACATTTTGCTGAGGGCTGGGGGCCGAAGGGGGCATTTGAAGCCAGATTTAGAGGAATAACTAATTTTAAATTAATAGTTGTGATGTCATTATTCAGTCTTAACCACCAATATTTTATCCTTTTCTCACTCACTCCTATGTCACCACCTGCTCTCCCTACAGGGCTTGAAATTGACTTTCTTGATCACCTGCCAATATGGCTGCTAGATTTTAAAGTTACCAGCCAATTAGAATTTCCCCTAGCCAAAATGTTTTTCTCGAAATAAACCAGAATATGAGCGGGTTAATTTAAGCATAAGTATCAGTAAGTGCCCCGGGATGCTCAAAGCCTGTATTGAGGGTCACTGTGTTCAGAAAGAAAAATGCAATTCCAGTGCGGGCCACACAGCGGGCGCACGCGGGCCGCATGCTATTTGGGGAACCCTGCCATAGATCATGTCACAGGACAGGTCACAAACAATGGAGGCGTGCCTTGCCTCGCATCTTCCATAGTTCCAGCGATTTAAATGTGACTTTAAGTCAAACTTGCTAGAGACATTTATATTTATTTACCTGCTGCTGCTACGACTTCTTGTTTGTTTCTCACTCCTACTGCATCAATTTGTGTCGCTTTGTCACGGAGTTTAACTCGCATGGCACCTTGTGTCCATTGGACCCCGGCACGTTGGCTTAGGATGCACACAGCTTCATCGGAGGTGACTGAGGCACGGGTCAGCCTGCTTCGCGGCTTTTAACCACCAAGCGGATGACATCCATCCCTAACCTTGATGCAAACCCTATACCAAGTGGCTACCAGTGCCTTCACCCAACCCCAGTGCACCAGGGTGCCTCACCCCAACACAGTGTGCATCCGTGTGCGTCCAAACACGATGCACAAGGGTACCGTGGGCATCAACATCTGACACCAAAGGCACGTGACAAAGTGGTCAAATCAACGCAGTGTGGGAGTGAGAATGTGTTGGTTGTTTCATTCTACTGTAAAGACTAGCTATCTACTGTAGTCTCTAGAGACCATTGGTTCCCAAACTGCGGGGCTCTGGTGCCGGTGTCATGCCGAGTTTTGCCCACCGAGAATTGCACCCCCACCATATTTTGGGGCTGTTTTAACTTAAAAACAGGGATGCAAATCTCGGCAGGTACAAACTGCCGAGATCTGCACCCCCCTCCATAAAGCCAGGAGAGATCCCCAGGTCTCGAGGTCATCTGTACCCGGATTTTAAGCACCAAAGTCGGCTTCCATGAGCCAGAAGAGAGCCCCAAGCATGGAAGTCACCTCCACGCGGATCTAATGCATCAAAGTCGGTCTCCGTGAGCCAGGACAGACCCCCTGGCTTGGAGATCACGTCTACCGACAATTATATCATTTTTAAACAGTTAAGTTTCCGTATAAATCATTACAATATGCTCCCGGAAGGTGGGGATGCAATTCTCGGCGGGGGTGCAAAACTCGGCATGACACCGGCCTGGTGATCCGCCAGAGAATTGTTTTTGTTTGTTTGTTTGTTTGTTGTTGTTTTTTTACACACATTAACCCTGAGGAGTAACTGGATTGGGCCGATTTTCAAAAATATTGCGATATTTGAGAAATATTATTATATTATTTTGAGCATTTACTTTCAGAGGCTGCAGCAGGCTCAGTTTTAATACGCAGTAGTATACGGTATACGCAGTGGAAGTGGTCCCTCGGAAATTTGGTTTGGTACGTAGTAGGCCTACTGGTACTTGGACGGAAAAGTTTGGGAACCCCTGCTCTAAAAAAGAGAGAAATATTTGGAGTTTCTTGCACAACAGCTTCAGCATTTAAAGTTCCTCTGGCAGTTAAGCCGACTCGTTGCCATAACAACAAAATCCTTAATTCAACTTTAGACACTGTACTCCAAAATAAGCCAGTTGTAATATTCAAGTAACATATTAATTAGACTATTCCAACCTGAGACCAGTCTAAATGCTTTCTTAAACTAGCTTTATGCAACTTTTTTCACGGCTCACTAGTGGTGCAGGGCGGCCGCGCGGGAACAACTCCACTTTGGAGAGATTTTGTGTATGTGAAAAGCTGGGAATGTTCACAATGTATTTTAAAGTTTTGAGTGTTATGTTTGATCACCAGTCAGATAGTCTACATCCTATTTATAGAGAACATGTGTATTCATGCTGGTCCTATGCTAGGGGACAGTATAAGTGGTCTATGTGTCACTCATAACAGTCCCAATTAGTGTCTGACAACAAAGAATTACCAGCTTGTCACACACACACACACACACACACACACACACACACACACACAGACAAACACACACACACACACAGACAAACACACACACGTGCACTCACTCACGCACGTATGCACGCGCGCACGTGCGCGCGCACACACACACACACACACACACACAAACACACACACACAGCTAGGGGGGGAATTGATTTGTACCATTTTAGCAGTATAAGAAGCTTCCTTTCAAGTCTGACTCGTCGGGCTCATAAACAAGGTCGGGCTAGGAAGGCTACAGGAATGAACAATGTCTACTTAGATTGATGCAGATTGTAGGCTAAAACAGATTGTAGGCTAAACCAGATTGTAGGCTAAGCCAGATTGCCAAAAGAAAGAAAAAGTCAGCCAAGTCATTTCAAGTATGTGGGTGAATGTGCATCTCTGTAAACACTAAAGATTGGCAGATTGGCTGAACCAGAAACACACACAAGTTGGCACCGCTCACTTTGGCTGAAACAAGTTCTGTCAGTGCCAAAAAAAAGAGTAGGCTACTTTACTACTTGTCTGCCTGCTGTCTGGCCCTGGAGGCACACTCTCTGTAGGTCTTCACTTCTGTTGACGGATATTTGAAGAGCTGCTGTCCTGAACAAGGTCCAAAACCCTTGGAAGACTACACTCTCTGCCTCGCCTCCTTTAAAAATCACCATAAATATTGAAATGAACCCATCCTTCAGTTTGAATGTTTTCATGTCATGTTTCACTTACCATGTGAAATGAAGGGGATCAGAGAAACGAGTCCACCACTGATCTGTCAGAATCACAAGTCCAAGCGTCAGGTTCAATCCTCCTATTTAAACATGGGCACTACCACACGATTCACAAACACTTGAGCTTCTGTACTCCTACGTAGCCTACATGTGTTATTATAGGTGTGGTTTCCTACAATATAAAGCAAATAAAACAAAAGTTGCTGTCTGAACAATTAGCTACAGCACGCTATCAATAAATGTGAGCTTTAAAAGGAACAAAAATCACAAAATTATTTTTTTAAATTGCACTGCAAGTGTCTTTCTTAATACTACCATATCATTTGTCTTGTTAGAATAGACCTGTAAGAATAGGTCATTTATCGGAACCATTTGTGTTGTCCTTTGAAGGTACTCAATGGCACTTGATGGTAGCTGTGGTGGGGGGAGGTTAGAGTGTGTGCATAGGCCTTTGTGTCTATAGACCAGAGGTGTCAAACATGCGGCCCGGGGGCCAGATCCGGACCCCCAAAGGGTCCAATGCTATGGAATTATTTGCCTATCTAAATGCAAGAGGTCATTCAAGCAATTTGAGAGCATGATTTATCAATGTCACATTCAGATTTTGCACCCTTGGACTCAAAAAGCCCCCCCAAAGATCTCAGCGATTATGTGACACTATCCTGGCATTCTATTGGCTGTGGATTTCTGACAGGATTGTTGCACAAAAAAATTGAGAGAAGAGAAGAGATCCGAGAGCAGAAGTTTCAAGAGCGCACAGAAGCAGTTTGAAGGGGGAGGGGAGGACAGTTGCATGCAGGCACAGAGGTTGAGCGCAAACAGAGCAAATGTAAGTGTGAGGGGTTCTTTGAGTGCAAGTGCAGGAAATATGTCCAGGCAGAAAATGTTTGAGTGTGAGCGTACAGTTTGAGGACAAGCAGAGCAAATTTAAGCACACACGAGGGCTTTTTCAGTCCACGGGTGCAAAATCTAAATGTGAAATTTATAAATCATGCTCGCAAATTGCTTGAAGGACCTCTTGCATTTAGATAAATAATTCCATACAATCCGTCCCAAAGGATGACTTTGCAAAGTGTGAAAATTGCACTGAGAAGTCCTTCAATCCAATGTGATGCACTTGTGAAGGCTAAGAGGTAGCAGGTTTCAGGAGCAAGTTAAATATTAAGTCGCATAATGTTATCTGTATTAATCACTAAATGGTCAGCTATTTTCATTACCTTTGCTTGACTATAGAGAACTGCAGAGTGGCCATCAATTGTAATCAGAGGTGTAGTGATAAATACAGAGGTGGGTACAGTAAACTATCCAAGGTGAGTAGTTTACCCACCTTGTTTGCCCTCATTGATTGATAGAGTTGATCTGAAAATAGGTGAGTAAACTATCTGCCTCATTTATTAAAGGGGTGGGTAAATTGTGTTTACTTGCGTTTACCCTCCACTACACCCCTGATTGTAATGCACAGTACAGTAGATTTGATCATGTGCATGATGGTAGCTGAGATAACCCTACGTGTTGTAGGGTTGTACCTGTCATTCTTTACACTAAGATAAACTGGAAAATTGGGAGGTTTTGTCATTTATAGGTTATTATTGATTATTGATTTTCATTGTCTGGCCCACTTGACACCAAATTGGGTCGCATGTGGCCCATGGACTAAAATGAGTTTGACACCCCTACATAGACTATTCTATATTTGTCTGTATTCTGAGGTTAAACTGATTGCCTCCTTTTTAACTTCTTTTTATCAGTTAAGTACAATATGAATTCTCTGCATCTTCTCTATTTAAAAAAAAATCTCCAAACAGTCACAAACAATGCCTGTGTACATGCTTACTCACATACTTAAGAGCAATTTAGTTTGTGAATAAAAAATGACACAGGTTGACACATGTTGAAGTTTTCAGCTTTTCCACCAAGTGGCACTATTGCCTCGTTTAAAATACTCATCCACAATAGCAGCCATGAGTTCTTTCGAGGTCACAAGCCTGGGTAACAAGACAAGTGTGCAAGAGAATGCATTTATCTAGAGTGGAACAAAGATAGATTTGACAAGGAAACATATTCTCTGACAATTCTCCCGGCACACATGCTCACAGGCGTGCACCTGTTGGGGAAGCTACTTTGAAAGCATAGCTTAGGAAGTGACCAACTACCATGGAAGTAGGTGAACTACTACAGCAAAGCTACCCTGGCAGATATGTAGTTTAGGAAACTACTGTAAGCTACACAGAAAAAGTCGTTCAAACTACTTGGTGAAGGAAAGCATTCAATTGACAATGTACACATGCAATACATGAAATACAATATAATAGCCTACAAAAAAGTCACATGCCAGTAAAAAAATATGCATCCTTTCATTGTATTGGCCAAAATTGAAGTTTGAGTAGTTAAACTACACAAAGATGACCAAAAAGTAGTTTAACTGATTCACTACGCAAATATGAGTGTAGTTGAAGTACAGTACCAGCAAGCTACTGCAAAATGTAGTTAAACTATGTAGTTCAACTACATGTAGTTCACTACTCCTTAACACTACGTTCACATTATTGACACCTGTCAGTGGACTGCAAATGACTGTGAGTTATAGTCATTGAAATGCCTTCTGAGACATTCCAATGACTATAACTCACATCTGCATGCAGTGGTGAGCAAACATATCATACTTCCTCTGGCTGTATAGACAGGAAGCAGAAAGCCTTTCTCAAGAGACGGACAGATTCACACACAAAGAGACAGCTCACCGAATGCACTTAGTCACAAGTGTTATGAGCGCTGCAGGTTCACGATGAGGCGCTGCCTGCCATCCGTTTGGGCCACTTTGCTGTTTTGCCTGGGTCTGCTCACTAGTCACTGTGGTAAGAAGAGCATTATTTTTGTACATCACATGAAATTCCTGCACTTTGATTTGATTCTGCTGAGTGGTTGAGTGATAATAATGTGATATAACAGAGGGTGCGAAATATAGTTCTCATGTAGAACATTTTGATTGTTCAGATCAGTCATGCTTGTTATCTCTGTTGAGCACATCTTAAGTAAAGCATAATTGTCTGTCTGACTTCAGTATAGCCCATTGTTCCATTTTCATCTTGAGAATAGACAAGGTACACTTGATGGATCTGACACGTTGAAAAATGGCCTAATGTACTTTTGAAATGGTATCTTCTTCATATTGTTATAAAATTGTAATTTGCAAAGCATGCTATGATGAAAACATTGTGAAATATCTCTGGTGTAACTGAGCTATAGAAGATGCTTCACTTCTGTTTTCATCTCACACTATCTTAGACACAAACAATTTGTTCTTGACACAGACAAACCCTGGCAAATGATTTCCATCAAACTAGAATAAGGCAACAACTAATTATCATTCTTTACATTTTGGAGAAAACCATCAAAAAGTTGTCCCTACTTCCAGGTCTTGTCCTTATACAACATGTAATGAAAAAGCAGAACATATAGACATATTATTGTAATTATGTACAGTTTCTAAATGATAACGCTGTCTTGCCTGCATCTAAAGTGTAACAGTGCGACAGAGGATGTTAGACCCTGGAGTCTAACACTGGTTTCAAAGGTGATTGACATGTGATTGTGTCTCTATACTCAGGAGAGACCAGAGTGCTAACTGAAGCGCAATCTGGCCCTCTTTATCGTGTGCTGGGCTACCCGCTCTCCATCTCCTGCAATGTGAGTGGCTTCCCCAATCCAGATACCAGGAAGGAATTTCAATTTCATATGTTTAGACCTGAGCGACCTGACAAAGAGATCAACATCATCAGCACCAATGACCAAGATTTTAGCTATTCTGTCTATAGCAAACGTGTGCATGATAATGACATCACTGTGGAGCACGTGTTGCCAAACTCAGTCCTCTTTAAGATCAAACATCTGGAGGAGAAAGATGGAGGGGATTATCAATGCTTTGTAATAAACCCGCCGGGACAACCTTATGATGGAACGTACAGCGTTAAGACTACAGTTAAAGGTAAGAACTTTTTAAATATAATGACCATTCACCACTAGCTCTGATGTTAAAATGTTATGGCTAGACTTAAATATTTAATTTAATAATTATTTTTATTTCAGTTTTATTCACAATTAGAATTCTAAATTTCTTCTAAACAAATTAACCAAAGTCACTTTATAGCTGTGTTGCAAAGCAAGAGTAAACAGTAAACCATCTGATTGTTAATGAGAAGCTGTATCTAATTTTGATGTCTTGGTCTCACTCTCCAATGTCATGCCATAGTGATCGACAATTCCCTAATCATCTCTTTGCCCGTGCCTGCGTCCCTGAGCCATAATGAAGGCGACCCGCTCACTCTAATGTGCCAAGCTTCCAGCAACACCGTCCAGCACACCCATCTGTCTCTTACTTGGTATCTCCAAAGAGACGGGGAGGAGAATGCCCACCCTATCATCTCTCTGGAGAAGGATTTGACACTGAGTCCGGGGCCGGGGTTTGAAGGGCGCTACCAAGCTGGACTCATTGGGTTGGATAAGGTTGGAGAGGCCACGTACAGGCTAAAGATGGCTCAGCTGAAGCTGTCGGACCAGGGCAAGATCTACTGCCAGGCTCAGGAGTGGATCCAGGATCCGGACCGCTCTTGGCACTCTATCGCACAGAGGAGCGCAGAGGCAACCACCCTGAATGTCAAAGCCAAAGGTTGGAGGCATCTCAGCATTTGATTGCTTGATGTGTTATTCTGTGTAGCACACACTCGTGTGATATGAGTTGTCATTTGCACATTATTTCAAGATTCAAGATATTTATCGTCACTCTGTTCATTGTATAAGGACATACTGTACGTGTGAAATTCTTATGTAAGGGCTCCACTACAAGACATAGTGAAAGTCAGTAGGTACATCATTTCAAAAACAGTAATACATATACTCAATGGTACGTATATAAGGCAATCCGTGAAAACACACGCACGCGCACGCACGCATGCACACACACAATACAATAGAAATACAATGAGGTAGACTTGTACCCATTGTCACTAGAAGGTGCAGTCAGGACAAGTTGTACTCTTTTTCTAAGTGTAGTTTGTGTTGCCCTTGTGACAGGATGTGTGGTTGCTGATCTCGCTGTGCTTATTTCTTGTCTTGGTTAGAGGTGGTAGACAAGGGGTCTCTGCTGGTGAGAGTCTCTGCACAGCAGGCAGCTCTGCAGGAGGGGCAGGAGCTGTCTTTATCCTGCAGTCTGGACGCTCAGAACCTGGCTGAGCGGTTCTTCTCGGTAGCCTGGCTCCGGCAAAATGTGGAGCTCGCCCGCATCGGCCCGACGGGGGTTGTGTCTGTGGGGCCGGAGTACAGCGGGCGAGAGAAAGAAGGAGAGCTGAGGGCGACCCGGACCGGGGACAAAGATCACCGGCTCATCCTGCGGCCTGTCAGAACCCAGGACCAGGGACAGTATGTATGCAGAGCATGGCCTCAGGACAGAGGCGCAGATGGGGCCTTCACACAGGGAGCAGCCCAGGACTCCAGTTCCCAGCAGGTCACCATCTCAGCCACAGGTCAGTCAACACCTCAGCCCACACTGACTTACAGTAAAGTTAAAAACACAATTCTAGACATGTATTAGACAAAACTATACCACAGACACTCAAACATGCCTGCTATTCACACCGTGTCTTGTGTGACCACAGAGAGTGGACTCTCGGTTGAAATGGAAGAGAAGGATGTCCGTGTTAATGAAGGTGACGGGCTGAAGCTCACGTGTAAAGTGGGCGAGGTCAAAGGTCAGCTCTCTGTCACCTGGGAACGCAGATCGCCACTCTTCAGGGATGTCATCGGTGTAAGCCAGGAGGGGGTGATGGAGGTAGGGGAGGAGTTCCGACAGCGCAGCGTCACGGCAGTGCGGCCATCAGCTGACACCTTCACCCTGAAGCTGAATGAGGTCAGACAGGCTGACGCAGGTGTCTACCAGTGCACCGTGTCTGAATGGACCATCACGAGCAACGGCAAAATACAAAAGACCAACAGCCAATCGCAGACTGCCAATGTGTCAGTCAATCTTATAGGTAAGAAACATGTTGTTTATTAGGCCTATACAGTAGCTACCATGGTATAGCGAGCCTATTGTATGTGGGACATTGTGACATCTTTAGCATTTGTGTCAACAAATTCTTGTGAAAACAATAAGTAAAGATAAGATATGATATGATGTACCTATGGAGTAGATTGTAACGGCATGTGACCCCCCGATTGCCACACCTCCCTTTGGCCAGTGGGCGTGGAAAGTTCATCAGTTCTAAGTTGGCCCATGGCCACAGCCTTTGCCACACCCCCTTTTGGCTAGTGGGTGTGGAAGGTTAATCACTTCTAAGTTGGTCCATGACCAACCTTTCTGCCGAGTTTCATGCAAATCCGTTCATAACTTTTTGAAATATCCCGCTGACAGACAAAAGGGCGAAAACATAACCTCCATCCAATGTGGAGGTAATTAATACATGAATTTGCTTAATTAATTACTTCTTTAGCATAACTGGTCATGTTTAATATACCAGGGTGACACTACCGTATGTTCATCTTGTTTTAAAGAAGGAAATAAGATTGAGAAACTTTGTGCCAGGTAATACAGATTTCTGATCGTGTGTAGCATACCTGAAAGCAGAGACAGACAGTATCATTCTAACCACTTTCTTTTACTTTGAGCCAACTTCTCCTTTCTTACTAGCCACTGCTAACACTATTATAATTATCCTACAGAGTCCTTTTTAAGAGTGTCTCTACACAGTCGCGACACTTCAGCGACTGTAGGCGACGAGGTGAAGTTGCTGTGTCGGCTCAGAGGGCCACGCCTGCCGATGACGCTGACATGGAGCGTGCAGCGTGAGAACGCCTCATCCCCAGATAACATCCTGACACTGCACCCTAATGGTGACATCAATTGGTCAGGAGACCAGCCCCGCTACCAGGTCAAAACAGAGACCCTTCCGATTCAGAATGAAGTCCAGCAGACTCTGCTCATCATGGGTGCGAGCCAATGGGAGGCGGGACGCTACCAGTGTGAGGCATCTGTCATCCTGGAGAGCAGATACAAGAAGCTGCCTTCCAACCCGCTGGCTGTGAGGGTGAAGAACCCAGGTATTGCTGCTTATGTTCATAATGTTCTGACTCCTGTGTTGTGCATTGTGTTACTCTCCCTTCTCAGCACGTTATGACAAAATTCTTGTGTCTCCCTCTAGTGAGTGAACTCTCTCTGACCTCCACCCCCACTATGGAAGGAAACATCAACACTGACATAGACATCACATGCTCAGTTAAGAAGGCAACCTCTCCCTTGTCTCGCTTCGCCGTCACCTGGCTGGTCCAGAGCAAGGCCATTTTAAGCTCCAACCGTGATGCCGTGGTCACATTTGGACCGCAGGTAGAGTCGAGCCATGGCCAGCGAATCAGCATGAAGCGCAGTGAGGGTCCTAGCTTTGACTTGACTGTTCGGCAGGCTCGGATCGGGGATAGAGGCGTGTACATGTGTAAGGTGCTGGAGTGGCTACAGGATCCTCGTGGCCGGTGGTATGAGCTCTCGTCAGTCAACGCAACCACAGAGCTACGCATTAGTGAGCCAGGTACAGTACGTTTGCTGAAAGTGTGCACAGATTTAACAAAACACTTACACAGTGGCATCGAACCCGTGCCATTAAGTGGACAGAATAGTGAGTTCTCCATTCGTTTACATTTCTCCTCTCTGCTCTCTCTCTCATGTTCCAGCCAATGACTTGCGTTGTAACAAGACAGAGCAGCAGGTAGGGGCTGTGGAGGGGGAGGAGGTGGAGCTCACGTGTGCCCTGGCCTCAGGTGCCTCCAGCCCGTCCACTCTCTACTCCCTCACTTGGCTCTACACAGGATCTGATCCTGCCCTGACGACGATGGTCCCCCTGGTGGAGCTCGATCACAGCGGGCTACTGAGGTACCCAGACAACCAGGGGCTCCGGGGCCTGCAGGGCAGACTTCGTCTCTCCAGGCCCACTCACAGCAGCTTCCATCTAGGAATCCAGAGCGCCCGCCAGGGAGACAGCGGGACCTACCGGTGCCAAGTGGAACAGTACCAACTGGATCAGCAAGGAGGGGGCTGGCAGCAGAAGGCCTCAGACGATTCTGGCCCGATCGCACTGCGTGTAAAAGCTGCAGGTATGATGATTGCATCACTCGCACTATGAACACAATGTAACTGTACAGCACTATGAACACATGTATGTACTGTACAGCACTATGAACACATGTATGTACTGTACAGCACTATGAACACATGTATGTACTGTACAGCACTATGAACACATGTATGTACTGTACAGCACTATGAACACATGTACAGTATGTACTGTACAGCACTATGAACAGTGAACACATGTATGTACTGTACAGCACTATGACTATTCACCTACCAACATCATCTCATGTGCATATCTGTGTGCTTGCACTTGCTTGTGTTGCATACTTAGAGGCACAATTGCACCTTGGTTTCAGCAAAATGACTGCACTAACTTCTCTATGTTGTATGTTTTTTATGGCTTTAACTGATGTTTGTTGATGGTACCGTGTTACATTGTTTGCTGTCTCCAAGTCCATGTGTGTGTGTGTGTGTGTGTGTGTGTGTGTGTGTGTGTGTGTGTGTTTGTGTGTGTGTGTCAGTTCAGCTTTAGCTTGTTCTAGTTGATACGGTCTCTCTTAACATCACTAAATGATTATGTTCTGCCTTCTGCAAAGCCTTTGGCGCTGAAAAGATCTCACTGAGACCGTTCATTTGATAATACTCTTATTCGCCCAAAATTGCCTCTTTGTCTACAAGTCCTCAATTTGCACATGATCTCCTCTTCTAAGCGTAGCGTTTGTGGACGATGTGACAGGATGTGTGGTTTCTGATCTCGCTGTGCTTATTTCTTGTCTTGGTTAGAGGTGGTAGACAAGGGGTCTCTGGTGGTGAGAGTCTCTGCACAGCAGGCAGCTCTGCAGGAGGGGCAGGAGCTGTCTTTATCCTGCAGTGTGGACACTCAGAACCTGGCTGAGCGGTTCTTCTCGGTAGCCTGGCTCCGGCAAAATGTGGAGCTCGCCCGCATCGGCCCGACGGGGGTTGTGTCTGTGGCGCCGGAGTACAGCGGGCGAGAGAAAGAAGGAGAGCTGAGGGCGACCCGGACCGGGAACAAAGATCACCGGCTCATCCTGCGGCCTGTCAGAACCCAGGACCAGGGACAGTATGTATGCAGAGCATGGCCTCAGGACAGAGGCGCAGATGGGGCCTTCACACAGGGAGCAGCCCAGGACTCCAGTTCCCAGCAGGTCACCATCTCAGCCACAGGTCAGTCAGCACCTCAGCCCACACTGACTTACAGTAAAGTTAAAAACACAATTCTAGACATGTATTAGACAAAACTATACCACAGACACTCAAACATGCCTGCTATTCACACCGTGTCTTGTGTGACCACAGAGAGTGGACTCTCGGTTGAAATGGAAGAGAAGGATGTCCGTGTTAATGAAGGTGACGGGCTGAAGCTCATGTGTAAAGTGGGCGAGGTCAAAGGTCAGCTCTCTGTCACCTGGGAACGCACATCGCCACTCTTCAGGGATGTCATCGGTGTAAGCCAGGAGGGGGTGATGGAGGTAGGGGAGGAGTTCCGACAGCGCAGCGTCACGGCAATGCGTCCATCAGCTGACACCTTCACCCTGAAGCTGAATGAGGTCAGACAGGCTGACGCAGGTGTCTACCAGTGCACCGTGTCTGAATGGACCATCACGAGCAACGGCAAAATACAAAAGACCAACAGCCAATCGCAGACTGCCAATGTGTCAGTCAATCTTATAGGTAAGAAACATGTTTTTTATTAGGCCTATACAGTAGCTACCAGCTTACCTGGTAACTGATTTGATGATTGGATGTAGTTCCAGTTTGATTGTATATATACGCCATGTCCGCCTGTCTCGGCACGACGCTGATGAAGGCTACCCGCTGAAACGTGTTCGTTGTTGCTGCTGTACAAGCTAAGTATTAAAAAAACCTAAAGGACTTTTGTTCTCTTTTGTGCGTTTCTACCGTGGCCCTGCACCTTTGAAGTGTGCTCGCTACTGCTGTTGTTTTCAGTCAGCACCTCAGCCCACACTGACTGAAGCCCAGAACACACCAACCCGACTAGTGGCAACGAAGGCTGACTGTTGTGTCGCCTCGTGTCGCCTGTGTCGTGGCCAAAAAGGTTGCCCTTGAACACACCGAAATGACTACAGCCGACGGTCAACTATAGCACGGAAAACCTATGTACTAATAGTGTCAGACGAATGAACTCTCCATACCAGCAGGGCAGCAAGCTGGGTGTTTATTTAGTGTTTCCCCAATAATTTCATCTCACAGATGGGAAACACTATAGCAGTTACTATAAGACTGAGTTATATAGAAACACTGTTCGCAGTTATTAGCTAGTACAGAGTCAAAGACCCCTAAAGTCATGTTTCAAGATGTGTATAAAATACTCTACTTTGAATAATAATTTGTGTCTGTCTGATGGTTTTTCCCACAAAAAAGGTTAAATTATCTTGTTAGAATCCTTAAAATGACTTCCCCTCCTCCCTCATTTAAAAATCCAAAGCAACCAATCATGGTTATCTAGTTAGAACATACAGTAACTAGCCAATCACAGCATACAACACAGGCTTTTCAACACATTCTCACTATTGATAAAGTGAAGACAAGGGTTCCTGGCCGATCTGCAGCACATGACGAGTTGGGAGTAAGAATGTGTTGATGCTTCAACTGCCAAATACTGGACAGGGATTGGCTCAAAGATTCGTGATGTCACGAAGCTTGCTCGTTGAAAATCGCCTTTTCAGTGAGCTCAGAGAAACTTTCCACTTTCAGCAGACGATTGTGGAAACAGCCTCCTAGTGTCAAACTCTGCACACAGACATCATTCTGCACAGTGAAGCTCGGACATCCAACTGAAAGAGCAAGAAGAAAAACTGATTTTTGACTTTAGGGGGTCTTTAAATATTTATAGAGGCAGTTGCTCCTCTTTCTGCAAGCCTGATGTCTGCAATTATTATAAAAATTAATTATTCTAATGTAGACAGGGTAGATGCAGCAGTGTGCTGTCTCTCTCTCTCTCTCTCTCTCTCTCAGACAATTTCGGCCAAAAATGTTGTTATTTTGAAAATATGTTTTAGCATGGCATTACAGTGGCACCCGGCCACAGTGGCTGACCAGCTAATCAGAATGATTTCTCTCACCGACGCCTCCGATGCAAATTCAACATGCTGAATCGCTGCCAACAAGGCCGACTGTGCCAACGGTGACACACCGTGATGAACGGGGACACACCGCAGAGACTCGAGCGACAGACGCTCAGCGATGGCTCACACATTGTCTGGGGCCTTTACAGGAAAGGAAAAAGCACAATTATTTTGATGTGCATTAGACATAACACGTACACAACCACAGACACTCAAACATCCTGTCAAACAGTCACACGCTCTGCCACAGCTATGCCGCGCTACGTGCGATCAGACTGAAACTTTCAGGGGGTGTAAAGAGCACCCGTGCGGGTGACCTGACAGAGATGGATTTTTTAATTAGGGCAGATGAATTGCCCTAAGGCTAATTGCCCTAAGGCAGAGGCTATATAGTTCAGTGATGAAGTCATCAGTGATGATGCCATCAGTGATGTCATCAGTGATGATGTCATCAGTCTGAGGCTCACGAGAGAGACTGAGGGAGAGGGAGAGAGAGGAGAGGGATAGAGGGGAGAGAGACTGAGGGCGAGGAGGAGAGGGAGAGAGACTGAGGGAGAGAGAGAGGGGGACATTGCGCGCGCGCCAATATGCTGCAACAGCTGAGCTGCGTATGTGAGCTGCAGGGCCAGCTTGGCAAGCTGCAGGACGGGCGAGCCTAGGAATCGAGCGCGAGGAAGATGGCAGCGGAAAAGTCAGGAATATTGACTGTCAGTGTTTATGCAGAAGGTGAACACAGAGTGATGTGATTTGGAGTTGCTTTGAACAAATAGTCTGCCATTTTGGGAAATCAATTTGTAAATCTTGTGAACTGCAATGCATTTTCCCAGCCACAACAACTAACACCTTATTGCTTCTTTTTGCCTTCAGGAGGGGATGTTGAAGAAGTCTCTGGGCCAGTATCTACCCAAAGCATGTTGGTGGGTGTTTTCACAGGTGTTATCATCTGTTTATTGGTGGTCGTCTTCCTACTGGTGCTGAAGATATTTCGGGGTTCAAGAGTCAAGAAGCCAGGTGATTCTCTGTGGGCAGAAGAACACCCTCTGAAAACCAAACCCAGTGCAGACTCAGTGGACTGCACTTCTTAGACGAGTGGATGGAGGGGAGAAGCGAGAGGAGAGGAGAGGAGAGGAGAGGAGAGGTGAGGAGAGGAGAGGAGAGGAGAGGAGGAGAGGAGAGGGGAGGGGAGGAGAGGAGAGGAGAGGAGAGGAGAGGAGAGGAGAGGAGAGGAGAGGGGAGGGGAGGGGAGGGGAGAGGAGAGGAGAGAGGAGAGGAGAGGAGAGGAGAGGAGAGGAGAGGAGAGGAGAGGCGAGGGGAGGGGAGAGGAGAGGGGAGGGGAGGAGAGGAGAGGAGAGGGGAGGAGAGGAGAGGCGAGGCGAGGAGAGGGGAGGAGAGGAGAGGAGAGGGGAGAGGAGAGGAGAGGAGAGGAGAGGAGAGGAGAGGAGAGGAGAGGAGAGGAGAGGAGAGGAGAGGGGAGGAGAGGAGAGGAGAGGGGAGGAGGAGAGGAGAGGAGAGGGGAGGGGAGGGGAGGAGGAGAGGAGAGGGGAGAAAATAAGATAGGATAGGAAAATATAGGCATAGTGGAAGGATTGTATATTGATGTTTTATCATTCAAATGTTGACTTTTTATACAGTGTGTAGAATCAGAATCAGCTTTATTGGTCAAGTATGTACAAATACAAGGAATTGGGCTCTGGTTTGCTTTGCTCTCAACATACAGAAAAGGACGAAAGAAAGATGTGCACAAGTTAAAACAGGCCAGGCAAGAAGGTTACATTTAGACTGACGGATACAATTTAAGTTACATTAGCCTTTATTTAGACAACAATAGTTTAATGTACTCATATACATTTTCATTTATGTTACACATAGTTATTATAGCATTATGCATAGATACATACACAGACACATACATTTGAAGATTTCCCTCTCCCACCATGCCCTGTGTACAGCGTCATGATAACAGATTTGAGTCTAGAGAGGGCTGCCTTCAATGTGGACGTCAAAACATGTAGTAATCTCATATCTGTCTATAAGTATCTTTGACTGTCGACTTTCATGTAAACTTGTAAATCCATCCGTGAATGTGCAAGAGTGCATCACTTGGCCAAGATACATGTTAATACATTAATTTTAAGATTAGCAAAAATGTACAGTATACAATAAGTGTGGTGTAAATTGTCAATTTTAAATACGTATATGAAGGAATGTAAATTTACAGTAACTACTATACAATAATAAGTGTGGTGTAAGTGTCTATTTTAAATACGTATATTATGAAGGAATGTATGTACAGTAAATGTGTACTGTAAATACTCCACATAGGATTGTAAACAAAGGCTTATATGTTTCCAGATATTGCATGGTTATACTGTATGCCGTTCAACATGGGGGAAAAGTGGATGTTGTACAGAGGTTTAAATACAGATGTTTCAGATATTGCACAGTTAAATACCGTTCAATGTGAACAAGGCTTTGAGTCAGGTGTTGCACAGTTATTTCCCAGAAAAAACGTACCTCAAATAGTGAGTGTGTGTGCACAGTACATTTAACACAGTAACATTGTTCCACAGTAAGCGTATAAGCTAACTGTACGTTTGAAAGAACTTCTGGAGGTAGAAGACATGACCATGACTTCAGAAGCTACTGTCTCGAGCAAAAGTTTAGCGATTCTTTTTGAATGAATGTGTGATGCAGCTGTTTCATTATGAATGTAGTCTAAATGTTGTACTCGTCATGCAGTTGGGAATCGTCTCCCCCTGTTGAACTGATGAACTTCATTAAACGGATACAATTAAAGAGACACTTTTAGCTTCATCGCCAAAGCTTATTTGCATAATCACCAGATTCGTTCTGCCTACAATGGACAATGAGCTCGGCAGCCGCTCATCTTTGTGGGTTTACACTCGCAAAGTGACATACAGTATTCTGATGCAAGATGAAGAAATACATAGACACACGCATGTCAGGGAGGAATCCTTTCAATAGCATGTCTGGCAGTGTGGGGAAGAGAGAGCGAGGCACGTCATGTGGTAACATCGATCAGCATGATGGCGAGACGGGAAGTGCTCTGTGGTTCTTCTGCTGTGAACAGGATGGCTCTGCGGTCCGCAAATCTGTCGAAATGTGTCAAGTGACTCAGGGTCTCTGGTAAGATGTTGCATTCAGGCCATGGAAAGTTTTCTTTCAGTGCATTTGCTCTCATGGTGTGCTTGTTTTACTCAATGAGTGTCCATCTTTTTTGATGATTCGCCTTTTTTTATGCATTAATAATAATACAGTGGTTCCCAAACTTTGTTCTGTCTTCTGGAGACTCACTTTTTAAAAATGAAAAGCCACCCAATTCACAATATGCCATATCTGTCAATCGTGAGATGAGCGGATGTGTGAATAAACAAACGTTTGTACTTCTTTGTGTTGCTTGCTTACCGTATGTGTGTTTGACCTTCCCCAGCCCCCCTGAGCAGTGTTGTGAAGGGTCAGGCAGTGGAGATGGTCATTATAAATACCTGGGCACCATCATTGATAACCACCGGAAATTGGATTCAAACACTGAAATGCTGTGTAGAAAGACCAGCTATGGCTTTTTTGCTAGGCTACTGTAAATTCCAGATTGACTCTAATGACACTGTTTTGAATTCATTCATTCATTCATTCAATCATTCATTCATTCATTCATATTCAAGAAGCAGGTGCTTAAAAAAGCGACATCCATCCGTTTAGACTACATAGTGCCCATCCTCTTAGCTCAGAGTAGCCTACAAGCTGTTACGTTTAAGTGTCCCTATTGTCCTATTGTCAAGGGTGTTACATTTTCAAACAGAGGGCTGGTTAGCTGACTTGGGAGACATCTCAGGTTTCAAGTGCCATTACTTTATTGCCATTCAACATCATTGATAGGAATTTGGTTTAGTGAGCTCACACGGAACACAGGACATGAAGACGAACAATCCCCCTCACATGCGATACGCATAAAGTGCAAAGATACTGGTACTTTAGAGCACCAATACTTTACCTAAATAAAACAACACTCCCACAGGGAGGCTACAGAACCACGACCAGCTGTGGTAAATGCAATCTGGGAGCAAATGTACAAGTGTAGTACACAGTGTCCACACGAAAAGTGTGCTGCGCCACTTTCCACACAGGTTTCAGAATTGTATCCACGGGCCGTGAGAATGTGCGTACGGGTACACATCTCTCACACCATGCACACTGTGAGTCCGACGAGTGTGATGTGGCAAAAAAGGATAGTGTGATTTATTTTTTGGGCATTGCACCTTTATTTTATTTAGATAGGACAGTAGGCAGACAGAGAGGGGATGACATGCGGCAAAGGACCTCAGGTCAGATTCGAACCCGTGTCGGCCGCGCGAAGGACCGAGCCTCCATCGTACGCATGCTACCAGGTGAGCCACAGGATAGTGTGAATTTGGGTGACATTTTATTTCGATCTTTTTTTGGGCTACTATGATATATTGTATATATTTTGTTACATGGTTTTTATGCTTGCTACAGCACACATCTCCCTCTTGGGACGATGGACTTATAATAATAGTCTATGCTTGGGACAAATAAATAAATAAACTTGAACTTGAACTTGGGTGTGCTGAGTTTTAACAGATGTTGCTACTCAACAAAAATGGATGATGGAATGTACACTCCCCCAAATTAAAGTAGTCTTTCTCCCTGTCTCTGCATCAGCCCTGTATCAATGTTTAACACCCCATCTGTGTGAGAGACTACAATAGAATCCATTTTGTCCTCTCATTTTTGAGGAAACATGCCTGGACATCAGAGGAAAAGCTCTCGTCAGCTGAACGTAGCTATAGCAGTCCTGCTGTAGCCTACAACCCAGGCTAAAACCAACAGTGGTTTCCTGAAGAATATGAAAATCTAAAGTAGCGCAAAGAACTGAGGCTGAGTGTTGTCCCCTCGGCCCCAGAGAGACGAGTAGTTCTGCCTTTGCTCTTTGCATGATGCCGGCCCTTCACAGTCTAGTGGGCTGGCTCTCTCACAAGAGAATACACTGTTAAAATCTCCCTCTCAACTTTACTGTCATTCTGCTCCCTCGTGTTTCCATGGCAATGCCTGGCAGAGCAAACATTGAATTTGGGAGGCAAATCAATGATTGTGTTGATGCAGCTTAGATATAAGTGGGATACACATGGCATGTAGGCTACTGTACAGCGGCAGCTATGCTAGTCGCTCATCATGCATTATTTTCCTCTGTACTGCAGCAGCCTCTGTAGCCTTTTCTATTTGAAATGGTAAAAACATGAGCATGAACCATATGAACAGTCACAGGATATCATAAAGTAACATCTTGTTGCCACATTGTGTTACACCTGGCTGGTTCATCTCCATTACTTTCATCCCTTACAGAAAAACCACATGAACTTCACATGTGCTAAATCACATGTGCTCACATGTGCAAAATGACATGTGATCGCATGTGATCGCATGTGATCACATGTGATTTGTGCACATGTGCAATTTCACATGTGATGACATGGGAAAACATGTTAAATTTCACATGTGAAAACATGTGGAACACATGCTTCCCATGTGCTTTGCCAAGGGAAGCATGTGGTTTTGGAACATGCTTCCCTTGTATCAACAAGTGTGTGATACCCATGTAAATTCCCATGTGATTACATGTGAAACCTATGTGATTACATGTGAAACCCATGTAAATGTTATTTTCCACATGTGGGAAAACATGTTGCTATACAACATGTGGCAAAACATGTTATCACATGTTATAACATGTGATAACATGTTTTCCACATGTGAAAATGTTCCAAAACCACACGCTTCCCATGGGTTTCACATGTGTTCCACATGTTTTTTCACGTTTTTTTTTTTTTTAATTTAAGTGATCTCAGACCGTTGTGATTTGGCTTTAGCCCGATGGCCTGTCCCTCATGTGCTGTGAACTCACTGGCTTGATGAAAAAGTTGTATAATAATAACAAAGGAACTACCAATAACATAGACAAGAGCATGGGCACAAGCTTATACCACAAACACACACACACACACACACACACACACACACACACTCACGCACGTGCACACACACACACACACACACACACACACACACACACACACACACACAGGTACACACAGCACGTACAGACACACAGAGAAAAAAGAGGAAGAGAGAAATAGATTTTCTATAGGCCTTTATAGCACATTCCAAACACAAAGAGAAAGCAGATTAAAAATAAATGAATAAATGGCGCAGTTAATTAAAGTTAACCCCTAATAAAGCTCCTTGATGACAGAACAGTGTTTCTGCGGGGGAAGGGACGGTAGAGGGAGAGAGACACTCAAGCTTCCATCTGCATGAAATACATAATGCCACTTGTGACTCTGAAAAGTATATTTACCACGTGCGCAGCGTGCGCAAGCACGTGGTCAATAGAAGGCTTTTTGGGGTGAGTCATGCATTCATTCATTCAGTCAGTCAGGAACGGGTAACGGATAGGACATCATCAGTGATGATGTCATCAGTGATGTCTGATCGTTCCTGGCTGAGGCTATATACGTGGTGGGCATATAAGTAGGGAGAAGAGGACAAGTGGCGCATCATCTCCAGAGGACGCACATGGTCCTCCTGGGCCAAATTTGCCCTTGTTTGAACCCCTTTTCGTCTCCTCACCTCGAATCAGCAAATCTCTGTAGGCGTCGGCTCCTGAGTCTCCCCTCTCTTTCTCTTTGACATTCTCTTTGCTCACAGAGACACACAGGCCTGACAGAACTGCCTTCTTTCTGCTCCTTGGCTGAATCAAAGGCTACATGGTTTTACTCTATGTTGCTCTCTCTCTCTCTCTCACTGTGCCTGTCTCTCTCCCTCCCCTCGTTGGTCGGCTCGTCATCTGTCAACACTAGAGGGGGCCGTTGTTATCCATAAGCACAAGGACACAGTCCACAGATAAAGGTGAGATGCTGGAGCGAGGGTTAGTACATAAGTATTTCATTGCTCAACAACAACAGTCACCATGGTACCCAGTCTGAGCATCTGATAGGATTTCTAATGCACGCACAGCAGCTCATCCTGTCCTAAGTCACTGCCAATAGACTTCATTCTGTGCCATCATCACCAGTTGATATGAGATCTCTCTGCTGGCTACTTGGAGCTTGGTGTGTGTGTGTGTGTGTGTGTGTGTGTGTGTGTGTGTGTGTGTGTGTGTGTGTGTGTGTGTGTGTGTGTGTGTGTGTGCCTGCGTGCGTGCGTGCGTGCCTTGCGTGCGTGTGAAATAGAACACACACACACACACCATCACAAACGAACACAGTACATCCTTCTCTCTGTACAGAGCTGCCTGGCTTTTCTTGTTGAGGCCCGATGGTTATCCCTCGAGACAGTGCCGGCTGGTATAGGAGCAGGCGAGTCCAAAACAAAAACAGCTTAAATGGTGCAATATGAAGTAAGAGCTTGTTTCTGCTCACTGTCGAGGGAGGTCTCAACAAACCGCCGTATGTATTCTCACATGCTATGAACACCCCGACGCTGCTTTATCCACCAGCCTACTCTTATCAAGACTGAGATTTGATCGTCTGTCTCCATCATGTATATGTACAGTATGTGCGTGCGTGCACGTGCACACGTGTAACTGTACGCATGTGCCCTGCATGCCTGTATGCGTACGTCGACATGTGTTTGTGCTGCTACCTCCAATCACATTTGCGCTGTGTTGTGTGTCACATCTGACAGAGACGAAATAAGGATTATGATGAAAATCTCTGCTTTCATTTTGACATAATGAAATCAGTTTCATGAAGCATGTATTGACCGACGTGTCGTAATGAAATCACTCTTGATTTTCTTTGTATTTGTTGTAAAGAATATTGCACCGGTAGGCACATGAATAAAACAATAAATCTCAACTGACTCATGGTGGAGTTTACCCCCCCCCCCCTCCTTTGTCATTCCTTCTCTATCCTCCATGGACCACTCCATTTAACAAGACAGGGAAGACATCCGCATGACAAATTGTCAATTTTGGGGGGAAATCCAGCACACTTTTGGCTGGTAACAGGATAAACAAACCTAATAGTGTTGATGCTTGTTTATAGGTCTGGAGGGGCCTTTTCAAAGGTTCTTGACTGCATGCAACTGCTGCATTCCTGTGGTGTGATCTTGCAGCCTCTCGTGGTTGCTACCGTAACTGTCATTCCTACTATTATTCAGAGTAGCTCGTTAATCAATCTTTAGGCATTCCTATCAAACCCTATAGTGACAGGACATCCGCTCAGTATGGATAACTGATACGACTAATGCTCTGGGACGTCACATGCGAGCTGCGTCGCCAGCCACAGCGGCAGAAGTCAGAGAAGTCGGATAGAGCAGGGACATTTCATTAGGCAGGACATTTCATTTGGCACAACTGTGATTTATTTTGACTGAACTTTACTTGGCTACGTGAGAAAATGGGAAAACAACAGTTCAGCTGGTTCAAGATTGCTTGTGAACAGTTTAGCTTTATCTGATGGCAACACCGACGGAGCCTCTGCAGAGAGAGGAGGCCTGTTAGCTGAGGGATGAGAGCAGAGAGGAACATGTGGACTGCTTCCAAAACATTCGCTCATGGTGTTTCAGAGGATGGGAGCAATTACAGCTCAGCTAGTGAGACTATCAGCGGAGGTCAAGCAAGCTGATAATCAGCCAGTTAAGGCCTTTCGCCGGTATACACTCTTGTTTACAAGACCCTTCTCAGCCTAACACCCCCTTACCTGTGTTACCTGTTGCTCCCAATGTCTGTCACACACAACACCCGGTCCTCACTCCATATCCAGTTAACCAACACCTCCCTCGGACTTGCATCATTTCAATCTGCTGCTGCCTGTGACTGGAATGCTCTGCAAAAAAACAAAAAAACAAAATCCCAAACTGGAAACATTGATTTCCATCTCTGCCTTCAAAGACGCCATTCTCACTGATACCTGCAACTGTTTCTCCACCATGTAATATCCCCATAACACTTCTCTCTCTCCCCACATCTCATCTGTTGATTTGTCTGCCCGTGTTTCATTGTGCCTGTTTGTTGATATTATTGTTGCATTTTGTGCTTTTAACTTGTTTTTATTGTCTAACCCACTTCTTCCTCAAGTGGCTCTTGTCCCTTTCCAGGCCGCCGTTGTAAATAAGAATTTGTTCTTAATGACTTGCCTGGTGCAATAAAGGTGAAATAAAATAACAATAAAGTATACCACTTGAGGCCTTTTGCCAGTATACCTACAGTAAGGCCTTCCTCACATCCCACCCATCATGGCCTAGCCTGGATGGAAAAACCTCACTCTATGGGCGGAACACCCGGAACCAAAGTGCGGTGCTCCAGGAAAAATATTCCGCTCAATTCTTGCATTCCGTTTAGAAAACATGGGCGACGCGAGTAACTAGCGTAACTAAAAACAAACACTCCGTTTGGTATGTCCATGCTTCTTATTTTTTCTCTAACTCGTAGCGACTGCCTACTGTTGTATTTCTGTGGGGGAACGAAAACACTGCAGCACAGGCCACCGAAAGACGGGGGCGGGTCTTCTTCTGTCTTCCTGCCTGTATTAACGCACACCAGGCTCTCTCTCCTCTGAGAGAGCCTGGTGACGCGAGGTTAATCACGGCCTAGCCTTCAAGATGTCCTTGGTGCGTTGTCCTGTAGCATCTGCCTGAGGGAGGAAGGGAGGAGGCATGGGAGCTCTGCTGTTCCTGTTGGAAAGCTCATGCGAAAACTGGAGACACAGTGACTGTCGTCTTCTTACACACTTCACAGCATGTCTGTACTGTATGAGTTTGCTTTCATCTCCTTCTCCTTCTCCTTCTCCCTCCATAGCTCTCATTAGCAGTGCTTACATTTCATTGGGTTGGGCCTTCTGTGTCTCAAGATGTATGATAATCGTCCTTTTCTTCATCTCCCAGTCATCTATCCTCCAACTTGTAACAATAAGCACATTCATGCAGACCTCTCGCCAAACTCACTCAGGGAGATCGACACCCACATCCATCACATTCTCTTGTGCACATTTAAGAGGGAGATGCCCCTCCTCCCCACCTGTAACCTTCAAAATGCCATGGTAACAGACACACCTGTAACCTTCAAAATGCCATGGTAACAGACACAGAAGGTTACCTCACTAATAGAAAGGATGATTGCAAATTTCAATTGACTGCTGCTTAGCCACCCCATGCCAACAGTTGTGGATTGATTAGTGGATGTTGTCCCCACATTACCTCTCATATAATGAATTAGAAGAAAAGACCAGGCAGTGGAGCAATTCAAATCAGGTAGAACCATAATTGTTATGCCGAATTCTGCATCCCTGCCGAGAATTGCATCCCCAGCCGTTCAAGTATACAGTAGCCTACTGTAGGTCTAGCTGCCGCCAGCAACGCTCGGCATAACACCGGATCCACTCCAAAATGTTCTTCCTTGGCCCATGCTACATCCGGTAACGCTTTAGAATACAGAGTACAGGGTAACAAGATCTGTACTTACACATCTGTACTTCCAGGGTAAGTACAGGGTACAACACTGCTTTAGAATACAGTCCACACCCCTGTACTTACACTGTATAGTTAGTATGTACCTACAAGGGAATTAACACTGCGTTAGAATACAGCCCGTGCCCCTGTAGCTACACTGTACTTACCCTGTAAGTCACATCTTGCGCCAAAGTACAGATGTAGTACCCTGTACTTACCCTGTAAGTACAGATTTGGTACCCTGTACTTACAGGGTAAATTCCCATCTTGTACCACATACTTACCCTGTAAGTACAGACTTTGTACCCCGTACTTACCCTGTAAGTACAGACTTTGTACCGTACAGACTTTGTACCCTGTACTTACCCTGTAAGTAAAGATCTTGCGGGCTGTATTCTAAAGCGTTACCCTACATCCTTCCACGAAGTTTCATGAAAATCGGGACAGTCGCTTTTCCGCAATTCTAATGACAGACAAACAAACACGCAAGCAAGCAAACGGCACCAAACATAACCTCCTTGGTCGGAGGTAATAAAGATGGCAGTGCATTCACATGCACTACACAATTGTTGGTTCTCTAAGCAGGCGCATATTATGTCTGAGGCTGCATCTGTGCTGTCTGGGCCATTCACATATTATACACGCACACCACCGTGCCAGGTTTGACGGCTGCCTGTGACTAAGCCAGTGAGCTGATAGCTTCATTAGAATGGTTTAGATGCTGTCATCCTCCCTCCTCCTTCCCCTGTCACCAGTACCGATGCTCTGCTGCGCCCATCCGCTTCCATCAGCCCCTCTCTGCATGTGAAGCTCTCCCTCAACTGCTGTCGCACTAACTCATGTCGCTAATTAGCTGACAAACTCTGTATAGCTCCACCAAGGGCCTGGTGCACTCATCCCACACGTGCGCCTACATCTGCATACGCACGCGCACGCGCATACACGCATACACACACACACACGCACGCACACACACACACACACACACACACACACACACACACACACACACACACACACACACACACACACACACACACACACAATAAACATGCACAGTAGCGTACACACCACCATAAAGAGCTACACAGTCACATAAACATTACTATTTTGCTCAATCTATCATAGTTTTACATACTGCATGCGCGCATATTCTTGAAGTCAAATCGTTCTTCCTCAATTATTTTCTAAATCTTCTCATCAGGAATAGATATGCCATCATTAATTGGTGATACATTTGTATTTAACAAGCAGTTGACAGACATTTTGGAGATTGTTATCTTTCCCCATATTTTCCAAAACAATATCTATTGTTGGCATGTGTGATGTGTTCCATTTAATCATTTGAACTAACAAAAAAGGATATGCTTCTCTTCACCCCTCCCCCACCCCATTGTCTGGCTACCATGGTAACCAATTCCTTGAGAATATTGCAGTTAAGAAAATGCACAATACCACTTATTATGACTGACATTTATCTCGGTTACATCTCATAATGATCCTTATTAGTGTTTTTTGTGACACCTGCATCAATTCCTATGGCTCACTGGCCAAGGTTGGGGAAATATGAAAATGTATATATATTTTTTTATATATTTATCTATCTATCTATCTGTCTGTGTGTCTTTCTGTCTCTCTCTCTCTCCCTCTCTCTCTACCCCTCTCTCTCTCCCTCTCTCTCTTTCTCATCTGCGTCTCTTTCTTTTTAAGCGGCTGGTTGACATTGAGGCAGGCAGGCCTGGCTGTCACACATCATCAGGGTCTTATAGTGTGACAGCTGGGCTTGAGGGCAGAGCAACGATCTGGTCTACGTCTACATATCTCATCTTTTTCATGTCCAGAGCACAGCCAGAGTCAGAGTCAGACAAGTTAGCGTAGGATCCCGTGGCATTTTCATACATTCTCATCATCTTCCAGTCTCTCTCTAATTGTTATACAGATTTGGCCATTGCAAGAAGCTCCTTTTCATTCATTCATTCATTCATTCATTCATTCATTCATTCATTCATTCATTCATTCATTCATTTATTCATTTTCACTGAATTAGGAAATTAGCTGGCAGGCACTACTGTTACATTACGCCCTTCAGACATGAAATTATAAGTGATATTAATCTTCAAGTTTTAGAATATATATTTTCCTTTTACTTTGAGTACTTATTATGTTTATAGGGATTTAAGTGAACACTAGGCGGAGGCATAGTATCATGACACTATTATTAATGTAGTACTGGAGGTCTGCCTTTAGGGGGAGCTCTAGGGAAAGTACTGACATTGTACTTCCGGGGGTGAAAGGTGACCTGATCTATAAATGATTGCGTCAGAGAGAGACTGGAAGGATGAATGCATGTGAGACTTATTGAAGCACGTTGACGCTGGCACTGGACTGCGTTTGGGCAAAGCAGAGGGCTATCCTGTGGACTCAGGGTTGGAGCCGCTGTTGGCCGAAAGCAGCTGTGGGTGTGAACATTGAGAAGACACGCACACCGGAGATGAATGCAACTGAGAACATCAAGTTACTAGTAGCTAGCGGGACGATGTTAGTTACTATACAAACCAAAGTAGACCTGGACATCGATGTATTTTCCATACCAAGCCATCGTACCTTGTTATCATCATCACTGTCTGGGACTGGGATTCTCACACATCTACTGACTGTGCAAACCAGCACAGGATCCGAGTCACAGATTTGTGCCACGTCAACCGTGTCCAGATCCCAATTCTCAGTGGGCAGTGGGTGATCAACAATAAGACGATGACCTGTGAGTTACCTCACCGCTGACAGGTAGGGAGGCCGCGGAAGGGAAATCCCTTTCCACTCCCTGCATGTCTCCCTTTAAATGCCTCCGCCACTGTGAAACAACAACGCAAGCTAACAACCTACACGCTGAAAAGGGCGAGTTTTGACGAACATTTGGATTGTGCAATAAAGCAGGCCTGCTTGGTACTTTCGGTGGATGGTTGTAAAGATAACGGAGCTTTTTCTTCTATACCAGAGGGAGAGTAAGAGGAGCCAGACTCTCTCCTGCACTGGTACAGCGTGAAATGGAGATAGTCTGCAAGGGCGTAACTTTGGTTTGAGAAGTGGGGGGGACACAATAACCCCTCCCCCTACACACACACACACACACACACACACACACACACACACACACACACACACACACACACACACACACACACACACACACACACACACACACACGAAGAAAATGCAGGGGGGACTTAACAATTTTTGACCATTGGGGAATTGATAGGGGGGGACACTCCAAAATACATTAAAGCCTATGATACACTAGACAACTTTGAAAATCTACTTAATTGTTTAAATGTTGTAATTTCTCATAAAAGCATGTGCAGCGGGCATGAAAGGCCGGTTTTAAAAAGAAAACAAAAAAATTAATGGAGGCAAGGATTTGAAATTATCCACTTTAAAATGTATGTCATTTTCTGTTTCTGTAGCTGTGTTTCCATTACAGTTTTTCGCAAAATAATTGCGATATTTCTACAACTTCGACAATGTACAATTGCGACTTGTAGGCGTTTCCATTGAAGTTGAGTTTGAGTGACGGCGCACACACCTGAACGCAATTCCCCGTTGCAGCAGCTGCCACAGTGATTACGCACGGGGATCTGCCCCATATCCCTTCCCCTGCATGCTCAAATCCAACCAACGGTCAATGCAAATCACCACATGAAGTTACAACGCATATAAACGAGCCTGATTATCAATTCAAAATAAAATGAGTGTCAACATGTTGCTGGCTGCGGTGAATGCATTGAGCGCGAGAGGCAGAGGAAAAAAGGTAGCCTACAACTGCGCGCACACAGACAGGCAGCCTGTCACCATGGACCGATTTCTGTCATTAAACATGATCTATTTTCCCCAGCTCCGCTTTTGCACAACACTCGTCTTTCTGCTAGGTAGCGTTGCTTAAAAGTTTTCCACTTGCTGCGGAGGTTTTGCCACGGTTTATCGAACCCTTTCTCCCTCATTTTCCTTTCATTTTCCGCTCCTTTTCCAAAGGAGAAGATGGGTCACATGACATGCAAATGCGAAAAATGTGTTTCCATTAAACTTTTGCGATAAACTGCTATATCGACACGTCTGAAAAACCACCTCATGAGAGCGCAAAAACTTTTTGCGATATTTGGGAGGTTTTTCGAAATTTACGTGTTTCCATTACCCACTTTCTATTGCGATATTTAGATTTTGCGCATTTCTGAAGGTAATGGAAACACGACTACTGATGCCTAATTAAAGCTGTGTTTCTCCTGTGTGTATGTGTGTGTGTGTGTGTGTGTGTGTCTGTGTGTGTGTGTGTGTGTGTGTGTGTGTGTGTGTGTGTGTGTGTGTGTGTGTTGTGTGTGATACTGCTTGTTACACACAGGTGTGTGTGTGTGGTACAACAATAACCTCTGTTGGAATACTTCCATGTCATTTCCCCTCTAATGAAGAACACACTCAGCTTGCCCCCCGCTACAGGTTTTAGAACCAGCCCAAGAGCAGAGATGGAAGGTCTTCTCCTGCACTGTCTATTCTTCCTGCTCTTGTGCCAATCACAGACATGTCCCTCTTAGCCACCTGAAAGCCACTTCAGGAAAAGTAGGCTTACCAGGAAATGAATTTGGGCTATCGGGATAGGAAGCTGGCAGAGTCACACACACACACACACACACACACACACACACACACACACACACACACACACACATACACACACACACACACACACACACACACACACACACACACACACACACACACACGTCGCAATGGTACTTTTATTCTGAAAGTCATAATGGGAAGTTTCCATTTTATTCTGGCTGACTTGTCTTTGATGTTGTAATTGCCCAATTGTCCTGTGTCCAGAATCGGCTTGAAAATTCAAACGTGTTTTGATATAATTGTTGTGGCTCCGATTGCATTTGTGAGTTTTTCTTGGGAAAAGGGGGAACACCATGAACAAATTACGCTTAGGGCACCCAAAAGGTCAGCAGCGGCGCTGCCTGCCAACACTCCCGATTTACATGGGAGTCTCTATTTTTAACCCTTTCTCCCGCTGTGCTCCCGATTGGTAATTTATCCCGCTAATCTCCCGATTTCATAGTGATACAAGTCAAATGAGTGTTTCACAGTCTCTGTCCATACTGATATGTGTCGTGGTAGCTGGCAACCCAACCTCGGGTGAGAGGTTTGCCACTGAAAATGGATGAAATCGTTCCCAAGAAGAAGAAATTACGCTTCCAAATTTCAGTCCACTTAGTGTGAGACCTTCTCGTTTCTAAACGCTAGCCGACATCAGCAAAAACCATGCATTTTGCAAGCTATGTCGGGCTGACTTTAGCATAGGATACGGTGGGGAAAATTACATTAGCAAACATGCTAACGTTAAACATGCCAAAACACAAACAAGCCATGGAAGCACAGAGGGGAATTGCTAACCAAGAACGGCAAGAACAACATTCATTTTTCATTTTGCGATGAGTTTTGTACATTCTGTATATTTATTTTATCATGTATTTTACTGTGAGTAATTAAAAGTCATTGACTTTACATCCGTTTATTTATTATATAAATAATTTGTGATGAAGCGTTATATGGGGGCGGGGGGATGTTGAGCGTAGGCCATTCACCAATACCCCAGAAAATCTCCCTCTCTTTCACAGCCCAGTGTTGGCACGGAGGTTTTTCTTGCATCAGATCTCAGAATAAATAATGTCCTCTTTTAACTCCACTCTTTTGACTTTTATTATAATATAATTACACGATTGCACTCTCTCCACACAAACACAAACAGCAGTATCACACAAAACACACACACACACACACACACACACACACACACACACACACACACACACACACACACTTACCAGACTATGGCAGTGGTTCTCAAATGGGGGAACCACTCGGGGAACCACTCCCCCCCAGGGGTCCTTGGGGGGGTTCCAGGGGGTCCCCAGCCAAAAGGGGTAATTTATTTTCCCTATAATTCCATTCATAAGTAACACAATTAAGTAACACAAGACTATTTTGGTCATATGTTTTATACACTTTCTGTAATAAAACATCTAAAGCATCAATCTTATTATCATATGGGGGACCATGCACAAAATCCTATGAAATGGGGGTCCGTGGTCTAATCTTTGTCAGTTTAGGGGTCCTTCATGTGATAACAGATAACTCAATGATATGGAAGTTAATGTGTTAACTTAGGTTCAGGAGCAGGGCCACGCCTCAACCACTCCTCTAACCACGACTCCTCTAGTCTCGCTGGCCAGCCTCCTCTCCCTTCCGTCCAAGGAGTCTGGCGCCGCAGGTCTCCATAACTGGGATAAACCCTCCCCTGCTCTACTCTGCTCTCCCATTTGAGCGACTGTTTCGGCGCCAGCCGGATGTCCGCTCCCGGCTTATTGCAAGCTCTGTCATTGGCTTCGACCATGTCAATCAGAGCGGCTTCCGCTCCCTCCTCCCTGTGTGTCGCTGTAAATAGTGCCCTGCCGCTGCAGTGAAAACAACAACGCTAACTAGCTAGCAAGCTAACGGCAGAAACCTACACACTAGCTCGTTGCTACACGCTGAAAACGGCAAGTTGGATTGTTTGAAACTATTTTCCAAGGGCACTGCCGCTAAGAGCCGCCCATCGCAATCCCACTATGGAGACCTGCGGCGCCAGACTCCTCGGACGGAAGGGAGAGGAGTCTGGCCAGCGAGACTACGACTCCTCTAACCATTCCTCTAATCACCTGACAAGCTTACTTATACCTGGCAAACCCATTCTGCCCTCCTGTTTGTCTCGACCCACCCTCCCTTCCCCTCTTTCATGCATCTTCCTATCTCATCCCTAATTCAATCTGGTTCATACCTCTCCCACGTCTCTCTCTGCGTCTCATCTAGGTTCCATCTGGGGGGTCTCTAATCAGCTCGGGCAGGAACACGCCTGAGACGGAACCCCCACTGTGAGTCTCACTCCGCCCGGTCTTCTGCACATCCTCCCAGACCAGCTACTGTCGATGACAACCAATGACATCATTCCTCATCAGTATTGGGCAAGTTACTTTCAAAATGTAATATACTACATATTACTAGTTACTTTCATTTGAAAGTAACAAGTTACTTTACAATATTACTTCATGTGTAGAGTAACTCGTTACTTATTACACTACTTTTGCATTACTTTCACCAAAACAACAGCAGCAGCAGAATGACATCGCCGCCCCGGAACCACCCCGAAAAATAATTTCAACCGCCTTGAAGTGCAGTGTAAACCATCCAAAATTCTAAATGTTATTCTTTTCCTTTGTTATTGTCATCTATAGTGGTTATTTGCATAAAAACACACAGTTTGATTAGGAAATGATTGTATCTTTTTTAAATATGTGCTTTGATTTAATCAAATGTAACTTAATTTGTAACTTGAGTTACTTGACAAAGTATAATATTACTGAAATCCTATAAGTAATAGGTTATATTACTGAGTTACTGCTAAAAGTAATAAATTACTATATGTACAATAGTACAATATAAAATATGTTACTTTTGTAATGAGTTACCCCCAACACTGTTGTTCCTCATGCACCTTCACTTACACTTCAACACATACACATTTCAATCTTCATTAAACCTTTAAACGATGTATTGTTGTGGCGTGGTCCTTGCTAGTGAAACCTCCCATAAAGGATCACGGCTGTTGCGTACCACGAGTGTACTGCTGTAAATAAGCTGACCCCACGACTCAAAGATAGTAATGAGGGAAGTTCATAGATTAACATTTTTCAAAAATGCTGCTTGTCATCAGAATCGGCGGCTCAGTTTATACAAATGGCTAGAGGGTGGTTGCTCCTTTGATGTGGTAATGAGCTGTTTTGATTTCTGTGTGTCAAGCATGTTTTAACGGTGAGAGGCATTCTCAACAGCCCTACTTCAAAATCAATTAAAATCGCTTCGCTAACAGCTCTGCCTGGTTCAAACCTAGGGAAGCTAATTCTCTCTCGCTCTCACTCCCTCGCTCATGCCTTCTCTCTCTCTCTCACACACACACACACACACACACACACACACACACACACACACACACACACACACACACACACACACACACACACACACACACACACACACACACACACACAGAGTTATTTGAAAAGCGTGGACCCAAAAAGAGCAAAGATTGTGTGTGTGTGTGTGTGTGTGTACAGTACGTGCGTGTGCGTGTGTAGGTGTGTGTGACTGTGTGTACGTGTGCCTTTGTGTGTGTGTGTGTGTGTGTGTGTGTGTGTGGATGTGTGCACATACATACCTAATCTAAGAGTGAGTGTGTGTGTGTGTGTGTGTGTGTATGTGTGTATGTGTGTGTGTGTGTGTGTGTGTGTGTGTGTGTGTGTGTGTGTGTGTGTGTGTGTGTGTGTGTGTGTGTGTGTGTGTGTGTGTGTGTGTGTGTGTGTGTGTGTGTGTGTGGATGTGTGCACATACAGTACCTCATCCAAGAGTGACTATGTGTGCGTGTTTATCATGCATGTGTAATTGTGGGAGCTATTGGGAGCATGTATGTTACTGCCATAGGCACAAAA